>NC_143018.1:60001917-60338319 GCF_055824585.1 Amblyomma mixtum
AGTACAGCATAGCATGGGTGTCCCTAAAAATAGTACAGCATAGTGTGGACATCCCTAATCATGGTACAGCATAGCCTGGACATCCCTAGACATAGTACAGCATACGCCCGACATCCCTAAACATAGTGCAGTATACTCTGGATATCCCTAAGCGTAGCACAGCATAGCTTGGGCATCCCTAAACATAGTACAGCATAATGTGGACATCCCTAATCATAGTACAGCATTGCCTGGATATCCCTAGACACAGTACAGCACACTCTGGACGTCCCTAAACATAGTACACCATTAGTGCAAGGCCCCTAAATTTTTTCCTGCCTTCAACTATGAACTAGAACACAGCTGAAGTTTTCAATCACACAGGTAGCAAAGGTACGCAATGACACCATACGCCAAGAAGGCAGCTCATTGCTCAGTCCTAAACACATGGATGACAACTGCTTCAGCACCAGGACATGAAGCTAACACACGCAGAGTGCCACATTAGGCACTTTGTGCATGTTGTCGTTATGTCCCTGTTGTGTTCGGCTGCGCCAACTGTAGTTGAAGCATGTCTGACAAGCTTGCCCAACGGTTTATGCTTCTTAATCCTAAACTCAAGACTTCCACAGCAGTTGCACCACTTCACGTGGAACAGCAGGTTATGAAGAAAATAGAGGCAAGTCCCCTATCACTCTTGAAACTGCACATGAGACCACGCATGGTCTAAGTCATGCACGAATAGGTACAACCCACTTGTGCGGGGAGTTTGTAGTGTTGTAACAGACAATATGCTTGCATACTGCAAACAACGATGCAGGCTGGCAAGAAGAAAGCATTTCACGGTTTAGTCATTACACGCTCAACAAGTGTGTGTCGTCACACTGGCAAGACAGAAAGCTTGCACAACCAAACACGACCACAATCAGACAGTTCAATAATATGAATTTCTGCTGGTTGAGGCTGAATTTGTTTTCAGTTTGTTCACTGACCACAGAATTCTTAAATATGGTTTACAACATTTTTGATATAAACATAGCAGCATCAAAAACTATAGACGCCAAACTTTTCTTTACGACGAAAAAAAATTAGGCTCTTTAACCAGTGACAGTGCCAAGGGAAGGCAACGGTTGGCAAGTGCCACCCCATTAATTTTTTAGGTGCTTCCTCGTCTCCATGATGAGGGTTTAGTTTCATACTCCATGCAATCAACAGTGGTTATTCAGCAGATATATAAAGCTCTCATCGCTCTGTGTTATTTTTTTATTATTATGAGGGGTAATGATGCAAAGGTATCATGATTACATAAAATTTGGCCTGCCTTCCCTCTTGCCCCCTCCATGCAACCCCACCGTGGATATCCTGGCTCCATTGCTGTCCATGACAATCAGCTACTTGATGATACCTTTACTTATAATTAGTGGAGGTGTTAGTGTTAGCAATCTGGATTTCCCTAGAGGCATTATTAATGAACAACTTGCAAAATTGTAGGAAAGCTGACTTACAGGACAATGTATTCCAACCAAAACCCTCGTTCACAGACCGCGTTTCCGCTTCCTGCTCTGGAGACTGAAAGGGTTAGCACGAAGGGAGATGAATCAGTCGCCCTCCACTGTATTCTTTTTCGAAAAGGTGATCAGGGACTGCCCCCTAAGCTGCAAGAACTCAAAGCCCTGACGATCACCACCAGCTTTGGAGATAGAGTTTACAAAGGAAGTTGTCGAAAGCTAACAATGATACAGTCCCTTGACGGGTACCTGTTTTGACCTGCTCCTTGCGTTCTTGCATTCGCACCCCTGCTCTATTGTGTCCATTCAACTATTTCCCTCTCACACAGATAAATGGACATCTCCAGTCTCCCTTTTCGAAGAATGTGAGATCGCCGTCTATGAATTACGGTTTTCAGTTGAAAAATTGTAGACGGCCCTCAATATTCTGCAAGTTTTCTCACAAGAATGCAAGATTGCCGTTTGTGAATGAGGGTTTTCGGTTGAAAAACTGGTTTGGTTTCGTTTATTAGGGTTTAACGTCCCAAAGCGACTCAGGCTGAGAGACGCCGTAGTGAAGGGCTCTGGAAATTTCGACCTCCTGGGGTTCTTTAACGTGCACTGACTTCGCACAGTGCACACGCCTCTAGAATTTCGCCTCAATCGAAATTCAGCCGCTGCGGCCGGAGTCGAACCCGCGTCTTTCGGGCTAACAGCCAAACGTCGTAACCACTGAGCCACCGTGGTGGGGTGGCTGAAAAATTGTCGAGATATTCTGCAAGTTGTCAGTTTGACAACTTGCAGAATATCGAGTGACCTCACTGAGACGCACTAAATATGCGTTGTAAGCTCAGCGACTGTTAGTGAAGCAGGATTTGGTTGCATATGATGCAAGCGAAAGTAAGCAATCTCAGGCATGTTAATGAGCCAACAGTGCTTCTTCCCATAAGACGTGCAACAAGCTGGTGCACTCATTCTAAAGTAAAAACTTAGAAGTGAAAGTAAAGTGGGGTACAAGACTGCACTCATGCCTACACCGTTATTGCACGCCTACAGGTATATCAGCAGTGCCAAAACAGTGGAGGCAGTTACGATACTCGGTACCTCCTTCACCTCCATGCATAAAAAACACATAACGTTTTCAACATGTATATTTTCAACATACCACTATAAGATTCCTACTGTGCATGAACTGTGGCGCTTCTTGTGGACGTGCCACTATATGAAAAAGGCATGACTGTCATCATGACAGTGATGACCCTCACAGTCCGCTTAATTGTTCTTGTAACTATCAAAAAATGTTGACCAATCCGTAAACGCCAAATGGAAAAACCTGATACACAAAGCAAATGCTAATGAGTATTTTGTCAGTAACAGCCATCAAAACTCGTGAGCAGGTGTGTATTGGTGGCAGAAAGTATGAGTATGTTCCTTTGGCTTGCTTAATCAATGAAATAATTCATTACTCCCTTCCTTTGAAGCAAGCCTTCCCAGCAAGAATTACGGATGTACAACCAGTAAACAAGCAGTATCCGAAGTGAAAACAACCTACACGCAGACAGCTGCGTCACATATACACTTCGACAATGCCATCAACATCTTGACGAGGTAGTGGTGGCAAAGCACCCAATTCCATCTCACTCTTGATAGGCATGAACGGCGATAAGCGGCAGTGGCAATCAACGCCGCGTTACACAGTAAAAGTCGAACACTTTCTCTAGCATGCTTTCGCAAGTAAATGCACAAATATCAGCTCCGAAAATCGACAAGCGTAAGAGCGACCACTCACCAGACAGGCGGCGCCGAACGGTGCCCATCCCGCCAAAAGAACATCGTCCGGGATCGCCATACGCCTCCACCACCAAAACAAGACGACGCGAGCACTTCGATGACAGCAACAGCGACTCTAGTCCCTCATTTGGAGACGCACCGCGTCAATAACAATACAGCCTGTGATGCTAGACGCTAGCACCACTCGTACTACACGACCTAGAGCAAGAAAACGTGACAAAAACCACTACAGGCTGTTAACGCACTATCAGAAACTTCGACGAACTTGCCCAGAGCTTCGCCCGCTTCGGCTACTACGCGCTCGGAGCTCCTCCGGCCTGCGATATCGACCGAGAAATAGAAAAGCACTTCCGGTCACGTGGCCTACTTGAACTTCCGAGCAAGCGAGCTACTCCGAGCTCTATTCGATTGGGGCTGCACTAGTTCCGTGCAGTACCATCAGTGTAGCAGTGTAGCATGTCAAGTAAAGACTGGCCTTGGCGTCGCCAGCGTCACCACCAAATTACCGCCAACTGCGTGCCGCTGACATCAACGGACGCCAAAATCCCGAACCTCGTGAATTTTCAAACAGCAGATCGCAATGAAGTGTTGCCACGAACGAGTCCCAGGAAATTTTCCTAGTTTAACAGAAAAAAAAAAAAAAAGTTGCACGCGCGCGCGCACACACACACATTCACACATTGCAGTATGCCGCGCGCGCGATTAGTCCGAAACAGGACGCCAAACGTGCGCGCGGCTATGTAGTACATACAGTTTACTTCTTTTATTGTGAAAGCAATACTGCGCCAGGTCTAACCGCTCGTCGCGTCCGTGGCCCATGTTTTTGTAAGTGATTGTGCGCAGTGGCCGCTCGCGCGCACTTATTTCCGACAAAACTTGGACATTAGCACGCGAGCGGCGCGGCCTTGATTACTTTTGTATTTTGTAAATCGTGTGCAAAGCTCTCTCCTGTCCTTGCGCCGGCTGCAGCTCGGGGCCGGCCTTTTCCTTCAGCATTTTTTCCTTTTTTAAAAATAAACCACTACCACACACACACACACACGACGCCAAAAACAGTTACACACCTCCTCCTTTCAAGAAAGAACTGCCATCATTTCACAAAGAGACTATACTGTCATCATTTAGTATGCTAACTCTGTCATATCCTCTTCGCTCCAGCCAAGAACTCGTGTTGCACTAGTTTCGTACCGAATGCGAAACTGATGCACACCTTGAACTGGTGCAGAAAGTGCAGCCAAATCGAATACACCTTTTATGTTTTGGGATTTTTTTTTTTTTTGTCGCTTGGCGCGACATTTGCAACATTTGTGAGATAGGCCAGGTGTGTTGACAGTGCTGTTTTTGCGGCTCTTCGCGATGACAAGATACGGGGACCACCACCGCATGTTCGTCCAAATAATGCTTGCCAGAAAAGTGCTCTTCCTGCGCGAGCTGGAAGATGTGATCCGCTGCTGCCATGAAAAATTTTCAGGTAAGAAATGTGTTTGGATCCAGCGCGCCAGTTCGGACACATACGCTCAGTACGTACCCAGGTAAAAAGTGCCACTTTACATCTGCGGTGAGTCGGATACCGGTGCCGTAAGCTGCAGTCGCTGTCTTTAGCCTTTGTACTATCATCGCTTGGGGACGTAGACATTCAAAATGATAACTTGATTCGGCTTTCTCGCATATGCCGGCCTCTGCGTGATTCATGTTGCTGTATCCCGCCTCGTGGCGATGGCATATACATTGTTCTGCAACTTTATCGTAGCCATCTTGGAAAATTTTCCCACCGGTGGAGGCGGGAAAATTTCCCAAGATGGCTACGATAAAGTTGCAGAACACTACTTATTAGCGCGAAGCAGATGTGAAAGCGTGTGTTGTTATTATTGTTGTTGTTAACGGCTGCGTCGTCTGCGCAGTGACCTGCACAAGATAGAGGTAGCGCGGTAGTCGCCATCGGCCACCGACCTAGAATCCAGAAGTGAAAATTCCTGACTGGTCCTGACTGGCTTGACTAATTTACATGCAAGCGACTGAGCGGCGCGCGTCGCAGCTAAAATTTCTGGCTTGTTGTATTCTCGGCGCTCATCGCAGCGGCGACTTAAAAGCGGGTTTTTGCGCTGCGGCGGCATAATTCTTGTGAAACAGGCTTTAGAGACTTAATTCCAACTGAAGCCGGTTTGATACCAGTTGCAATCGACTGGTCATCATTAGCATCATCATCATCAGCCTGACTACGCCAAGTGCAGGGCAAAAGCATCTCCTATGTCTCTCCAAATAACCCTGTTCTTTGCCAGTTGTGGCCACCCTATCCCCGCAAGCTTCTTAATCTCATCAACTAGCTGGTAATTGTTCCTTAATCCAGTCTGACAAGTTAGGATATTTTCACCTTTCATTGACGATCACATGCCTTTACAATACCCGCCGCGGTGGTCCAGTGGTCAGCGCTCGGCTACTCCGGAGTACCCGATTTCGAACCTTACCGCGGCGCGGCCGCGTTTCGATGGAGGCGGAATACAAAAGGCGCTCGTGTGCTGTGCGATGTCAGTGCACGTTAAAGACTCCCAGGTGGTCGAAATGATTTCGGAACCTTCCACTGTAACACCTCTTTTTCTGTTTCTTTTTTCACTCCAATCTTCCACCCGGCCCTTACAGCGCGGTTGAGGTGTACACCGAGGGGTGAAACCGTTACTGCGCAACCACAATTTTTTTATGCCTTTACTGTGCCCTTTTGTTAAATCAAACAATGGTGCACTTGTTTGTAGCGATATAATTAGGATAAGTTGTTTGTTACATGGTTTCATTTGGTTGACAAGAGCTTTGTGATAGCCTGGGTGGACATGGTGACTTTTTACTTTGGCAGTGTGCAGCAGCGACAAGATACCAAGCACTAATCACGTACATAATGTGTACTGACCTAATCACTGTTAGTGGGAAACACTGCCGGACTTTAGAAGAGCGCTCGCCACCACTGTTTTTAGACCAGCCGTGGTTGGTTTCTCGCAACCTTATTAGAATGCGCTGATACTACTCGAGGCCACTGGGAGAACTTCAGAATGAGTTCAAAAGTGGTAGGCGCTTAGATGAAAGAATGTTCGTGCTTATCCAGTGTGTACAAATAGCTGAGGCGGGTAACAGGCCACTGTATTTAGCCTTCCTGGACATACTTGGTGTGTACGACAATGTAAATGGGGAGCTCCTGTGGAGCATACTCAAAAATGAAGGTATCGATCATGAGATAATAAAATTGCTGAAGGAAATATACCGAGATAATAAGGTACTTCTCAAGATGAAGGAGACGTTCTAAGCTTCACTTTTAGTGCCATTTAATCAGGTTTGTTGATATTCAGCGATTCCACAGATCAGGTGCTTGCTATACAAAGCCATGAGATACCCCAGATATCTCGTGATATGGGCAAACGAATGACAGATATACTTGGAAACGCACAACACGACTACTAGTGCGAAAGGTCGGAGAGATGCTGCAGTAATGAAGCATAGAGCATTTTGGGGGTCCAACTGTTATGAAGTACTGAGACGTATTTGGAAAGGAGTAATGGTGCCAGGGCTTACTTTTGGGAGTGTGGTTTTGTGCCTAAGGGAAGAAGTTCAGTTGGGGCTAGAAATAAATTATAGATTTAAAAGAACTTCTCTTTCGGCTAGATGGTGCGTAGTGTCTCAAGAATAAATTGGTGTGCTGTTTGCAAGTTAGCACTAAACACAAATAAGGCAGTTTGGGGGGTTGGCATGTATTGGTCAGAGTTCAAAGCATGGAAAAGCTGAGATTAGAGTATTAGTAAATTGAATGATAACAGGTTTCGGAAAGGCATTTAAATACTTGTACAGAAAGAGCATCAAGCTTAAAGCAACAGCTAAAAAATGTAGTGGGTAAGAACTGGATTAATTCACTGACAGAAAGCCAGACTCTAGATGTGTATAGGAAATGGAAAAGGCAAATCAGAAGGGATTGTGGCAGTATTAATTTATATGTTGATACAGGCATAGTGACTCTTTCTGATGCCCTAGGGTTTAGAGATAACTAAGGCAATGCAAATGAATCTGCACGAGATGTTAGCAAAAAGTGATTGGAAGATTGGTGGCAGAGGATACAAATTCAGGATTAAAAATTGGTCAAACATAAAAGTCAGTACATTTTTTATTTAAAGAAACATGGCAAATTTATAGATAATACCGTTCAGTTTAACAGATTGGTTAGAAAAATGTAAAGAAAAATAAATACCCAAATTTCTAAAATCCATCCATCCAGCCTTATTTTCCATGTTTCCCGCTAAGAGTGATTAGGTTAGTACAGGAACCATACATTCATCTTCATTGTGCTTGGAGGTAGTGAAGTTGAAGTCTTCGAGAGTCTCCGTAATAGGAAGGGGCTTGCGGCTTTTGTGTTTTGGCGACTGAGTGCAAGTTTTCATTAGCATTGCATGCTCTCTCTGCTCTGGGTTTGATCTGATCATGCAGAAGAGGGAAAAATGCTGAATCCATAAAAATGACTTCTCCTCATTTTCAGTTCCATGCTTTGCAGTGGACAACCAGCAGCAATTGGCAAAATTTATATCCGACATCAATTCAGTGATCTCCCCATTTCATATGAGGATCAAAGGTGCTGTGTCTGAAGAAAACGGCTCCCATTTCTATGCACTTTTGAACATGAAGGACGACGAGCTGTCAAAGTGCGCGACGAAGTTCTCTCCAAATGAGATGAAGTTTTTTAAGAAACTGGTAAGATTAGTGGTTATTTATCTGGGCCGGCTTGCACGAAACAAATAAGACCGGCTTATTTCGAGTCTAATCTTATTCGCGGTCTAAAAGCTCTCTCGGTTTTGAAGAAAGGAAAGGCGCATAGATGGTTCACTTTGTCGGTGAGTGCCTCAAGTGCGCACGACGCCGACTAAAACATTGAGTTACCGAACTTTCAGTCGAAGTTCGTGGCGCATTTGAGGTGTCCACTGACAAAATGAACCAGCTATGCGCCTTTCCTTTCTTCAAAACCGAGAGAGCTTTTAGACCGCGAATAAGATTAGACTGGAAATAAGCCAGTCTTATTTGTTTCGTGCAAGCCGGCCCTGGTTTCTGGTCAGACGTGTTGGCATGCTCGTTATGGCATTTTGTGCTTATACCTATATGGCATAAACGCATGCTATATAATGCATGCATGTTTTCTGTTAGTTTTCATGAAGTTACTGTGTTCTCTTAAAAAAAAAAAATGACCAATATTTTTTTTGCTGCAACCGAACCTTATTGTACTCGTGATGCATGATCCACTCCTGTACTACTGCAATATCATAACCTTCTGCTGCAGGATGCTTGTGTTACGCAAGCTGCCTGAAACTGTAGTCCGAGAAGTGTGTTTTCTTACGAATGCAAAAAAAAGAAAGGTTCTGCTTACAGCCTGCCTAGTTTGGCTGCATGTAATGATTATCTAATTCTTACAAAAACATGATAAGCCTTATTACCAGCTGAAAATACTTTTGCTTCTGAAACTCTCCCTGTGTATTTTTTCTTTTACTGCGGCCTTGCCCTTGCTGCTAATTTTCTGATGTGGTTCGCAGGTTCTGAAAATTGCTGAATCCAGTAACGGCAGCGTAATGTCTACAGAGGCGCTCCACATTGTTTACGAGGACAATGAGGCAACCCTCAGGCTAAGTGCAGCTGAAGATTTCCTTAGTCGAATGGCTGAGCTCAGGTGCTTGGTCGAGGTGAGCAGGTTTTTTTCTAAGCTGAAAAACAAGTGTTTTAGTATCATCGAGACTTATAACAAACAAAGATCAAACGTGCTGTTCCTGCCCTGTCCCATCATTTCATCACTTTGTCCCCTTGGGTCCAGCACTTCATTGTTACAAGTGTTTTAGTATCACCGAGACTTATAACAAACAAAGATCAAACATGCTGTTCCTGCCCTGTCCCATCATTTCATCACCTTGTCCCCTCGGGTCCAGCACTTCATTGTTACAAGTGTTTTAGTATCACCGAAACTTATAACAAACAAAGATCAAACATGCTGTTCCTGCCCTGTCCCATCATTTCATCACCTTGTCCCCTCGGGTCCAGCACTTCATTGTTACAAGTGTTTTAGTATCACCGAGACTTATAACATACAAAGATCAAACATGTTGTTCCTGCCCTGTCCCATCATTTCATCACCTTGTCCCCTCGGGTCCAGCACTTCATTGTTACAAGTGTTTTAGTATCACCGAGACTTATAACAAACAAAGATCAAACATGCTGTTCCTGCCCTGTCCCATCATTTCATCACCTTGTCCCCTCGGGTCCAGCACTTCATTGTTACAAGTGTTTTAGTATCACCGAGACTTATAACACACAAAGATCAAACATGCTGTTCCTGCCCTGTCCCATCATTTCATCACCTTGTCCCCTCGGGTCCAGCACTTCATTGTTACAAGTGTTTTAGTATCACCGAGACTTATAACATACAAAGATCAAACATGCTGTTCCTGCCCTGTCCCATCACTTCATCACCTTGTCCCCTTGGGTCCAGCACTTCATTGTTCCTGTGATTTTCGCAGCACAAAAAAATTCTTTCTCAGTCAATGCAATCTCTCACTCCCTCTTTTCCTTATGACCTGGTTTAGGTGTCCACTGAGGTGTGAGACAGATACTGTGCCATTTTCTTCTCTCAAAAAACCAAAAACCAATTTTTTTTCCAATGCTCACACCTGAACTGTCTCAAAATATTCATGCCGTGCAGCAAAAACCGCACACTGCACTAGTGAATCAGCAGCAAACAAACATCCACATCCTTAACAGTGTTCTGTACTATGTGAATCCATCTTTTTGGCCTAAAGTTTAGAGTAGATGCCAGTTGTAATGTGTAATTGGTCACTTATATGATGCACTAAAATCTTGACCTCAGTAAATGGATTATGTTGTACACAGCTGTGGAATACCCTACAAGCAGTAATTTGGGATGGAATAAAGTGATCAGACATGCCTACACAGCTTAACTGCTTCAAACCAATGCAATGTGCCTGCAATGCGAGAAGGGCTGAAACTGGGGATTGCATTTCACTGTGTTTTGCATACTTACACAACTTCCATAACTCGCATAGCCTTGCACAGAGCTGCTGAGACTTTGTGTAATGTTGCTTATGTCCAAAGTGTCGACAGGGTTTAGTGTAACAGAGCGTAATATCTCTCACATTTGAAGTTACTCATTTTTAAACTATGTGCCTGGTGAAATTCTTGTGGACATGTTCTGACTTGTGTTGAATCGATGTTTGGTAAATTTCATTTACGGTAGCCCTGTACTCTACTGGACTGGTCTTGTGCTATACAGCAGGCACTTGCTTTGTCGTAGTTAGGCTTTAAGTCAAAGGCGGCCATTCATGGCTCACTTCTGCATCCTGAGGGTCCTTTCTCACCGTCACCATTTGCAGTGTAGTTAAGCGTTGTGAAGGTACAAGAAGCTGGGAAGCATCAAACCTGTGAGAATGGGGTGTAGCAGTGTATTTTGACCTTTTTGAACTCTTGGGTCACGCAGAATTGGCAGAGCAGAAACTATATGCTGATATAATATCTCTGTGACTACTGACTTTTTGTCACATGGTTGGACATGGGCCCACAGTTTACTAACAACTGCTGATAGCTTGTGTGCTCTAGAAGAACGTGTTTATGAGGATAAAAGGCAAAAGTCTTTTTATTATGTGTTTCGCGCAGGCTCACCTACAATTCACCAATGCTGTGCCAGGTTGAACATGAGCTTGTAGAAGCCGATTCTGTTTGTGTTGTTAGTGTGGTGAGGAGCCCACGGTAGATCACATTTTAATTTCTTGTTCGCATCTCGAAGAACTTAGAAAAAAAATTTTTACGGTATTTTACAATGAACACATTCCATTTCATCCCGCATTGCTTTTAGGCGAGCAAACACTTGTCGAGTTTTCACTTGTTTGTAAGTTTCTAAAGAAAGCCAATGTTTTAAATCTATTATAATGTAACCTCTGTACACTTGACATAACGTCATCTAACCTCGTGTTTGGCGCATGATAGCCATAGTTGCTTATGCGCCATAAAACCCCATATAACTAACATATAACTAATCTGTTTGTGTTAGTTTAACAGTTTGTGTCAGCCGGATTCCTGATGTGTTATCTGTGGAAACCTAAACAACGGTTCCTAAACTGTTCAGCTCACAAGAGAGTTTAGATTAACAAAATTCATATCAGATTCCCTCTGTATTCAAGCACTGGTTTCGTGTTGTGGGAATATGTCATGGGGGCTCACTGCACCATTTCATACGTTTGGGTTTACTGATGTGCACAACTGGTGCAGTGCATGTTTTGACTCACAGGATCTTGCAGTCGGTGCACTTTAAGCAACTCATGCACTGACACAGCACAGTGGGTTCAAGTTGTAATGCACTTACTGTGTTTGCCTTGTGTTTCGTGTGTGTGCTGTCGGAGGAAAAAGCCCTTGGGACACTCGGAAGGTGATTCCCAATTTTGTCAGCGATTACATCTCAGCTATCACAGATTAATGGACAAGAGTGCAACTTCCACCTCCGCAAGTTTGGTCTCGATCCGATGGCTAGTAGTCGAGCTATTGGCTTGTATTGTGGCTCCCAAGTCTTGGAGACTTTTGAGCCTGACTGTAAATTTCATTCCATCTCAAAAGAACACTTTCACAAACCAAAATTTGTGCGAGTAAAGATACACCATCTGCGTTGTTTTAGAGGTACAAAAGACAATTAAGCATTTGTTGCCTTGAGACGTCCCTTATAATCACAGTTTATCTTTTACTGAATTTCAATTCCATGTGACATCACACTCGACTTAGGTAGTCACATGGTTGTTCTTGGTATGACGTCATGCTCCTTGTTCATTGGTCCAGAGCCTGTGATGTCACATCATCATCGACCAATGGGAATTTTGTTCTTACACCCCTGGGGTTGCTTCCAAACTTGTGCTGTAATGCTGTCGAGTTGATATTTTTCGTTCAGGGTGCATTTCCTTGTGTTACACTTGTCTAATTCCTGGCTTACTGATATTGTCAATATTATGCCCATAAATTGGTAAATTGGTTTTTGAGGAAAGGAAATGGCGCAGTATCTGTCTTGTGGACACCTGAACCTCTGTAAGGGAAGAGAGGAAGGTGGGAGTGAAAGAAGAGAGAAAGAGGTGTAGTGGGAATAATTTCGGCCACCTGGGAGATCTTTACCGTGCACTGACATCGCACAGCACACGGGCGCCTCTTGCGTTTCGCCTCCATCGAAACGCGGCCGCCGCGGTCGGGTTCGAACCCGTTAACTCCGGCTCGGTAGACGAGCGCCTTACCAGTGAGCCACCGCAGCGGGTAAACTATGCCCGTACACAGTGCGATATTTTTGGCGACTAAAATTTTCTTGCGCTGATGTGGATTCTGGTGGAAGGAACATGCTGTTTTGTTTTTTTGATTAGTGGCTGCGGTCAGCTCTGAATGTTACGTCTGTCTTTCTGCATTCAGATCCCTTTTCAGAACAGCTGAATTTAATCCGATTTTGTCATACATTTTCAGAACGACGGAAAGATATCTCTTGGACCACTGGCACAGCTTGAAATGGAGCCATACGTGCAGGAGCAACTGGGTGATGAGCTGCCCAGATGCCATGCATGCAAACAAATATGCATCAAGGTAGGTGTCCGGATGAGTATTTGCAGTTATTTGGTTTCAGGGTTTCTGTATACTATATAAGTAAACTGGAAAATTTAAGTTGTTGAGAAATTTAAAACATTATTTGAATGCTTTCTTCATTTCTGTGAGCTGAATTTCTGAATTTTTCACTTCTGTTAGGTGAAGAAAAGTGGGCTGGCCACCCTGCACGGGAAAGAGGGATGGGAAGGAAGGAGGGGATGCAAAAGGGAAAGACAGGGATGAAGAAGGACACCAATTAGGGATTTTTGTGTCTTCTCTGTGGAACTTGAAATTACTTGAACCGTCGAAGGAGACCCAGCGTAGGCCTGTCATCAATCAGCTAGTGTGACGTAGCCTTCATACTTTTAAAAAAGACTACATGCACTCTGTAGTTAAATAACAGAATAAGAAAATAAATTAAGCCACAGTGTAACTTAACCTGGGGAACACCAGGAAAAAAAAAAGGAAAAGATGGTTTGGTTTATAACGGTTTATAAACCATAGCTGGTTTAACGTCCCAAAGCGACTCAGGAGGGTGCCTCATAATCAACTGAATTGAGAGAGAGTTGTCAATCAAAATACCCCTTATTACACTTGTCACAGCCTGTCGTAGCAAAATGGGACAGCTTAATTGTGAATCTTGTAGCGCCTCTTGGAGATGAAGATTGAGGTTAGGTTTTTTTTTTTAGCTTTTCTGATAGTAAGGTAGTTTATAATGAGGGAGTAATTACTCACTGACGTCCACCCAAGCGCAGCCATATGGCTACAAAGGAAAGGTATACACCTTTCCCAGGACCTTCGCAGTTAAAAGAAAAATTCGTCCTGGTCCGGGGTTTGAACCCGGGACCAACTCGGTTCCCACTTCGAGTTGCTGATCAATTTGCTCTCGCCCTACCATAAGCTTGCTGTCCTGGTTAGCTCAGTTGGTAGAGCGACTGCTCCGGTGAAGCGGTGGTCCCGGGTTCGAACCTCGGACCAGGACGAATTTTTCTTTAACTGCGAAGTTTCCGAGAAAGGTGTACAGCTTTCCTTTGCAGCAGTATGGCTGCGCTTGGGTGGATGTCAATGGGTAATTACTCCCTCATTACGAATCAACTCTACCTTGGGGGATTCCCCTAAAACATATGATTAAGGGAGTTTATGTGTAATACTCTATGGCCTCCATCTAGAACTCATCTTGACATTTCAAGCTCTGCCATCATTCTTTTCATTGTGTGACTGCAGAGGCATTTACTGCCTTACTGCAGCAACCACATAGCATGTTCAGCTATGGTTAGTTTTGTTCTTCGTGTACTTATTTGTCGTACTTAAAGGGGCTCTCAACGACCTTTTGAGGAGAGCAAATCAACTCGCTCAATCACTGCATTGGGTTGTCGTGTACACCTGAGCCAAATAATACACTACTACATGCAGCAGAGAGCCCACAATAGGGGATATTCAAAATTCCGCAAGTGCGCTTTCCCGCATAACAGTGTTGTCCCAAAGAAGATGGCTGCCCTTGCGTTTCCAGCTGAAACAAAGCAAGAAAGACTGGTTTTTTGTTTGATTCTTCCAAAATACATTTCTTACATTCTATCCACACCTTTAACGCCTGTCCTGAAGCCCATGTAGTTCCTTTATAGCGAAGTCGGCCATCTTGTTAGGGGCAACGTTGTTATGCAGGAAAGCGCACTTGCGGAATTTTGAATATCCTCTATTGCGCACGAAAGTTGGCGAGCCCTTTCCGGCGACTTTTTCATGCTCGTACCCTCCTCCATCGCATCGCTCCAGCATACACTAGTTCAGAGATGGCTATTGGTTAGATTCTTGAAGACATAAGGCGGCTACCACGACTGTGGCCAATAAGCCGCAGTGTTCTGGCGGGTCAGGAAGCTCCGTTCCTGCTGGTAGGGCTGGCGTAGGAACGCCGAACTTTCAGCGTGAAAAAATTGACTAAAAAAAGAGGGAAAGACGTGAAGACACTGAAATTCAAGTTTTGACTACAGATAACTCAACTTCTGCAAAGCGCATCAAAAAAATTCTTGCTGGAAGACATTCGTGAAGCAGCGTCCTTTAATATCAGAGGCGTACCGCAACTTTATTAGAGCCCCTTTCAGGGCCCCTTTAAGCCATGGATTTTTTTTACATTATTTTCTTGCTTTTAAATTTATTCATCATCCACATGTGTACATTAAGTTCCCGTGCTGATGGAAAAACCTGTAAAGACCATAGCAACTGAAAAAATGGCTCCCCACCAAGCCATACACCTACCCTATCTTACCAATTAATGGCTTCAGGCCTTCCTTTGCTAAAATGCATTCTTTCAGTTTACCACCCATTTGCCCAGAAACCTGCAAATTGATGCCTCTGAGCATATTGTATTAAAGCTCGCACTCTGTCTTGCATTTTGAAGCTCATTCTGGGGCATGGTTGTTCCTCTTTGTAGCAATAGCTGCACGAGTAACTTTTTTCTTGGGTGCATGCCGTAGTGTGTGGTAGCCATAAACTACAATTTTCAGGAGCATATCTTTTATTCTTGCACTGTGAAGTAATCTAGCTCAACACATGCTTGTTCACTTCTAAAAAGTGAACTTAACAGCGAAACAGTGACCTTAGTTCTGAGGCTAATTGACACGCTATTATGTTTTCCCTGCTTTTGTTGCTTGCAGGGAGAGTTGTGCCCAAACCCAGCCTGCTCAATCAAACTACACCTGCACTGCGCGACCAGTCTGTTCCGTTCAAGCCGATCAACGTCTTCGTGCTGCCCAAGCTGCAAACAAGCGTGGGAACGATAGTTGCAATATTCACCAGTTGTACCTAATCGTTGTTGATGTTGGAATCCTTCACCGTATGTCTGATGACTACGTGACACACATTCACACATTGGTTTATGCTGTAGATTTCAGAAGGGCAGTTTTCAGATCAAAATTAAATTAAATCCACTTTTTCTGGAACTCTCTCAGGGCCCAGAAATTGGGAACAATCTGGCTTTGCCTCAAACAAAGAGAGCTGTACTCATAGTATTTTGTATATTATGTACCTGGGGTACATCGGATGAACTTCGAAATTTTGGATGGCTTCTCTACATTGTTTCAGGTGTGTTTTCAAACACTTCGTTTCGAAACGCACTTCGAGTCAGTTCAAATTTTTTGCTTCCTTGCGCAAAAAATATCAATGAACATGGCTTCTGAAACTAAAAGGCAGCCAAGAGAGGCATTCAAGGGACGTTGAATAATCAGCATAACGTCAGGTTTGCCATTTTAGCCTGAAGGGTGCTTCAGAGATGTAGAACAAAGAGACGAATCTAATGGCACAGCTAGGATGGGCATTTGCCAGACGTTGTCTGAACACAAAAGGCACAACTAACATTATTTTGTGCTTCCACAGACAAAGCTGAATCTTGCTTGCAAAAGGGCCCTGTGGTATCGATGAATGGCACCACTATAAGCACACATACGGTCAATTGTGATGGCTGAAATAGAAATTCAGAAGGCTAGAGCTGCGCTTCGTGGGTCACTCTTCGTGTCAGCAGCAACAGTTTTGCTCTGAATTATAACTTCACTGTATATAGAACAAGACCAATGGTCTGTCATTTGAAGGAGCGTAATTTAATGTGAATTGACATATCTGCGAATTGTGAAATGCAGCCATGTCACCTTCCCCAAGTTTGAACACAAAATGCTTATCTCGCAAGGGACGTTGGTTCCAAGAAAATGTCAGCATTTGTGTGAAAACTAGAAGCATATTCTTCTTATTCTGAGTGCTTTAATGAAATTAAAAGTGCCAGTTAAGAAGAGAGTGCAGAAATCCAGGAGCATGTGACTAGGCGTGAACATTTGTCTTTTAACAAGGACATTATCTGTGACAAACCTCGACAGCAACCTCAAGAGACAGATGCAAAAAGTTGGAAACGAAGAAGGAAAAAGGCTAGAAGAGAGTGCGACTGTTCTTACAGATCGCGAGGAATGTGCACCATCATCATGGGAAACAAGCCCCTCCCTCATCATTTCACACATCATTTGTTGCCTTTTTATTCTCTATCAGTGCTTGCTTTGCCTCTGCAATGCTGTGTTAATTTGGTAATGCTGATGCACTGGCCATGGCTAGGGCACTGCTGTTGCCAATATGTAAGGCATCTGTAGGGCTGTTGCCAAGCTGTAGGGCATGGCTGAGGTGTATGTTATGACAAAATAAATAGTTTGCATGGCTTACATTATACTTTTCTTGCAGCAGTTACTATGGTAAGTACCCCTCCTGACCTCTCTTCCCTCCATGGTGGTAATTAAGAAGTCCTTAGCAGAAGTGTAACACAAAGTCTTCTGTCTATAATTTGCACATGTAAACAGAACAGAACATTAGCACATGTAGCTAACACACTCTTGAGAGCTGTCGGTGTATAGGTGTAAAAAAAACTATGGAAGCCTTTAAGCAAACAAGGGAAGGGGAATGAGGGGCTCGTTATAAATATGAAAGAAGCCAACAGCCACAGAAACCAAGGGGCACAGGGGATTTGTTTTTTTTTAATTTATTTATTTTGTGGTGTTGATCAATTTAGAATATTACTGAATATGTTATCGCTTAAAGCTAATTGATTAGAAAAGCAGAAGAAAAAACAACCACATGCCGCCGGTGGGATCCGAACCCACGATCTCCGAATAAGAGGTCGTGGGTTCGGATCCCACCGGCGGCATGTGGTTGTTTTTTCTTCTGCTTTTCTAATCAATTAGCTTTAAGCGATAACATATTCAGTAATATTCTAAATTGATCAACACCACAAAATAAATAAATTAAAAAAAAACAAATCCCCTGTGCCCCTTGGTTTCTGTGGCTGCTGGCTTCTTTCATATGGAAGCCTTTGGGCATCTTATGTGCCTGAGTGGTAACACTGTAGTCTTTGATACACGGATGTGAGTCATGCTTCTTTCACTTTTTTATGAGTGAGCACAGGGCCGTTTGAAACAGTGGGCAGAGGTACTGAGGATTTGTGCGTGAAGGATAAGCAGAGGGGACAAGAAAGGGGGGGGGGGTGAAGTGTTCACCAAGAAAATAAAGGGCTATGCCTGAAGACGAAAAGGTTTAGCTCATCATGCCCGACCAAAATATGTGGTGAACGCAAGAAGACACTTGTCACGCAACTACTAAACTGATTTGGACGAGATTCACTCCACACAAACGGAAAAGCGAGACTGTTGAGAGAGATTTAATGCAGGCTCTCAATCTTTTTTTTTAGAAATTTTATAAATAGATATTGCACTACACTGCTTATCATGCCCTTTTTTTTTTGCACTAGAGGCAGTAAAGCTATAAGAACTTCAGCTAGAATGTTTTGCCTTCGTCTTCTTTCGCTTTCAGAGCTCTGACAAGCGCAGTTCATACAATTTTGAAACACTTCAAAGCAGCAGTTTCAAGAGTAGTATCTATATATTTTTTAATGATGTGCAATTCCAGACTATTTGTGAGTACCTCTGCTGCCACCAGCAACTAGGATTTGGTTTTAGTTTTAACATTCAACAAATCTAACCCAAAGTGGCACTGTGGTTGTTTTGCGTAACATGCCGAAGTTTTGAAAACCGTAGCAGGGCCTGAGTGTAGCCTGAGCAAAAGCTATTCAAGGTTGCCAGCAATGATTCTCTGAGAAAAGAAAACAGTAAGGCAAGTATCTGCACTCCACGGCACACAACTTTTTGTGGCTCTGTTCTCTGATAAGTTATTTGACTTGTTTTCACACCCCTGCAGTATCCATCAGAGAGAGGATTAAAAAAAATTGGCTGGGGTTCAACCCGGCTTACAGAACGGAAGCTCAATGAGCCTCTCATCCTTCACCAACGCACCCTGTCAACATTCTTGATCATAGGAATCATCAGATTCAATCAGCAGTCTACGATACTCAGCCAAAGCACTGGTTCCAGCACGCGATTCCTCCATGGCTATCTGCAAACATGAAGCAACGCTTCGCACTTTTTATTACCTTATCAGATGAACGAGTCACGTGGTTCAGTGCAACTGCGAGGTGAGCATTGAGTGACGTTCAACGCAGTTGCAAAGGCGAGTGAACGCCGCCGGCTCCACGTGCCACAGATGCGCCGAGTCACATGGTATGATGTCACAGCCACACCCCTGCTCTGCCACTTGAAGGTCGTTCTTCGGAGACACATGACCTTGAAGGTTTTGCACAGGAGGAGTAGAGATTCCGCTCTAAACAAATGTGAGGTTACTTTATATAGGCTGGATTTGCCATTGCTATAGCAGGGCACAGTCGGTTTTCTTCAATGCCGGCCTAATTAGTGTGCATGTGTACTAGAAGGTAGTACACTCTGGTTGTACACAGTAGACAAGAACTGGGAAAAGCAAAGCAGACATAATGATTCATAAACTTAATCACTACACCTAGCCTGCTATGGTGGCTCGGTGCCCTTGGCATTTGGCTACTGATACCAAGGTTGCGGGTTCAATCCCGGTTGCAGTGGCCACGTTTCAATGAAGGCGAAATGCAAAAGCGCCCATGTGCAGTGCAATGTCTGCACACGTTAAGAAAGCCGGGTAATCTAAACGAACCCTTTGACCGCCAATTCAAGTCTTGAAAAACGTACAAAAATCGCCAAATTTGTTGGGAATTTTTGGTGAAATTGACTGCCGTCAGGCTTAAAAAATGCTAAAGGCCTAGAAGTGTTTTAGTGCACTACCACTTACAGTGGCTACTCCCCACATTTAGCTGTTGTGTCTGTTTGTCTGAAGCCAGCTTTGTGGCAGACCCAGCTGCCCACTGGATTCTGAGCAACCTGTCCAGGTGTGTGTGTATACACCTGGCAGGTTGTGATGATGTCACAAGGTCACGTTACCTAGGTGGCTGGTGGACGACAAACAATGCGCAACAACGGCCACATAGCGCTAGAGAGCACCTATTTCGGATTTGACCTAATTATGCCAACAGACCATCGTTTTTTACATGGACAACTACAGCCCTCATGTTGAAAATCGCAACCAAATTGCTGGCCATAATTCGTCTTTGGTGGTGGGAGCAACGCAACATCGGGCCCGACGAGTGTGACTCGTCATCAGCGATATTGGTACTACCTCCCATGACGAGTGTAGCTCTGGGTTGGTGGTAAAAGGGCCATTCCGGAGCCCTCCGCTACGGTGTCCCTCATTGGCTAATGCATTGCTTTGGCATGTTAAACCCTTATATTTAAATTTATTCACCACACCAGGTCTGCCTTGCTTTTCACCAATCCTACCTTCTTTGTGTACCCTTAGTGCAATACTCATCAATATGCGAAACACTTGGCAACAAAGCACAAGGCTCCACTTAAAACACCATAACTCTTGGCAGCTGTATCATAAAAAAACTGCTACATATACTGCTAGTCTGCTGCTCTCATCTATAACCTTTATTTATGGTCACAAAGTTACATAAAGCAGCAATCCACATTTGTGAGGCCTGTGATGTTCACTTGATATATGGCGCACAGGTAACTTTTGATGCATTTTTAACACTGCTGATCCCAAGGTTGCGGGCGGAATCTCGGCCGCAGCAACCATGTTTTGACGGAAACGAAATACAAAAACGCTCGTGTGCTATATGATGTCGACACTCGTTACAAGAGCTGCAGGCAGACAAATTAATCCAGAGCCCTTCACTACGGTGTCCCTACATAATGCCCTCAGGCCTTTAAAGAGACACTGAGGAGAAATTGAAGCTGGCTTGTATCGACAGAATACCAGCTCCTGATTACAAAAACGCCACTCATACTGACAACAAAGCTCTTGTAACGTAGAAAAGAGCAAGACAAAATACAGGTATCGCCGCCACAGGCCAAACTTGCAAGTACAAGCGTGATGACGTCATAGGACAAAACAGTGTTGCTAGAACTAATGCTTCTAGAAACACTAGAACAGGAGAAGCCACGAATCACTGAGGCGCAGCTAATGCATGCGCAAATCTCCTTGACGTCGCCAGATGGCGCCACGTATCCGGCAGCTACGCGCTCCCCTGCAGCATCGGGACCAATCAGCGCCTGCTCGCCGGCAGTAGGCGGGCTCCCGGTATTCCGCTAGCGGTAACAAGGTACACGGTATGCTAAAGGTGTCTATTTGCTAGAACTACGTTGACGACTTCGAGAACGGGATCCATCGTAACGCTGGCAAAACGCCGGTGCAAACGTAAACGAAGTGACGGCAGCGACGGCCGCAATAGCCGATAGATGCCTTCAACGTGCTGCCGGCGGTAGCTTTCTTTTCGGCTGCTGCCAGGCCGCACTGCTGTCCGTCAGAAATCACGGAGTCTGCGTTGCGTCATGTGCACGTCATGTTTCACGTCACTTAGTCCTGTGTCGTCATAGGAGAATCCCAAGTTTGAATCAGAGGGGCGAGAAAAACTTTGTCAACGTCGAATCCAAATTTCTTAGAAATAAATGCATCTTTCACTGCCGGCCACGTGGCAACAAAGCCATGAAATGCCAAACTATCGGATTTTGCTGTAAAAAAAATATTAATAGAGCTCTCCTCACTGTCCCTTTAAGGATGAAATAAATGAAATGAAATGTGTTGCTTCGGGACTTTAAATCACACAATTCACAACTGCATTTTTAATGAGTTGAATAACACACTGGATGATATATTAGGACAGGAGGTTTAATGCAATGAGCACAGAGAGACAGCACAAGGTGTTGTCTAAATGAGCATTAGACAGTACTTCAAGAAAGAACATTGATATGACGCGCTGTGCTAAAACGTGCCCAACGTGACTGGCTCTTTTGTGTTTTGTCACCAGCCAAGCAGCCTTTATATAGTTCGTTGTCTGTGAAATAAAGCAGTCCTGCATTTCCTCTCGGACTGGCTCCGTTACTCTGTCACCCGCTACAACAATGGCGACGAAAGGCGCTTCCCCACGTCAATGGAAATGACTGCGGCTATGATGCGTCGGTGGTCATCGCCATGGCTGCGAATTTCGGCTCCCCAAGTTTCGATGAAAACCAAGATAAGTGGGATATTCGCCTGGAAGCATTCATTGAAGCGAATGATATTAAAACAGAGGAGAAGAAAAGGGCCCTCTTGATTTCTGCACTATCAACGAAGACTATAGGTGTGCTTGCCGGTGCCCACAACGTGCCAAAGTGCAACGAGATTGCCGCAAGCTTCAAGTTCTTTACAAGAAACCAGGCTGGAAACGAATTGGTCCGAGATTATGTTGTTGAACTCCGCAAACTTGCTGATGAGTGCAACTTTGGCAGCAGCCTTGAGCATTAGACAGTACATCAAGAAAGAACATGTGTGAAGTGAAGGCAGATGTCACATCAGTACTATTTACAACTGCAAGTTTATTTCCAAGAATGTGCGTATGGTTTCCAACCCACAACTTCAGAGACAAATATCGTAACGCAAGCCCAGTGCCACATCTGAAAACAGCCACTCTTCGGAACACATTCAGCACATGCCTACTGGCTGGACCAACAGAATTGGATGCTGTGGAGAATTTATGGGTGGCTCATTTCCTACTTGTACAATTGTCACATGCACAAACGCCAATCGGAGGACAAAAAGTACTCTATGCATTCTCTAAGTAACAGTCAACTACTTTTCTTCAGACCAGGAGTGCGTCGGCACTGCTCCCATCAACAAGAATGATGTTGCCGCTACTAATACTGCAGACTGGTTGACATGTCTTCGACACACTTGCCAGTGATCCTGTCAAGACTCACATTGGAATCACCCGTTCTGTTGACCATGCTAGTGATTTCACATTCAACGAAATTTTCCAGCAGAAATGCAGTCATGGCCCTTCGACAGCAGCAAGGTACCGTGATGGATGTTACATTGCACAGATGTGAAAGTACTGCCAACAGTTATCGAGCCATTGGTCAGCTGAGCCCCGTGAATTCTACGTTTAAGGCTTCTATAAGTGATCTTCGGGTACCTGTCCTGCGCTGACCACTGTGAACCTTCGCTGCTAATTTCTTGACATTATCATTCTGCCTGTTTGTTTCTTTCCCCACATCTAGCTGGATTTTCCTTCCCTAAGCAGTGATCTTCACTATAAGAGATTGGCAGTTACCTCTTCCACTCTATCCATTTCTTTCTCTTAAATTCAATTGGGGATCACCAACTCATGCTTGTTCTCTAACCCATGTTCCACTCTTTCGTACACTATACCAATAATTTTCCTTCACACCACCTACTGTACAGTCTTCAGTTTCATTTCAAGCTGTTTCGTCAGCTGCCAACATTTGGCCCCTTAAGTGAGTACTGGGAGGATACTGAATGTCTCAAAACACGGTCCCCAAAACTTTCCTGTCTTTCTTTTCTGTTTTATCTGTGCTTGGTTTCATGAAAGAATAGATAGTATAACACTTGTGCGCCTTCCTCAAATATGTTCTGCGTGGCACACGCATTACAAGCGAAGCTTTTAAAGGCACATGCCAACAGTTCCTTGCGCTAGATTGGAGACTGAATTCACAACACATTGCAGCATTGACAAGCAATGCGTTGAAAAGGAAGCTAAAAGTTGAACTGCATCAGCTGCTTCTGCCGAAAGCTGAAGATCTTGCCATACTGGTTCGACAGATGATACTTTTTGACTAAGGCTGAACACGCAAATACAACAAATGCAAAAGATCTTTCCAAGCAACACGGGCAAGCAAACAAAAAAAATTCACCGCAAAGCATAGGCTCTAAGCATAGACTCTAGGCATAAGCATAGCTCTCTCTGGAAACTGCTGCCTAAAATGTACTGTTCACAGCATGCTGACATGCTACCATATGACATACAGCCATTTGCTGTCGTGGCTCAACCTCAAACGGTTGCAGCAATTTCAACAGTTGTATCCGCTTCCTTAGTGCTGACAATGTCCACATTAGCTGCTACAAAGTATATCTGCCAAATAGAATGTTCACTTCTGCATGATTATTCCGAGAAATGTAATTTTTAAATTCTGAGCTGCTGCCTCTTGCAAGCTTAAATTTCATGCAGCATCAACGTGTTTCAGTCTGTGTTGTCTTTAACTGCCCAACAAGGCACATGCGCTTATCAGGCTCGACTAGAAAAATAATTTTAAAATAGGCTAAGGCAAGATGTGGCAATCTGCAGCTCGATGAATTTAGACACTGATGCCAGGTGATGCCTAAAAGACCTATGCTCATCATGTTATTTTTTTTACAGGTTAATAACATAAGAACCGTTGTTGCCAGTATTAAAACCAACCTTCAGTATAAATAACAAGCCAATTATACTTGGTATCGCTTACTGAACAAAAATGCCAAGATTTTTTTGTCTGTGGTTACACAGCCGACCGACATTCAGACTCAAAATTCTTGTTACAACAAAGTAAGTAGCACTTGCTGTGAACTTTACTTAAAGTTAACTAGCACAAAGTAAAACGCAGTATCTGAAAGCTTTGCAAGATTCGAACACACTCTAGCTAGAGGACAAAAGTTGGCATGATGACAACTGCAGATTATGCCATTCCTTGCCACTCAAGCCGAATGAAATATAAGCAAAATACAGAAAGTTGTATAGAACACGGCACATACCAAAGTGCTTTTATAGTGACAGTACAGTATATTGTGCATGCTGTGTCCGTAACATCTGAGCAGGTCACGCAAGTCTAAAGGAGCCCCGACTTCAAACTTTTAACGCGACATTAGAGCGGACGTTTGGAGGAAAAGTTGTGTGCGTTTTCACACTAATTCAGGATTGGTCGAGAGGGTTATGATGTTACAGGTTGAGCTGTGAAATGAAAATGATAGAAAGAGTTAAATTGAGATTACAAGGTCGTAGCATGACTCAAATGTTATTCTGACATGTAAGGTTGTAAAGTAACTTAATTACGCTGAAAAGAACATAGAGATAAAGAGTTGGGAATCAAACCCATGACCTTTGGATTGCGAGTTGGAAACACTAGAAAATGGGGATAAACAATTGGGAATCGAACCCACAACCTTTGAGTTGCGAGTCGGAAACACTAGAAAATAGAGATAAACAATTGGGAACCGAACCCATGACCTTTGGGCTGCGAGTCGGAAACGCTACCCTTAGACCATTGAGGGAGGTTCGTTCATTTGGTTTCAAGGGGATCATGTGCGTCTTGTGGTGTATTACGTGGTCTAGTATGCCTACTTACGCAATGTGTGCAATAAGAAAGAGATATGAATTATGCATGGCAACTGAATTATGAGGACTCCTTTGTCTTAAAACTTTCCGCTGGAACTCCTCTAAATGTTTCGGTAGCTTGACATTGCCTTGATCATCCTGTACCTTGCTCAGGCAAGCAGTAATTAGCCTAATGCACTGCCTTTAATGTGTACCTTATAAACTAGGCTTGTTTAATCACAATCTTCAATCGTAAATTGTGGGCTTTTTTTTCACGACCATTCTGTACAGAGTTGTGAAATCTCCAATACCCCATTTGACTTCTGGGCGCTGCGATTCTTTCATGTGGGAAAAATAAGCACATACCACAAATTTGTAATGATTCTAAGGCAACTATTTTACACAGGCTGCAGAAGTCTTTTAAGGCGGTAAAAAATAAATGGTTCTGCAGCAGAACACCATATTCAGTTTAGCGTTTCACTCCAGCCTGGGCACGAGAGCTTGTCAGGAGGCACGTGTCGAATCTGGAAGGCGGCGTGTTGCAATGTGCTGCCTCAGGTATTCGACGATCTGCATGTTGGATGCCTCGTGGGCTAAGTCGAGCGGAGTCATGCCATCCTGCAAACCAGACACAAGACAAAGCAACAGGGTGAACGGTCACACAAATCACTGACCAAGGCACTAGACAGATGCATGTCACACTGTTCGACAAACCAATCAACTTGTGCTTGCTATGCGCAGTTCTCTAAACGCCATTCCATGACTACATGTCCCAGCAACTAGCTGGCCGGCTAGCTGGTCATAGATGAACTTGTTGAATGAATTACTGGGTTTAATTCATTATAATGCTTGTTGAAGGGGTCACAGGCCCTCCCTAGCGTGATGCGATTCGACTTGCAGTGGTGCAGTTATAAGCTAAGGTGTGACCATCACTGAAACAAGTGTGACCACCACAAGCATTTCAAGTGCTATAAAGACTGGTTCTGGTTTTATGGGGGTTTAACGTCTCAAAGCAACTCAGGCTATGAGGGACGCCGTAGTGAAGGGCTCCGGAAATTTCGGCCACCTGGGGTTTTTTAACGTGCACTGACATCACACAGTACACGGGCCTCTAGAGTTACGCCTCCATCGAAATGTGACCGCCACGGCCGGGATCGAACCCGCGTGTTTCGAGTCAGCAGCCAAGCACCATAACCAATGAACCATCGTGGTGGCCTTGCTATAAAGAGACCACGATGAAAGGCACCTCTGTGCTTGATGTTCCACTGAAGCATGCCTCGACATACAAAAGCAAAGTCTCTGGAAAAACATGCGGGATGCCAACTTGCCTGGTTCTTCAACTGTGGGTCTGCTCCTGCAGCCAACAGCAGTTTGGTGATGCTCAGGTGATCAAAGAGGGCTGCTGCGTGAAGGGCACTCTCACCATTCTGGAAAGGAGGGAGATCAGAGAAAAAGCAGCAAAGGCATCACTCTGGGGCACTCTGGCAAGGCTGTCATTCGTTGTAAAGTAAGTGTACACACAATGCCAGTCTTGTTTAGAGGGCTTGATTACTTTGCTCCTCAGCAAACAAAGCGACGTCTTGCCCCAGCTTTTCAACTGCAGCGTAATCTCCAACGTGTAAGTGGATGCAACTGAACGGAATTGCAGACCACATGAACATATAAGCACTTCACAGCGGACCCACCGGATTCAGCCCGATTTCCCTTTGTGTGTGCTGTACTGTGCAACTTGAGTGCTCTACGAAAAAACGACAATTTCACAAGACCTCCCCCACAATTGAGAAGCGCACTTAGTTTCAACCCAAAAATGGTGCCGCAGTACTTGGTTACTCAGGGTCTATTTTATTTAGTAGGGTGAGCGGATACTGAAATTTTCGATTATGAATATAAAGAAAAAATGGCTTCAAATATGGACTCTCAATATCGAATATCTGTTCAGTATAGAAAAAAGAAACTTTGGTCGATTTGCACAGTTAGGCCAAATGCGAATTAGATGCGCTAGAAGTTCGGTTTTCACTTCGGTTCCGGAGTTCAGATTCAGTGTTCACAGATGGCAGTTGTTCAGATAGCGATATTTGGTTTGGTTTGGTTTGGTTTATGGGGTTTAACGTCCCAAAGCGACTAAGGCTATGAGAGACGCCGTAGTGGAGGGCTCCGGAAATTTCGACCACCCGCGGTTCTTCAACGTGCACTGACATCGCACAGTACACGGGCCTCTAGAATTTCTCCTCCAAAGAAATTCAACCGCCGCGGCCGGAGTCGAACCCGCATCTTTCGGGTCAGCAGCCGAGCACCATAACCACTGAGCCACCGCAGCGGCAGATAGCGATATTTGGTTAATGTCCATATATGCGGAATTGGGCGTTCTCTCCATTCATAGATCCCTGGGAGTCTTCCTACCACTCCTGGCACAGTAGTGCAGGGGCCAAGTTAAGATGCGTCACTGCCCTTCTATGGTAGGTGCTGTCATCGGCCATTTTATCTGCTGTGCCCCTTCTGAACTCTCGCAAACACACAGGTGGCTTCACTTTAGGATTACAGTTCAAACAAGATGTGAACAGATGTCTCACTTGCACTCTTCTACTGCTTGCTATGTTAACTGCAACAAAACTTAACCTTAAATTAGCAAAACTCCAAAGCACTTGTGCCTTTCAAGTGGCATCTGTGAGGATGAAAGAATGCTCTAACAGCCAAGGCACAAGCTAGGGCTTGCTGATATATCATGGTCACTGATGTGCTGCAAATTCAGGAGAAAAAAATCAATAAAAACAAAAGTGAGAATGTGAGAAATGCAAAAAAAAAAAAAACTTGATTCAGCCATTTTTTTTTTCAGCAGGACCTTAGCTTTGCAATTTGTCTCATAAATAACGTGGCAACGCTACTTGCCACGGGAGACAAATGCTCTCATCTGCTATTATTTTCGTGGGAAATAAACTATGCAGGAAAAAAAATGAAGACCCTGAAATCTGGATTTTTTACAGCAATAAGCGTATATGCAACCTCACCTGAGTTAACAGCGCCAGCGTTGCTATAACTATTGTAGGTACTAACTAAAAACTCTTATTTATATTAGTTTCCTGATGGCTGTTGGTTATAACCATGGAATTTCTCAACATTACCTAGAGGGAAAAGACGTCCTGCAACATTTAACCCACCTTGAAGAGATACGCTTTGTATTTGATTTGGCTATTGTTGGGCAGAAAAATATGATTTGCGTGAACTCAACATAACTTTTCTCAAAGAAATGCTGTGATAATTGCTATACTAACCTAACCCCAACATTCATTAAGGTTAAATTTATTAAATTAGAAAGAAAGACAACACAAAAATAAAAGCCCAGGTGGTCTAAATTAATCTGGAACCATCCAAAATGTTGTCTCTCAAAGCCCATGTGTTGCTTCAGGACGTTAAAGCCCACAATTTACAGTTTAATTCAATAAAAAATATTTCACCTGAGCACAACAGAGAGCATTGCGGTGCAGCTTTGACTCTCCAGCGCAATCCACGTTTTCTACTACTAGGCAGCAACAACAACAATAACTACCGCTACTACTACTACTACTACTACTACTACTACTACTACTAACCAAAACCAAATATGAGGTGTTGACTTCTCAGCCATCCCGCGGCCGATGAAGTGATGTCAAGGTACTTTTGAGAAACTCTATGGCCTGTAACAGCTATGTGGGCTGGGAACTGGGCGCTAGAAATACATGGCCATCCAAAGCCATGCACTTCAATGTGGGTTTGGCAGAGAGTGCTCTCATGGGCAGGTGCAATGCCGCTAGTATTACTACCAGTTTTTTGTCCACCGTCGCGGTGGCTCAGTGTTATGGCGCTTGGCTGCTGACCTGAAAGACACACGTTTGATCCCGGCCACGGTGGTCACATTTTGATGGAGGCGAAATTCTAGAGGCCCGTGCACTGTGCGATGTCAGTGTACGTTAAAGAACCACAGGTGGTCGAAATTTCCGGAGTCCTCCACTACAGCGTCTCTCATAGCCTTAGTCGCTTTGGGACGTTAAACCGCAATAAACCAAACCAGTTCTTTGTCCTTGCTGGGATTTCCCTATATTTTTAGACAACCCATTTCTCTCCAACTGCTGACCCGGTACATGAAGCCCGATTCTGACCTCCTTAATTCTGGAAAACGTTAAGCCTTCCGAAGATGAGACCTCATGTATGGGGGATCTACAGGTAGAGCTCCCACTGCAGTGGTGTCTATTAGATCCCCTCTAAAAAAAAAAAAAAAAACAGGGCAGTAGGAAAGAAAAACAGCAGTGCACGAGAAGGTGAAGTGCACCTGAGGATCAGTTAACCTTCAGCAACAACGTACCCTTAGGAGGCCTAATGAGGCACCACGCTTGACGAGGATTTCAACCAGGCCGGCATAGCCTTTGTGCGCTGCCTTGAAAAGTGGCGTAGCACCATCCTGGGAGGAAAGAAATGAAACAGCAAGCATTAGCTATCGAGCCATGTATGAGAAAAACTTTTCCGGAACAATTTATAGTTAACTGAGCCGGAAGTAAGGGGGAGGAGGAGAACCAAACTTTATTAAAGGTGCACTGAAGAGGAAACTGAACTCGTCTTTTTGCCACGGGGACTCAATCCACACGTTCCGAGCATTCTTAAAAACTTCGATTTATTGCCCTGTGTGGCTGATTTTCCTAATTAAATCGAATTAACGTCTGGCTCCCGCCTTTTTTTTTAAATTCTCCCTCGTACGGTGGGCGGAGTCGACCAACGCGTGGAGTGCCTTGCAGCCAGCTCCGTGGAGGCTTTGCTTTCGCTTTATTTTGTTTTTTAGGTTTCCGTGAATAAATAGTTTTGTTCGCAGATAATATAGCCGCAAAATAAGCCCGCAGAAATAAAAATATGCGCGGACTATTTGCTTCTACGGACTACTACGTATTGCTCCGCCGATGGCAGAGCGGCAAGCCGTCGCGGGACTGGCTGAAAGGCACTCCACGCGTTAGTCGACTCCGCCCACCGTACGAGGGAGAATTAAAAAAAAAAAAGGCGGGAGCCGGATGTTAATTCGATTTAATTAGGGAAATCGGCCACACAGGGCAATAAATCGAAGTTTCTAAGGATGCTGGGAACGTGTAATTCGAGTTCCCGCGGCAAAAAGACAAGTTCAGATTCCTCTTCAGTGCACCTTTAAAAGGACGCTGGTTGAAGGTTGAAGGCTCTTGTCGTAACTTACGTGTCGTGTGGAGTCGACCTCAGCACCATGTGCAAGCAGTTCGGCGACTACAGCAGTGTGACCCATCTGGGACGCAATCCACAACGCAGTGGCACCATCCTAAGAAATGAGAGAAGCAAAGAATTGGGCAACGTGCAGTTGTTATCTGAAAGCATGATCAAAATTTTTGGAGGCACTGCAAGCAAAATACTGCTATAAATCCCAAAAACAATCACATAAGGAATAAACTTGGAGAAAAATATTTGACTACTTCAATCACCTTCGTACAGCTATGGTGTATATCAGGAAGAAAGCTAGGGAAAATCATCTGACTGCCCGTCACTCTCCAAAAAGCACGTGGCATGTGACATAGTGCACAGATGACTACATGAAACCTAAAGATATCTGTCTAGATTAACTGAGCCACTCTGCGAGTTAATTAAAATCTGAATGTGAAACAGCACTGGCAGTGCCACAGCGATAAAAATATAGTGAGCAAACAGCTGGCTCTCAATAAAAATGAAGAGCATGCAAGTCTCAAAAACTTGCACCTGAGCACAGCACTAAGTAGGAATTTGGTAAATGTTAGATATAATAAAATAAAAATAAAAGCATATGCATGAACACACGTTTTTACAGCCCAAATAGAGAGCAATACAGCATAAATCAAGAAGTTGTGTTGACAACTCCTAACCTTTTTTGAAGAAGTATAGACACAAAATATTCGGTTGCATGTTTTTTTCTTTGTAACGATGACTAAGGTATTAGTAAACATAGATCACCACAATCAATCACCACTCAATAATTTCTAATTGAATTTTACCCTCTTGCTGGTCGTAGGGGAATACCACGTGGTGATCCATGTATACTAACTTCTTAGGCATCATCACAAAGAAAAAAACACCCAACCGAAAATCAGTACCTATAGGTGACCTTTACGAAATTGACGCCATTATGACAGCGCTGCAAACTAGTCCGAGAAGTTCTGTCTCGATTACGTGTGTTCGCCAGCACACTCAGTGGTTGTTGTCAGAGTTTCGATGTAAAAAATAGTAAACATAGTAAACATAGATCACCACAATCAATCACCACTCAATAATTTCTAACTGAATTTTACCCTCCTGCTGGTCGTACGGAAATACCACGTGGTGATCCATGAATACTAACTTCTAAGGCATCTTTACAAAGAAAAAAACACCCAACCGAAAATCAGTATCTATAGGTGACTTTTATGAAATTGACGCCACGTTATGACAGCACCGCGAACTAGTTCGAGAAGTTCTGTCTCGACTGCATGTGTTCGTCAGCACACTCAGCAGTTGTTGTCAGAGTACTGATGTAAAAATAGGCATATCTTAGGAGCTCTGTTACAGAGATGTTTGCAAGGTGACAAGATGAAAGAAGCGGTAAGTCTGTTACAGAGACGTTTGCAAGGTGACGAGATGAAAGAAGCGGTAAGTGTCACTGCGCGAATTTGCGTGTGCCAGCCATACAGAGAGAGCACCGGGAGAGGAATTCTGCGTGCTCTGTAGTGCAGCACTTGCAGGGCCACAACAGCGCGTTCTTATAAGGCACTGAGCCTCTATTACTAAAGAGGTGATCTGCGTGGTACTATGCAAATATGAGGCATGATTTGATTAACAACCCTTGCTGAACACATACTACTAATGAGAGCAAGAGGAGTTTTGTGCAGATGATGTACATATGATGCATATGATGTGCATGAGAAAGTAGCCGGAAAGGGCTCGCCAACTTTCGTGCATTATTGTCGCTTCTCTGCTGCGTGCAGAATTGTATTATTTGGCTCAGTTGTTCATGACAACACAATACAGTGATTGAGCGAGTTCATATGCTCTCCTCGAAAGCTGTTTCAGAGCCTGTTTAAGGAATTATAATGTGTGTTGTGTTGGCTTTAATGGCACATAGGCAACTAAGGCCATCATATTAAGGAATTATACGACAGATGTGCAAGTATCATAACCAGAACACTTGTATCAGGTTGCACCTGTTTCAAATTGAGATCTGAATTACGATACTAGAAAATTTTGAGCTAAAGATTACACAAGCACTGGAAGTAGAAACACTGCTCCAGTTTTCGACAGCAAGTAGAATGGCCATCAGCACAGCAATAAGACTAAAGAAGGAAAGGACGATATATATTCTTTGTTTTTCCTGAGAATATGACTCCATGTATGACAGGTGTTCACAATCCCTTGAACCCTGGAAACATACCTGTTTCAGCAGCTGCTCTACTTGGCAGCCCAACACTGGATCAGTCCTTAGGCATTATAGGGAGTATTCACACGACATCACAGGCAACATTTTGTAGTCCAGCAGTGCATGCCAGAGCAGGAGGCTATAATCCCTTTAAGCCTGATGGCAGCCTTTTGTAGTGCTCCATAGACAACTAATCGGCGGCCACTGTGACGTACATGAGGGCTACATTTTTATTAAACACAATGACCACTTTATACTCCATCGCAAAGCCACTTTACAACAAACTTTACAACGAGACCTGTAGGAGCAGGTTAATAAAGGCGGCTAACATACATCTGTGGTGCAGGCTTGCAATGACACTAAATTCACAGGAATGCACATTTTCCACGGCTTACGACGTGGTGCTAGGCCAAGTTCAGAGGACGCGTGTTGTACCATTCAGAGGATGGCTGTCGGCGGATGTCGCAAAAAACCGCTGTTTACTATGCCGGACACCTTCAATTCAAATTATGGGCATGAGTGCAATTTAATGAAGTTCCTGAAACAGGAAACATCTCAGCTTATGTGTTAGAGTGAGACACAAGGTAATCGGAGGCCTATCCTCGAGGTCATTGACTCTATTCGTCACGTTTGCCGTGTGAAGCACAAATCCTTGTCCACCGAGCCTCGGCTGGTACCACATACACAGCAAACATGCTCGCAGCGTGTAGGCGAAAAAAATTCTCACGCAGGCAGTTCTGCGTCTCTCCAACATACGACCACAGTGGTTCTGCAAACGTGCAGCCCAAGTGTGTATTCTGTGCCACTGACAGCTTCATAGACCTCCAACGCTTGTCGGACTGTCTGGGACTTGCAAGAGTCCGGCATCAGCACAAGCTACAGCAAGTGTGCACCTTTAAAAAAAATTTACCCTGCAGGCAACACACGTAACACTTTACTCTCCTTGTAGAATTTTGTAGTGAATGCCGGCCTGCAGGATCACTATTGGTGACTGTAAATATAAAGGTGTAGCACCCCACCTTTGCATTCACTTTTTCCCATTCCTCATCTAGTCCACAAGCCATATTACAGCAATATAAAGATTCATTCATTCCTTCTGCGCATATTATGGTGCGTGTTCTCCAAAGAAGTATGCGAAATTTGTACCGTGCGTTTCACGTTGATGTCAGCACCAAGTGAGATGAGATGGGAGACGAGCTTCAAATGTCCGTTTTGAGCAGCAACAAAAAGAGGTGTGGCACGATCCTGCAAGGAAAGCCACCAATAATGATTCATCAAGGCAGGTTGGAGAGAGGTGCAAACATATTGCACTGGAAATGCAATTTTACAAAAATAGGAACACTAAAGTATTTTGTTAAACTGGGAATTTCATTGCATTAGTTACCTTACTGTAAATATCCAGACACTTAAAATCCTGATTTAGCTTTGAAATGGTTGGTACCACAAATCTCTGAAACAGGGAACAAGATAGAAAAAACACTCACCGACATTTGTGTATGTATGCTTGCACCAGCTTTGACTAGCTCTTCGACGACGTCAAGATGATTGCACTGACAGGCAACCAGCAGTGGTGTACCTCCATCCTACAAAACATAACAAAAACAATCAAGCACCGAACCTTCCATTCGGTTGTTAGTAAATGTCACGAACTGACAAGGTACCACAACACGAATCTGAACTGATGTTTCTGCACCTTGTATCTGGTACTATTGGGGATGCAGCGGGAGCCAGAGCAACGGAAAACTGTGTTGCAACGCCATCTACAGGTGGCATCTGGGATCGAGACAGCCAATGTGCGACCTTTATTACCAGCAGGCATGTCACTTGGCTCGTTTCAATGTTTCCTGCTTTAGCTCGCCAAAATGCCGCAGTTTTCCGTTGCTCCCGCTCCCGCCGTGTGGAGTATACCACTTATGTTCCCGATAGTACAAACAAGTTTCAAAACAAAAACCTGCAACTTAGTAAACACTAAGGCTACAACTTGGGCAAATAATGACATGGTCTCCCAAATGCTTAATGAATAGAGCAACAATCAGCCATCTGTTTTAGACAGGAAGTCTGATGGTGTTTGAATCCTCACAAAAACTCACCACGCTTGCAGCGTCGACAGGGGCATAATGCTCTAAAAGCAACTTGACAATGTCTAGATAGCCACCTTGTGCAGCAAAGAACAGGGCTGTGGTTCCAGTCTGCAGGAAGTAGAAGCAACATGTGAAGTTGACGTGCTTTTCAAAGATTCTGGAGTGAAGAAGGGGTGATCATGGTGTCACCAAAACACTTACAACTCTCTTTGCTGCTGGGTTGGCTCCCTGTTCGAGCAACTCTTTGGCACATTCGAAGTTGTTGTTCGCGCAGGCAAGAATCAAGGCAGTCGTTCCTTCCTGAAGAGAAGCAAATACGACGGGTGAAAAATGTTTTCGCCCAGTGCTGACGATATATCCACAATATCGAACACAACAACACATCCGTAAGTATACATGCTGCGCTGAGGGGCCTGCGCATTGTGTCGATTACAATTTATAGAGTCGGCGGAAAGGCACGCATCAGCAAGACTTCGGAACGGAACAAGCTATAAATACGTATTAACACTGAATTCGTACGCGTACCGCAGCGCGCAGTACCTCTCCGGAATAATTCGCTGCTTCATAAAAAGCGCTCACGCGATAACCAGGCCGTTTCATTTCAGGTTCTGAAAGGAGACCAGCCACAGAATCCTGTTTGCGTATGGATTCCAAGAGGATGCAACTGGTCTGCTTTCATCGCTAACTGCAAGACGCTTAATCACTAACGCATATTAAAAGACTGCTGCTTCTTCGGAGAGTGATGGCTATCCGGGCAACGATCCTGGCAGTATATAAACTAGTACACTATATAGTGATAGCCAGTGACGGCTCGAGAACGCGACATCAAGAAAGAGGGAGAGAGAGAAAGTGGCAATGTCGCAGCTCTCGTGGTTCTGCCACACGGTCTCGCATATTCGCATTTCAGCACCAACGAATGCTCACCTGATCCTTACAGTCGACATACACCTTGCCGCTGTCAAGCACGCTCACCAGAAGAGGCAGGTTGCCTTGGAGCGCTGCCAAGTGCAGGAGTTGCGCCGATGGCGTTTCCTTCTGTGAAGAGAAGTACGTAAAGTTCGTGCCAGCGAAACCCTGGAAAGGCATCTTCATTGGAGACGCTGTTTGTGAATGTCCCCCGTCGCCGCGTCACACTGGTCACTAGCGGCTAGTGGTAACTTGGCGCGACGCGATGACGGCTGAGGACGGCGAGGCTCGCTGGACGGCGGTTCGCGGACGTCCGTACGTCACACGACGACGGGTTAATTTCCGGGCGAACCCGGCAGTAGCTCATGGCGAACGGACCCGGTTATTTCGGTACCAACGTTCGCTGGGAGGACACGCGATGGCGGCTCTAATGAAGGACCCTGCTTTTTTGTGTGTCTCCTTTTCGGAGCACATATGGGGATTGCCGAACGAACGTCAGCGCTCACAAGGAACGCTAAAAAGTAAAAATCTAGCGCGCAAGCAAACATCGGAAGTAGCAATATGTCATGTGACGCACTGGAAGTGACCTCAGCGAGAGGACGCTGCCATTTTCAGCGCGGAGGGGAGGGCGGCGTGAAAGGGAGCCGCCAGGTGGGACTTTTTTCGGTTCTTTACTGTTTGCTCTCACTAGCAAAAGTAGCCGTCGGTAATTTCCTGTTCCACGTAAAAAAAAAAAAATTAAATAAATAAAGCGTTCGGAGCTAGATGCATGAGGTAAATGACACTTATCCACGGAGTGTGTCCTTTAGCGACGAAGCCCATTGCATTTCTGGCAAAGTTTTCGCGAACAGTGTTTACGCAGCACAGGAAATTAGCTTAGCGTTTTCACACACGAGCGCCACTGTTTCTCACTCAAGCGTGCTGGCATATAATTACTGGCATCGAAGTAAAACAAACACAAGATAACATGCATGTACTGCAGGCTAAGCTTTGCAGCATTACAGCGTTGTCTGTGGTAAAGTATCCTTGTAAGGAGCCCAAAAAAAGCAAAAGCCGCAACGCATTTTCTGACGCCAACGACACCGAAGAGCACGCTTGCTCATTTACAGCGTTCTTGCGGCGCTATGCAAACGACGGTGTGAGCCACAATACTGATTTTTTTTGCAACATACGTTTGCATGAAAGCACGAACATGAAAATATATTCCTACAGAAAAAATATACAAAAACGAAAGTAAGGAAAGCTGACATTGAGAGGACGGCGTGCCCTTGGATGGGAACGGTGCCTTATATGTAAGCTTGCATTAGAAATGTACAAGTTTTCATTGTGCAAGCAATATTATGTTTAATGGATAGGTTAAAATCTTCCCATTTTGTACTTATTCACTCCCTTATAAAGCGCTAGTATATGTAATCTAGGGAATAATGTACACTCCACAGGTTGGAAGTGCACACAAATGTAACAACTGTTGATTCATAGCAGATATCTAGCAAGCCCGAAGGCATTAGGCTATAAGTTCTACCGATGACGCATGCAAAGAGGGAGCATATGCCGTTATACATTTTAGTCAAGAAAAAAAAAAAAACTTAATAGGAAATTTTAAATATAGAACCTGTCGGAAGCACAAGAGTTCTAATAGATTTCCATTTGGTTTCAAATGAGTTTTCGGAGCATCTATTCACCTTTCTTTATTTCTTGCGAACCTGCCTTCAGAAAAAACAAAACAAAAAACGCCTGATTCACATATCGTGTTAAAACCACTTCCCTCAGTCGATAGGAAGCTGTGATGCTACTGCTCGCTTGCCGTTGAGGTCCTAATATAATATATGTCCAAACGCAAAAGCGACCGCACTTAGAACAAACAACTACTTATAAAGTAAGTGGCCTTCTTGTAATGTTTTCAAGTGCTAACGACGCAACCCACGTCAGAAATTGACAGCCCGAACATTTGCGTCTAAACTGGACCTGGCAAATAAAATTAGTTATGCAAGCACTGTATGCAAGGTTAACCTTGCGGTCAACTTCACCGGTAACCGTTTTGAACAAAGCAAATAAACTCCAGAGGTACTGCTAGCCCCCGTTTAACAAATTTTAGAACTACATGTTTTGCGCCCTATACAGGTAGCGGTTGTTGCTCACTGCGTCAAAGTTACGCTTGTTCTACCAGTAACGCCAAGCAAAGTGTGAACCACAAGTGAACCACGTAATAACGTAATCATAAACTAATTCATTTCACCTTCAGGACAACGTCGTGCATTGACGAGAACACGCTCGAGAATTGAAATGCGCAGCGTCATCGGTTCAACACGCACGCGTACGCACCTTAAGCGACATGTTCGGTTCCGACTGGCTCGAGGCAGCAGCTCTGAAACACGCTCGGAATTCGAGGCCGACAGGCGCTGTCAGGAACGTCGGGAAAGGATCATCTCCCTCCTCTTCAAAGGCACTGAGAGCCCATGTTGTTGCGATGTCAAAGCACAGCCATTTGGAAAACAGCAGACGAGTCGGCGACAGCGCCACCGCGCGTCGATTTTTTTCGACACGCGCGCGCAGCGCGCTCGGATGAAGAGGAGGCGCTGCGATCGCTTTCACGTTGCCACGGCGACAATCTCACAAGCAGGCAAAACGAGCGAAAACGCCGCGTTGGCTGCGTCGACTGCTGTCGTCCGTTTCCGGCCTCAGCGCTCGCGGCCTGGGGGGTTTCTTCGCGATGATGAATGCCTAGCGCCGTTTGCGAGCGTAATGCGACCGCCAGAGCGGGTCACTTGACACTGTGAAATGGAACGGGAGTTCCCCAAAGAATCGTCGTGCGGCTCTAAGCGGCATTCGCAGTGAGATTTGCTTGCAGCGAAAACATTTCCGAGCGACTGAAAATACGTAATGAGTTACTACGGTGAGCAGGTTCTTTCCATGCTTACGAGTGATCGTATCTGTCGGTAAAACTGAAGCTTTTTCGTTCACTACAAAAATACCGATTGTGCGCGTTTTGTTCATAAATCGTACCCGCCGCGGTGGCTCAGTGGTTACTTGTTTCGGCTGCTGAGAATGAAAAATACCGGCAGCGGCGGCCGCGTTTGGGTGGAAGCGAAATGTAAAAGATGCTCAAATTAATCCGAAGCCTTCCAATACGGCGCCTCTTTCTTTAAACCTTCTTTCATTTCCTCCTCGATCCCTTCATTCGCGGCGCAGTTGAGGTGTCCACTGAGAGTGAGACACTTACCTACATTTCTTCTTTCTTTTCCGCAAGACGAAGACCTCTTTCAACGGTCGGCGTTAAGGATCTTACTTGCTCTAAAGACAAAAAGCTAATGAGGTCTATAATTTTTTAAACCCTTGACGCCCCCTTCACTTCTTTCGAGGCATTCCTGAAAATACTGCAAAACAGGAGACCTGGAGCGTGACGAGCGCAGTTATCAAGCACAAGTGTTGCGGGTGGCTGGGCATTCGGAGGAGGCGAGAGCAGCCTGGGGGCCGCGTTGAAAAATTGAAAATTGGTTTTTGAGGAATGAAAATGACGCAATAACTGTCCCACAGGGAAGGGGTAAAGGACGGAGTGAAAGAAGAAAGGGAGAAAGAGGTGCGTGCCATATGGAGGGGCTGTGGAACAATTTAGACCACATGGGAGTCTTTATATAAAGCGCACTGACATCGTACAGCACACGGGCACCTTTTGCGTTTTGCCTCCATCGAAACGCGGCCGGGTTCGAACCCGGTTACTCCAGCGCAGGAGCGCTCAGGTCGCATTCTATAAGCACCCTTATCTATTTTCCATTTCGGGCCCATTTAATGTTCATGCATTGGTCACTTTTCTTCGGTGACGTAGCCACGGCTTTCGAGCGCCCGTGAGAAGCAATCGGACCATTGACTCAGTGGCAACCGGGCCACACCAGTGGCTGCATATCTCAGCCAATGGGGAGCCGGTGCGTGTGAAGAGTGGCGAAGGCCACTCTTCACATGGGAAGTAACGTAGGAGAGGCGCAGTAACTGTCTTACTTCTCGGTGGACACCACCACCGCGCCGTGAGGGAAGGAAAATGGAGGGGAAGAAAAAAGAAGAGAAAGAGGGAGTTGTGATGAACGACGTTGTTCTTTGTTGCTGTTCCCGGTGGTTCGTTGACTCGGCGACACGTTGCGACGAGGGGAGAGGAGACACTTTCTCTAAACTGTAAACATTTATTTTCAACTGTTTACACAAGGACGTCATGTGTGAACAGTATGAGAAAAAGTATTTAAAACTCGCTAGAAGCTCAACGGTAGGAGGCTAGCGGAATCATACCAGAGCCCGCATCAATCGAGGTGCGGGCTCTCGAATAGGCAGTAGACTGGGCCAAGCGGGATCTCTGTCCGCGACTAACCTCCGCCCGACCCGACCGTCTTGTTCGGCAGCCTCCAACCAAGCCCCTATCGAGCTCTCTTTCGGACGCACACATTCCGTCCATTTCGCGCCACCTTCTCCCTTCTAACCAATTACTGGTCTTCCCGCTCTTTGCCACAAAGATCGAGCATTGCAAGAACATGACATAGCGAAAAAACGACAAAATACACAGATACACCACTTCCGCCAGCCATAGTTCAGAATAAAGAGGCGTCTGAGCTCCGCTCTGTACGCTCTGTACGCAAAGTGAACAGTTCATTAACAGCCTACGAGCTCAGCGCGAACGTATACGCATGAGTTCTCAACGGGCGGTCCCCCAACAGCCTTCCCCGAAGGCTTCACTCCTCAGACGTTTACATTGTTTTCAGGGCGAAAGTCTTTAATGCCTCATCGTTGTCGACCGAAGGTCGTCAGTAGAGGTGTCACGCTTTTCGGTTGGTTGAAATGGTTATGACATCAGAGTGCGCGGATTCGAAGTAATGAGGTCACCCACGGATGCCTGACGCCTCCTTTTGGAGCTGACGACAACTAACAAAATAGTTGTCCGCTCCGACAGGGGGCGTAAGGCGTCCGTGGGTGACCACATTAAATACCTCATTACTGCGAACAGAGCCATGGATACAACCGAACTCATCGAAGCAGAGAGAGGGTCACGCTCAAGAAGCAGTCAAAGTCGCCAGTCAGAGCGTGTAGTTTGTGGAGACGCCTTCGTCCCCTGCGTTCGCTTTCCCGCATTGCACACCCCACTGTTGTTAGCTCCCCCCGAAAAGCATTCCTCTCGGTTCGGTTACTTTTAACTAACAGGGGAGGGCGCTCGCGTCGCAGCGACACCAGCGCCACGGATGGTGTTTTGCTGCTGCGCGCGCGAGGGATAGCTGGCTCTCTTCTTCCTGGGACAGGGAAGCGTGTTGGACGTTCACGCGCAAAGCTCCGCTCTTCGCCGCGGGCGTCCTCGTGTGGAAACGTGTTCCCCTCACCTCGTCCCGTCCGGCCTCGGAGATATTCCCTCTGCCCTACCGTGGGCGAACATTCGCTCGTAACCTTGCTGGTGAGTCGGACATCCTCGATTCCTCAGTGTATTTTGTTGCTAGCTGGCGTTATTGTTGTTATAGCAATAAATGCCTTGTTTGTGTCAGCCAGTGTGTCGTTCCTTTGTTCCCGTAGAGCAAGGCCCGCCGTGGTCGGCGTGCGCTCGGTAGCGCTCGCGACCACGGGGTGGGGTCCGCGCGGTTTTGAACTGGGTCAGCCGCGCTTAATCGGGGAGAACGTATTTATCTCCCCCCGATTTAAACCCCATAAGTTGTAATGTGTAGTCAAAGTATGTAGTCAAATAAAGCACTAATGCAGCACAAAGTCTCCCAGTCAATGCCAAACAGTGCGCCAGGAAAGGCTTTCGCCTTGCAGCACTTTAGAGAACCAAAGTGACCCTGAATTTTTTTCTGTCGACCAGGTTAGCGTCAGCCACAATAGAGGGGCTTTACTCTGGGAGCCTTCCGCTGCTGTTCCTCTTTTTACTTCAATGGCTTGAACAGCCATCTTCAAGAGCCATTTAGCGGGGCAGCACGAGTTTCTCAGTAGAACTTAAATGAGGCGGGATAAAAAAAATGATTTGGAGGAAAGAAAAAACGCAGTAACTGTCACACTCCTCGGTGGACACCTAAACCGCGCAGTGAGAAAACCACCGCGTCAGGCTCCCCTGGAGTAGTCTACGTCTTCGTTTTGCAGAGAGAGAGAGAGGCAAAGTGAAAGGCTGTAACGGCGGACCTGAAATAGGCAGCGCAGAGGGGCCGGGTGTAAAGAAGAGAGGAATTCAATAGGGGTGGTTTGATTTAGCTACAGTGCACTCTAGTTCACTGTAACTCAAATGAGGGTATGGTTGCTCGCCATGGAAACAGGAAAGCTTAGGAGACGCCCCCGCTATCCGAACTGCATGACAAAAAGTGTGCCGGAGGTCACGTGCTTTCGCAAGGTCTACTGGGAGTCTTTGGCCCACAGCGCAGCGGCGGCGTCTGCTAGCTGCCGGTAGCTCGGCGTGACGCGAGATCACCTGCTGCGCATGCGTGAGCCCGCAGAGACGGCGGCCAACTGGCGAGGGGGAGCCCTCGCGTCCGGCTTCAAAAAATGTGAAGTAACAGCCGTAAGGGCCTCACCTAAATTACTTTCTTCCTATTGCATACAGCTGCGAGTGATCATGATGCTGATGATGATGTCCTCCGGCTTAATGGTACATACCCACGGCGGGGGATTGGCCAGGGTGCATAGCGGATACAAACGCACTCACGTACAGGGAGTGGAATGGAGCTGCGAGTGATCGTGATTGTTGTTGTTGTCCTCTAAATAATGGCGCGTACCCACACTGCAGGGGATTGGCCAAGACACAGGCGGTAACTGATAGGTGCACAAAACGTTAAGGAAGAAAATAATGATGGGGGAAAATATAATAATAATGATAATGATAATAATAGTAATTTGGAAATAAATGAAAGAAATTCAGATGTGTAATTGAAATAAGCTAAACAAATACTGTGAGATCAGTGACTGAAATAGAGAACGGGGCTAAATATTCCATGATTCGGAAAGCTTTCGTTCCAGAGAAATATTGATCATGAGAAAGAGCAGAGCTTAAGACGGCAGCCGTTTAGTGTCTGTAAGGAAGTTTTGCATGGCGGAGTGAACATTCCAGTTGCTGTGCCCAAGGGAGGGAGTCCTTCGTCATCTTCCTCTTCAGTTGGGGAACGGAAGTGGAACTAAGCGTCACAGTGCAATGGCAAATTAAGTGAGATGGTGATTATGGCTTGCGAGAAAGTCAACCTAATTATCTAGAGTATAGTGAATAAGTCTGCCTGCGAAATTTTACTCGGGTTTAATACATCTGTGGTAAAACGCTGCGTCTGCTCAGTTTCCTATACGCACAGCAAAGACACTCCGAGTGGAAGAAGAGAAGGAAGGCATTTTTCCGGTGCCAACAACAACGACGGACCATGGTGACGCCTCGCACTGCAGTGACGTGAGACGGTCGCGGCGTCGGTCGTCCACCGACAGGCGTCGAAAGTCTGCGTCCATGAACGTGCTGAAGTCCACCAAAGGTTGGCAGTATTTGCACGCTTGCTTCGGAATCGCCGTAAAGCTTCAGCGCATGGTGTTTCGATACGTACAGCCTTTCTCAAAAGTAAGAATCCGAAGGGGTGTGCTTCTAAGCCGTGCAGTGTGGCGCTCTTGCGACATCTGTGGAAATCAACTTTCGGCAGGGGAGGGGGAAGGGTGCGAGAGTTCAAGGGAATTGGAATGCTGGAGATGCATAAAATGAGCTGCATAGAAGGACTGATTCGTGTACTGGTGAAACTTTTGTCAAACACAGAGTCCAAGGTGTTCACTTCTATGCCATCCAGTTGGGAACTTACAGCTCCCGTGGAACAGAGGAAGAGATCTAGTTGGTAACCTTGGAGTGATGTTGAACTCTGGTCAAGCCAAATGAGCCGTACATACGTGATTCATAACTAAGCAAACCGATGCACTCTGCACTTCTGACAAAGGCTGTACAATGAGCAGACGAGCTCATGCTTGTTTGTGTGTGTGGCACGCGATGCAATGAAACCATTACGTCGCTTTGGGACGTTAAACCCCCATAAACCAAACGTAATATGCTTTAGGCAGCGCGATGAAAATATTACAGGCTGATATGGAGCGACACGCACGCCAAGTGCTGGGAGGGATGAACTGCTTTATTCATCGGAGCGCACTGCTTTTATGGCAAGTCACGCATGCGCACTGGCGATAAGCTTGTCAGCGCCGAGCCACAACACAGGCAGCCTGCGCGAAGCTTTTAGGGACGCAGTCGAACGCGAAATGCACCGTACAATGTGGCAGAAAATCTATTACTAATGATAGTGAGCGTCCCAGACCAAAGAAGAAAAGACTGTTATCGGCATTTCTTTCAGTGCTTCACTCTGATCAGCCGCATGGTATTCCGTTAAACGGTAGAACCTGCCGCCCAGAAGGATGTATGGACGTGGCACAAGAGCGGCTGAATGTGCCAAGTGCGTCTGTTGACTCATGGAACAGATTGGTGCGGTTACCACGACAACGCTGTGCTGACAACATTGACCTTTAGCGGGGGGCGGCAAGGGGTGTGTTGGAGGCTGCCACCACCCTAAGCCGGGCGAGGGCGCAACATGTATCTACACAGAACTAAACGTGCTTGGGTGTTCCCGCTATTAGTGATCGACTCTGTACATGGTGCGGACGCATGAAGATGAGCCAAGCATGAACTTCAGAGGCTGTCGCCTCAGCGAGGATGCAGCTTTCAGTGTGCATTTACTGGGTGAAGAGTCAAAGATGATAACGATTATTTCTTTATAAATGCACCAAGGGAACCAAAAATAATTGGAACTAAAGTGCGGGAACACAGAATCTTGACAGCATAAATCCGCGGCAGCATAGTACACGTGTAAGTACAAAGGGCTCCTGCGTTGGTGAGAAGGAAAGCTGCACCTTTTGATGCCGAAACACGTCGCGAAGTAGCGAGAGTGAAGATTGTAGCGGAATAATATGGACGTTGTTCTTGCTTGGCGAAACATTCAAGGTCGCGCAGGCGATCGAGATATTTCTGGCTTTTTTTGTTGTTACCTATTATACACCACTGACATACACGGTAACCCTGGACATATATTCTTCTGGTCGCGGAATGATTAGATTTTACTTCGTGGGTACTCCTGCATAACTCTGAAAGGGGGTACGTTTGCTCATATTGATTACACAACTTTTTGAGATAGGTACTCCCGCTTATAAATTCGCGGTATACTGTAGTTGTTTAAAATTGTTCTGTGCAGCGCACACCACGGAAGGAACTCATAGGTTCATATAACATCGATAGGTTTCTTCATAGACTGCATGGCAGTTATGCTCAGCGAATATTTGTCGAAGTTTTAGAACTAGGGTTGTTTTATTTGTTTACTTAATTTTTGCACCCTCAGGGCCAAATGCATTACAAAGGCGCAGGGAATTACATTGCATAAAAACAGTGAATAGAATATATTGAATGCTGTTCAAAGGCAAATGCAACTCCATAATAAAGAACGGAAACTTAAGTTATCTTTATGGCCGCAATATCAGGGGGGAGGGGGGGGGGGGTTGACTCTTCTAGACAGATGTCCAAGGAAGGCAAGATTGAAAAAAAAAGTTTTTGTATGGCGTTTTGCGGTGCCATCCTTCTGACGATGATTAATGCCTGTCACGGGAAATCTACTCTAGTGGTAAAATGAAATCGCCGTATAGCGTGACATTGTGAGAGCTCTATTATTATCTTTCGGTGAAGAAAGACTATAGTTTCTGCAACTGTACGTTTCAGTTTGTTCTGAATCGTAAAGGTCATTTGATGCACTTCGTGAAAGAAAAGTAACCTCGTGTATATTACGCGGCACGTCAGATCCCCACTTTTTCTTGCCCCTTTTCGTGCACCCGAGATGAGTCCTTGTATACTGCAAAATTAATGATGACCCTGGACAACAGAGAAGATCCGGAAATGAGCCTTCTCCGTTCGGTCATTTTGTTCGCTTCGCTCCTGCAGTGGCTTTGTTACTCGCATCCTTTCTTGACCAATGTCGCAGCCTATACCAGCCGCAGTGACTCAGTACTGTGCATGGATTTGTACTGGAGGGCACAGGGATGCGGGTTCGAATCCCCGTCACGGCGGGAATTAAACCGAGTCCAAAAGAGCGCTCGTGCAGTGAAGTTTCTGCGGATTTCAAAGAACCTCACATGGTGAGAATCAGTTCAGAGCCTTACATCATGGCATGTCTCGCAGCACGCACTGCAGCTTAAAAAATCAATCATTAAATCAATCAACAATCAGTCAGTAAGTCGGTCTGTCGGTCGGTCGGTGTGCTGTGCGTTGTCAGTGCGCGTTAAGAACGCTGGATGATTAATCCGGAGTCTTCCAGTATATGGCCCTTATTATAGGTAGACATCATGCGATCATGCGGGTTTGAGACTCCACATACCGCACCACACCACATCATACTACACCACACCACACCATGTCATACTACACCACATCCCATCACACCATACCATACCATACCATACCATACCATACCATACCATACCATACCATACCATACCATACCACACCACACCACACCACACCACACCACACCACACCATACCATACCATATCATACCATACCTCACCATACCTCACCATACCATACCACCATACCATACCATACCATACCATACCACACCACACCACACCACACCATACCACACCACACCATACCACACCACACACCCCACACCCCACCACACCACACCACACCACACCACACCACACCACACCACACCACACCACACCATACCATACCATACCATACCATACCATACCATACCACACCACACCACTCTATACCATACCTTACCACATCATGCCATACCATGCCATGCTTATAAATAAGTAAATAAATAAATGCCAGACGCTGAGTGACTTAGCTCACTCCGCCGTGCCAGATATCTACTGAAGCATCATCTAGTCTGCGTTCCCTCTCGCGGGGTGTGCTTCTGATGACGGCACAAGGTCCGCCACCGACACTTGTCAAAGTGCTGCGACCACGATTCTTCTCTCCCAGATGCTGAACGTAGACACCCTGCGGATCGGCTCGCCGCCGGCTCGCCACCCGCGGGTGCTGGCCGACCCTCTGCTGCCGACCAGCCGGGTGCCGCCCACGGAGCCGTCCCCGGAGGCCTCCACAGCCGAGGCCCGGTCTCCCCCCGTCAAGAGGGGGACACTGCGCTCCTTCTTCCGGGAGCACCGGCACAAGAGGCGCCGCAAGAAGGAGCTGCTCCGGGAGCTGGCCGACTTGCAGAGGGAGAACGTGCGTGTGTATCTTGAAGTTGCAACTGCGCGAATCTGATGTCCTCCCTAGCCATGCCCAACAATGTTGGTCAGAAATTTTAAGGCGGAAGCCTTTAAAGGGCAACTGTAGCACTTTTTTTTTGAGAATTTCGCGATATTCAAGGATTCAAATCTATATAGGCTCTAGGTAAAGCATGCCAAGCATTTTTGCACTAGCGTTTAAAATAGTGACGTAATCGACGATTGAATTTTGCACTTCTCCTCAATTCACCGGAGGAGTGCAGGAAAAAGTTTAACGTGACGTCACGGAAGGGCCCGAAACGTTAGAGGCTGCCAAACAACTCTCGGCAGGGTTCGCCTTCGGTGGCGTTGTTTCTTTTCCTTCAAAGCAGGCGTTTGTGCGCTGGAAATATACCGATACTTTCGATGACGTCATCCTGCGCCCCCCCCCCCCCCCCCACTTGGCGTTGTGCGCTGCGGAGAAGCTTGAAGGGCGTCAGGATTTTAATCGGCGATTACTTCACTATTTCAAGTGCTAGCCCAAAAAGACTTCGCATGCTTTACCTGCAAGTTTCACACATTCCACCCTCTTAAGCTTGTTGATTTCCAAAACCTATGCAGTCTCCCTTTAATGCCTGATCGTTGTCGACAGAAGGTTGTCAGCAGAGGTGTCACGCTTTTCTAGTCAGACCAGAAAAAAATTATCTGTGCACGATGGGATTCGAACTACCATCCTGCTGCTCTGCAGCCGAGCGTGCTACGCTACTTCCTGCGAATGCATATGTAGTCTTCCTTGTCTAGGACGCTGGAGAGTGTTTGCAGAAAGGCGTCGAATCAGACGGATGCCTCCCAAACGCCCTCCAGTGTCTCCAGCATTTAAGATTCACAAACAATTGTGTGCTTAATTAACATCTTAACCACACATGAGTGACACAAGCAGCAACACCGCGCAAAAGGCTTTCGCCTCACCGCACTTTAGGTCAACAAAGCGTCCCCCTGAATTTTTTTGAATATTGGAAAACTGTAAGTTACTGCAGTAGGATACAACTGAAAAAAAAAAAAAAAACTGCAGTTGCTAACACTAGGCCATGGTCCACGGCATACTGTATTACTCCGCTGGCCAATCACAATAGTGAATGAAATCAACTTTTTAATTTCTGGCTATATTAAAGAAACCAGGTATCAAAATTCTAGAGCTTGTAATTTTTTTTTCTTGTGATTAGCTTCTCGTTTAAGTAGCAAGACAAGCTAGCTTTAACCACGGCTTAAAGTCAGGGGGGTCTCGGGTGGTCTCAGATCCCCCTTCAATATTGACGGGAGGTCTGAGACCCCCATCGCCTTCATTGTCTTTGGGTATTGGCGAATCGAAATCTGCGCACAGCAATTTTTTTTTTTTTTTGCAAGCGTTTTTGCAAAACGTTTCACTTCAGATATCATCGAGCACACTGGCAGAGCGCGGAGGTCGCTTGTTTAGGGTCTGTGTCATAAACTGATGATTTCTCCATGCACTTTGTATAAAAGTATGTTATAAACTGAGCAAAAAAAAAAACCCTTAAATTTATTTCCTCCTTTGTATGAAACTATGCGTAAAACAGGCTGTCAGCCTCTTTCTCTCTCTCCCTCTATTACCCTCTCCACGTGTGATCTAATCACTAGAGACCCGCTTCTGAAGGAGGCAGACTTTAAGCCCTGGCTTTAACAACGAACTACTTTTTTGTCGTGGAGGAATTCTGTGCTGCTGTCTTGAACGTGGGCAGAGATTAACTGCAGACTTAAGTTGTTTCCGACTTTATCATAAAAATATTGAAGGTAATGGTGGCCTCTTTCTTCTTTCACTCCCACCTTCCTCCCTTCCCTTACGGCGCGGTTCTGGTGTCCACTGAGATATGTGAGACAGATACTTCGCCGTTTCTTTTCCTCAAAAACCAATTGATCAATTTATTTGAAGATAATGGTCTATACTTCTGATATCTAGCAAAAGCTTTCTTTTATGGCTTATCCATCGCTCGCATCGAGCAGTTGAGAATGCAACAGAAAAAACATTGAGGAACGCTTTTGACGATAGTAAAAACGCTAACAGCAAAAAAAAAAAATGCAAGACTGCAGTCGGGTGATCTGCGGATATATTGATTTTTATAGTGAAACCTTACATTGTGCGAAAAAATTGCGCTCATAAACTCTTTTTCGTTCAAAAATGCTTTTGTCCAGAATTTTTGGGTATGGAATGACCCCATGCGAAACCAATCGGTTAAGCCTATCGCAGCTTCATGTTTAGTGCTGACATATTCGTCGCATCAGAGCTTGAACATTGAGTAATTTTTGTTTCTTCTTTTATTGGAATGCGTGTTATGGTGCTGTGTGCATCCTACTTCGGAGCCGGCTATCCTTTTTACCGCTATCTATTTTAATTAATTGAGCCGCAGCAGAAATTAAAGAGGATGATTCATTTTTAATGGCGCTAGGACGGCTTGGTCAAAGAGCGCCATGACACAAGGTCTGTCTTGGACAACTCAAGATGGGGTCATAGACCCATTTTCCGAGCATTTCACCCCAGAAAAGCCGAGCACCTGTGTAGCGGAAGTCTTTTATATACCGTCTTTGCAAAAAGTAACCAATCAAACGGTTTCGCTTCTTAGCCGTCTAGCAAGGCAATCTGTGTAAGGTGAGAACTCTGGTCAACACCTTTCTGTACCTTTTGGTCCCTATAGGAGTGTGGTAAGGGCTCTACATAACAGCTGAAAAGTGAACCCCGTTGTTCGGTTTTACTTTCGGCTAATGGAGTACCTACTGGAAAACCGATAGGTGTACCCGGCGGCACTAGGGATCGAACCCGCTCCTCCCGTATAGGAGGCGGATGTTCTAACCACTGTAGGACACAGGTGCCAGAAAGGTAAGAAGTACGGCACCAAGGCGGCGCGGACACCTATGTCTGCTAAAGAAATACCCCTTGTGCTTTTTCCTTTTTGTTTCCCGTGGCAACTGTTCATTCACATTCAACGTCATGCACTATCGGCGAATGGTAAACTTGTTCGTACCAAGTAACACCTCCGGCGGCAATGTCAAGGGAAATGCTCGTTTTACTCACATCCGTCGCAAAGAGGAGTGTGCGCACTTCTCGAGTCTACCTGCGTCGTCCCGTCTCGCGTCTCCGATTGCCGTCGTGTTCCCACGCTCGCGGCGAGCGCTGGTGTCCGCCTATCAGGCGCCAATCGCTAGCCGGCAGCGGCTCAACTTGCGCGGGCGCCGACAGCTCGCCGGCACCGGCAGTGGCGACTCATTTGACATCGGCGTAGTGGTCGAGTCGGGCACGACGTTGAATGATCCCGCTACACAAGCGGTGAGTGATTGAGCTTGTTGCTTCTCACCGTGGATTTGTTAAGGATTCCGATTAGCAAGGTGAGAGGGCTTTCCAAAAGCTGAGTGTTACGAACTGCGCAGTTGAAAAAGGGTGCGTTTCAGGACAGCTTTGAAGACGTGGTCACGCCGCTTCGGAAGGATGACAGGCGAGGAAGCTAGAAGCTGTGCTAGTTTGGGTGCGGGAACATTCTCCCCGTCCCTCCTGATTTCCTCGCGCCTGCGTTTCGGTTGGGCAGTGTTTTCCGGACTCGGGATTTTTCCTTCGCGTCCGCCAGCTCAGGAGGTCCAGATGGACGGTCTGCGCGCTACTTTTAGTCGCACTGTGCATAGAGCTCTGGATAGCAGCACGTATACAAGGCGGGCCAAGCAGCGGGTCTTTAACTTGTCTACTGTCGCAGCGGCGCCCGTAACTGACAAAAGGTCCAGTCGATATCAGACCAGGCGCCAGAAAGCTTCTTAGCTTGGAACCGTGCAGACCTTCCCAATAAGCGCTCCATTGCTCACTCGGATGTTGTGTGTACCTGGTGAAAGCACGGTGGAAGCTGTAGAATGAGCTCCATGGGCCAGTTTGTAACAGTCCAGAGTGGTGTTTCGATATCTGCGTGTACACGATGGGAACCCAGCAAACCAAAAAAACCTCTCAGAGACGTCTATAGCTAGACGTCTCTGAGAGGTTTTTTTGGTTTCCTGGGAAGGTCTATACACATCTGCCAGCGCGAAATACCATGCGTGAAGCAATGAGGCGCGCAGGACCAACGTTGAACGTGCGTAGCGCCGGTCCGGGGCGCCTCTTCGTTAGCCGCTCTTTATTGCTTCAGCCAGCTCCAGAAGTCGTGCACGTGCTAGCCCTTTGTGCTCCTGAATAGTTCTGCACTCCGCGTTTCGATTCACACGCTTCGTTACGTTATACCGCACATGTTTCTCTTTGTTTTAGGCGAAGCTACAATCAGAGTACACTTACACGAAGCTCGTCCTGTCGGAGCTGAAGCAGGAGCATCTGAATGAGCTCGAGAAGGCTTCGCGAACCAGGGCTCAGCAGCGCAAGAACGAGACGCTAGTTCAGACCTCGGCCTGTCAGACAGATCCTTGCACCTCAGTCCTGGGGGATTTCAGAGCTGTGCCGAGAAAGAACTACGCTTTTATCTACAACCTTTTCACGGTCCCCACTCCCGAACAGCTGAGGAAGTCACTGGACAAGTTCCAGAAGTCTGGAATGAAGGTTGCCGTCAAAGATGACGCCAAGGACGGTACCACAGACGGCGCGGAAAACGACGCTAAGACTAACGCTCAGAATGACCCCGAAAATGCTATTCGGTGTGATGCTCAGAGCGAAGTTAAAGAAAACGAAGCGGAGAAGGTTCCCGAAGTAGATGCCGATAGAACGGCTGCAGAGCTTAACAAGGAAATAAACGAGCCTGTGGAGCATTCTCAGCATGAGCTACCTGCCAAGGGCAACCCCGTCACTGCTATGCGTACCGAGCCGGAAGGTGTGACATCACCAGTTTCCGCCATAATCAGCAAGAGTGCTGCAAAGGAAAAATCGACCATTAGCTTTTCGTCGTACAACACTGAGAGATCGGCTCAATCGGTTGTTTCGGAGCCTTCAAGACGCCCTTCGGTGCCCGCGCAGCCACGGAGCGTGACTGATATACCTGAAGAAAACGGCGGCACAGGATTGAAAGAGCCAGAGATCAAACCTGACGGCGCAGCTCAAGTGAACGTGGCTACAGATGCGCCTTGTGTGACGAGGGATGAAGTTCCCCACGAACAACCAGCCGTTGTTGAAGAGAGGAGCACTGCTGCGCTGGACGAAGGCGCAGCGTCTAAAAACTGTCTCGACGCACCCGATGAGAGTCGTCGTGACGATGGCTTGGAGGCTGTTTTACAGCACAAGGCGTCGGTCGAAAGCTCGCCAGCATCTGACAGGTCCTCCGAGAGTTCATTGCTCCTGAAGCTAAGACAAGCCATTTCGAACGTCGCTGCCAGCCTGGAACCAGACGCGACCAGTCCCAAACCGGATGGTAATCAGGACGCGAAGACACCACGACGAGCGCCACCTTCCGCCAACTACGACAGCCAGACTCTCTTCGACATGGTTCAGCGTACAAGTACGGGCGAAGAAGGAGTGACAAGTCGTCGCTTTCTGCCTCCGAACCATGACGAGGTCCGCGCCCTGAGGGATCCGGGTCGCAAGGAGTTCGAAAAACGGAGGCGGGTGTCCTGCAGCGCGCTCAGACCTCCTCTGCAGAAGGCCGTCGTGATGAACGCAGCGCTGTGCTGCCACACTAAGATCCCTGGTGGCGCAACGCCCACCGCCGCTAGACGAGGTGCCACGCGGACTCCCGTTACTGCTGCGGGCACACCGAGACCTTGGGATATGGGCAGTGCGAGGCCGGCCGTGGCTCCAGGACCAGAACTGTCGGCGGTGACAACGCCTCTTCCCATTACTTTAACAGCGCCTCCGAATGCGGTGTCGTCGTCGGACAGGGACTCGCTGAGCAGCGACTCCGAAGCGGACACGGACTGTGCCGCGGACGGGTACGAGTCGTCGACCGAGTTCCATGGCAGCGAGAAGAACGTCGCCAGGACGGCGCTTCAGAACAGGACGAGTGGCTTTAACCGCGGAATGAGCCAGGCATCGGGACGCTCGATGTTCAGGTCGGACGCCACGACCCCGGCGGCGACTGAGAGGACCGCGACCGTCGGCAGAAGGAAGAGTCTCCGCAAGAAGAGGAACTCGCCACGTCGCGCCAACAGCGCGCAGCCTTCGTCTTCCAGCTCGGGAAGCGAGGACGATGGGCGCACGTCTAGACGCTGGCGGAGGCGGCCTTCCGTCGCGGGGACCAGGACGCCGTCCACGTATTCGGGGACTTCTACGGCGACCACCTCGCGGACTACAATTGCCACGAGGCCAGTATCTTCGGGACGACCTCTGTCACCGACCACTGTCCTTTCCGGCACGATAACTGATACCGACGCCTCGCGGCCGTCCAGCGCCTTTGGACGGAAGGAAGGTGTGAGTACCAGAACCACGGTCAGGGCGACCAGCAGGGCTACTTCCACCGCTCCAAGCTCCCCAGTGCCGAAGGCCCGACGCAGAGGCGTCTCGCGCGCCACAACCCCGAGCTCGTTTCTGTCCTCGCCTCAAGGCGACTTGTCTTCTTCGGAGATGTCGCCTTCGGAGTCTGAGGCTACGACGCCAACGACTCCTCGACGTTTCCTTGCCGACTTCCCAAGCGAGCAGGGCTTGGTGCACTGCAAGAGAAGCATCTTCGAGAACCTATCCTCCGCAGGATACACGCATGTCGACGATCGTGTCCCGGGGAAGGCCAATAGGAAGGCCGAAGGTCAACTGAGCAGTGGATTCCGGGGATCAGGTCAGAAAGGGTTTGCCACGCAGGATAGGACGGGGCGGCCACAGATGCCGCCTCTGGCACAGCCTGACCAATCCAGGGATCCCAAGAAGAAAAGCACTTTCGTCGTCCAGAGGGCCGAGTTATACGCTCCGTTCCCGCCGAAGATAATGAGGTCTCTCCTGCCTTCTTTCATAGACGTGGACCCGTCCGTCAGGCCTGACATGTGAGTTGGTGCAGCATTTTTACCGCGACATGTATAACTTCAGCGCTGCGTGGCGCCTGAAACACTTTTCTGAGGACAGCTCCTATACCAGGTGTTTCAGAGAAGACCATAAGTAATTTTCAAAAATAGGCTTTTTTTGGGACAAAAATATGGCTTCTGCGGCATGACATTACTAGTGCTGGCGGACACCGGAAAGCAGACGAACTGTCTTAAACAGTAAGCTGGTTAATTTCTGATAATTCTTAACTACCACAGTTAAGCAACTGGTTGTAATTAGAGATTTGTAGCTTGTCGTTAGTGACAGCCATATCAGTTTTTTTTTAGAATTTCGAAAACTCGATTACCCTCGTCGCTGTGGCTGGAAAACGTTTGGCTGCATCGTGCGAAATATATCCTCTTTCGAAAGCATGCAGGCAAAGCAACCCCCACAGTGCACGTAACTAGTCGAAAAAGCCAAATTTTGTCGAGCCACAGCGCCAAGGGTAATCGCGTTTTCGAAATACTAAAAATTGATATGGCTATTGCTGACGACCTGCTACAAACCCCTAAATGCAAATAGACGCGTATCTCTAATAGTTAACAAGTGAATTATTAAAAATTAGCTAAGCAGCTTACTAAGGCGATTAAGGTTTTCTGGTGCCTGCCAATACTGGCCATATTTTTACCTGAAAAAAAATTTTTTTTGAGAGTTACTTAGCCTTCCCTGAAACATCTGGTATGGCGCCTAAGCGTCTTTAACTTTTGCGGCCATGCGTTCTCGTTAGCGGTATCTTTGCTGTCCTGAGTGCTGTAGTTAAAATAATTTTACTCGATACCGTGGTCTCGGCTGAATTTCAGTGTGAATCCAACGAATTCTGTGCCAACTGAACTAACTCAATGCGCTGTAAATGTACGCATGACCAAGCGTACGCATATATACTCGGATCGATCTCTCCGTTCGTTTTCTTTAAGTCTGAACAATATGGATTTTTTTTATAGCTGACGATCGAAATTACAGCTCCTTTGACCAGACGTACAGTCGGGGACAAAAGTCTTTGGACCAAGTGTTCCTCAATTTTGTTTTTTCATCTCCACAAGTGTGGCCTCCAGCCGCCGGATAATAGCAAAAATATCGAATTCATTTGAGGAACACGGGGTCAACAAACTTTTGTCCCCGGCTGTATACATGTCGGGCGAGTACGAAGCGATTGTCCCCAGCCGAAGCAAAGTGGCGCTAGCTGCACTTCGGGCGGTCGTGACACCCTGTACGCGTGTTTGCGGTGTGTCACGGTGGACTTAGATTTAGGCTTAACTAAACGCGGATAAATGCGTTGTATTTGTTAGCCGCTGCAATGTTCTTGTCATGGAGTGCGGTATCGGGGTACAACGAGCGGACACTTAAATGTGCTATACTGATAAAGCGCGACAAACACTTCCGGTGTCATTAATTTAAAACGGCTTTTATGCTTTGCCTTCTTCGGTTTTCAATCTCTCAAGGGTCCCACAGCCCACGCCTTTCGATCCTGGTCGCCACGGGGATGAAAAATCTAACGCTGCTATGTACAAGGGGCACTGCTTGCACAAGGTATGACCCGTATAAAAATGGTCTGTAGACAGTCTATAGACTTCTTATACACTCTATTGCCTTCCTGTGGATATTACTTTTTGTCTATTCATAGTCTATAGACTGTTTATAAACAAAAGTCTACTAAAAGTGTATGGCTATAAATCTATAGATTGTCTATAGTCTGTCTATAGCATTTGTATTGTCGGCAGACTGTCCTCTGGGATTTGTCTATGGAGAGTCTAAGGGGAGGCACGTAAGAGCTCGTGACGGGGTGTTCTTGAGAACCGTTTTATCTATTCAGGTAGCTGCTACGCGGCTAAGAAGCAGGTCGAGTTGAGGACCCCAGAATTCACGCGAGTGATTTTGATTACCCGTAGTTTTCAAACGAGCACATAAACATCAACACACGGGCGTTTTAGTCTCATTTAGTTTCAATCGAAATACGGCCGTCGTATACCAGGTGCCGAGGCAGCTTTCTTTTCCTTAGTGCCAGGGAACTTACAGCCGCTGACCAACTGAACTGTGCGGTTCGACTGCTGTGCTTCTTCGCGATTTGTTTTCAGTGCGGTACAAAATTTGCAGCTCACAAATTATTGAATTGAAACTAGGAGCTGAAATTTAGAAACGAAAGAAATCGGGACGGGGGTGGGAATGTCAGGCAGGTGTGCCACTATGTATTGTGCTGAACAACACTGTGGCAAACGTATGGTGCCAAAGTTCTGAAAAAAAAAAAGGAATGTATCACAAAAAAAATCTTTGTAGTTCTGCTGCGCTGCTACAGGCGCGGAGCTATTAAGTGCTAACGCATATGTATGGAAATCATCGGCTGCTTCTTCCAGTCAAGCATGAGGGGAGGAGGGGGGGGGGTAATAAGGGATGTTGCCGACAGGTGGAACTGAGGCTCTCTTGACATTGACTCCACCATCGAATGCATATTGGATGAGTGAGTAGCAAAATGGTATGGCAGTGTACGTTAAGTTTAACCTCCCTAAGCGACACGTACCTACGAGTGACACCGTAGTGGAGGGCTCGGGACTAATTTCGACCATGTGGAGTTCATCAACGTAGCACTGACATCGCAAGGAACGCAGGCGTCTTTGCATTTCGCCTTTGTCGAAATGCCGTCTAAGCGACCAAGCCACCGTGACGGGTGAGTGGCAAATGTCGGTTGAGCTCGATATTCCCTCAGTGTAAACGCTATGTGCGAGAATATGGTGTAAGAACCACTTGGTGACGCAGGACGGAAGAAGAGGCGCACAACACAATGTGTCTTACATCAACGCATTATTTCCGTCATTTTATCGCACGCAGAAGTTCTTGAAATTTTGCGGAGCAGGCGCAAGGTTTGACCGCGATGTCATGACAACAGGCCAACGCCATTGATAACACCAGCGACACTAACTTGGTTTGTTGGGGTTTAACGTTCCAAAGCAACTCAGGCTATGAGGGACTCTGTAGTGAAGGGCTCCGGAAATTTCGACCGCCTGGGGTTCTTTTACATGCACTGGCATCGCACAGCACACGGGCTTCTGGAATTTCGCCTCCATCGAAATTTGATCGCCGCGGCCGGGATCGAACCCGCGTCTTTCCAGTTAGCAGCCGAGCGCCATAACCACTGAGCCACCGCGGCGGGGTCCAGCGACACTAACTAGCCAACTGCACACATACAGACTTCTATATACGCACAGACTACTGCAACGCTAAACGCGCACTATGCGAAAGCGCAGTAGCGCAAACTACGCGGATTTTTAATTAATTCTGATCAAATCAGGTACACAAGTACAGTCTCGGTCAGAAGTCATAAGGCCAAAGGCCTTTAGACGCATAACAGAGCCATGACGGCACTATTAAAGACCGAATGACCTTGAAACGCTGGTAGGTTTCTTCTGGCGGTAGAGAAGCTTCCTGCTTGACTTGTGTTTTGAATGATCTGCTACACGGAGCATTCTAGGAACTTTCATTTCTTTTGACCAAGACTGTACATCGTCCAAGCATGGTATTTGAAACAACAAGACGGTCGTATGCCATCTCTGCGTCAAATTCCAGCGCGAATAAGCGAGCGGTTTAGCGAGAGAAGCATTTCACGGTACGCGTTTAGCGTTGCAACTCTATACAGTTGCGGACAAGAGTAAACGAATCAAGCGATTTCCTCCTAGCAATTTTCGCACGTTTCCTAATTAAAACTGGAAGCTGTGGTATATGCAGGCTAGTTGCGGACGCGAGTTCGCTTTCTCATGGCTGAATAATGTTTCTCCATTTCCGATAGAGAAGGTGCGATCGTAGTTGCGAGGACACTTAGCAACTAAAGTGTTGAGAGGCGAAAGCCGAGGACACTATGCAGTGACGACTTACGGTGTATGCGACGGTTCCCGTGGCTATATCGATACCCAAATTACACATATTTCGGGGATCTTAAGTGTTAATTATGCTTAATTACAGATTTTTTCATCTAATTTGACACAAATCTGTCGTTTTTCCGACCACTCTGTGACAATGCCATGACGACTTCCGGTGGATATGACGTCACACCGTTCCCGTGGCTATGTCAACGTCCGCGCTATTTCGACATTTTTGCCTATAATTAATTAATTAACCTACAGTCATCAAACTCAGCTTCTAGGTTCATTTTTTTCTCCTCTATCTGTCCCAACCATTGGTTGTCTTCTACCTTTTATAGTTCCCGAGTTAAACGCGTGTGACACGCTTTGTTAACTGACGGACGACAGTATGAGTTATTAAAGGCTTTCGCCTTGAAACGGAAAAGCACGCTCCGCTTACTTTTATCCGCACCTGAACATGTGTGCCGTGCCTGTCGCAGGCGTCAACCTCGCCGCCGAAGCAGCCCATGCCTCAGCACTGGGACGACAAGCACAGCTGCCTGTTGCCAGCCTTCTACAGCTTCAGCGACGACAGCCGAGCGGGCGACCAAGCGAATCGCAAGACAACGCGCTTCGACCTCGGCGAAGCTATATGAGAGCCCGCAATCTCTGCGAGGACCCGGCCTACTCGCTGCATACAAAGCACCTAGTGAGCTAGTTATAGCTGAGCCGGGACTTCGGCGAACGCTTGCGTTTTATTTACGGGTAACGACGGTCGCTCGTGCTGAGACCTATGGTTCACTGAGGCTGCTCTGTGCTTTGTCGACGTTTCCGGTTGAACGTTCAACCTGTTATTCGATTTTTTTAAAATTTGTTTCTTATTCGGGGTTAGGGGAGAGAAATAAGAAGGTTGTGATTATTCGCATGGATTGTGAACGTGTTTGCGTGCTTTTTTGCCGTGGTCAGTGCTTCGGTAGTGGCCTAGAAACTTCCGAACGCTAACTGTATTATCTATAGGCGTGGTCCTGGTTAATGGGGCTGCGTTACTATTAACTTCTTACGAAATTCGAGAAAAGCCTCTGCTGTGTAATTCGCAAATGGCTAGCTCGTTCCCCGCCACTGTCATTTTTTGTCGTCTGGTTTAGATTTATCTCGAACTTCGGAAAATGTAATTTCACTTTTTAAAATAAAAATATCGCAACACTCTCCTCTGTGCTTTCCTTGGCCCTCGGACAAAGAGATTTTATTGTTCGCTGCGCTGGAAGTTTGACAAAGCTCGCGAACTCAGCCACTGTAGGTTCATTTCAGAGACTCCAGATGATGATGATAACGTTCGGTTAACGCACTTGTCAGTATCAATCACAAAATGAACAAGGGAGGGGAAAACCTCAGGTTCCTAGAGCCAACGTTTCGACAAGGGGACTTGTCTTCGTCTGGGCTCGCTTGTCGGGGACTTGTCTTCGCCCAGACGAAGACAAGTCCCCTTGTCGAAACGTTGGCTCTAGGAACCTGAGGTTTTCCCCTCCCTTGTTCATTTTGTGATCGCCAAGGACCATCTACCGCACCCTCTCTCTACCATGGATTGTCAGTATCAAGAGAGAAAGACCAGCGAAATAAGGACGCAGGGCCAGGAGGAGACACAGATTGTCGCCGGTATCTTGGTTCTGTTATGAAAACGTGTTCGTCGGGAGTTCTGCGAGGTTGCATAAAAATCGGCGGCGATCTAGAGCAGCGCAACGGCAATTCGCATAAGCTTGAAAGTTTCGGAAAATCAAATTAGAAACGGTAACACAATGTTCGTGAACAGCATTTTAGGAAAAAAAGGCATTGGCTTACTTGCGAGCAAGGAGTCCTAGGGAAGAAAGATTATGTTGCTGACGAATGCCTGCTAGGTCGACCTTCAGTGGGCACGAATGACGACAAACATGGCGGAACTTCTCTGTACTCATAGAGAACGCCAGCAGTTCACTCCGCAGTAGCACTGCAGCGGACGCGTACATTAACGGAGGAAGTACAGGAAAATTAGAAACTTTGTTTTTCTAGTAGAAGATTCTGTATGAAAATGTATGAGAAAACTAGTTGCCTTAATAAAGAAAAGTAAACATTTTGGGGGTAATCACAGGCAACAAATACGTAGTCGAAGTCAAGACGAATAAATGTATCTGGACAGAACATTCAGTGAGCAAAACAGGTATTCAGTGGTTCCTCAGACTAACGTAAGCGCCGCTGCAAAGTTGGCAGGGAAGCTAATAATGACGGATTCGCTAGAACAGAGTAACTGGTGCCGGCGCACGATGTGTCTAAGGAGGGATCAGTAAGAGAGCCCTTTCTTCTGCAGTGGACTTGACCTGAATGCTGCTGATAAGACATCAACGATGATTATGATGATGGGAATAACAGATAAGCCATGGGTGTTTCGTAGAGTCCGGGTGTACGAAGAGACAGCGGCTGCTTCTCCCAAGTTCTGTCGATCAAATAATCAGTCATCATCATCATCAGCCCGGCTACGCCCACTGCAGGGCAAAGGCCTCTTCCATATCTCTCCATTTAACCGTGCCCTGTGCCAGATGCGGCCACCGTATCCCCGCAAACTTCTTATAAGATCTCATCCGCCTACCTAACTTTCTGCCGCCTTCTGCAGTGGTAATTTATATTTTAAACGTTCACAATCCACTTTTAGACAATGAGAAAACAAGGAACCAGGTGGTATTTCTGAAAATCTTTGAAAATTTCAATGAAAACCGCCGGGTACTAGAGCGCTTTGTGAATTGTTAGTGCATCTTGAGCTGCATTATAGTGCGCCCACTTGTACTGTATGATTGGCCTAACTGAGCTCAACTAAGGCAAAGAAAAAGAACGCTGCTTTGCGACCACTCACCTAATACGGCTTCACGTGTCTCCTTCTGACGTTCGATTATCAAAGAAACGTCAAAAGCACCTTACCTCGGTGACGTCGAGAACATTACGAACACTACGGCGCGTGCTTTTCCGGAATGATACACTGAAAGACACTAACACTATCAAAACAGGCATGGGTGTATAAGCTTCCTAAGTCTCGTATACTTGGACAATAACGGCGGTAGTCACCAAGAACTAGGCACGTAAAAATATTCGTCTGACATTTTCGCGAACTTTCATTGTGAGCTTTCAGTCACGTAGATTTACAAGATATTTTAAAAACAATTTGTTCATTAAAGGATTCCGAATTCGGCTTTTCAAGTTGTTTGGCGGACACATCATTTTTCAGATGCCGCTGTTGTAACCTTTGTAAACGGCACTGGTACTCGCCTTTACTATGGAGTGATATACATAGACTAAACTTTGTATTTGTGTAATGTTTAATAAAATCTAACAAATCGTATGCTGTACTCAAGAGTGGTGATTCATGTTAACCGTAACCTTGGATATGATTCTTGCTTAGCACAGACTACGCAACAGGAATTCATACACGCACACAAGCCACATCAGTGAACTTTTATTGCTTGCAGACGTGATTGAATGGCCTATAGCGCTGCCCGCGGAGTGGGCAGAACTCAGAGGCGTGTACATACAAGCAAGAAAACACATTAAGCGCGGACTATAGTTAGTACATTTTTATATACATGCACATTTATTTCGCGGCGGGTTCTGTACACAAGCAACACTATATACTGCCGCACATACTCACACACACTGCATATACATAATTTCACGCAGAAACACGCAGACAAAGTACGTTGTTGCAGATATAATTGTTCTTCCAAGTTAACCAAGTTAAGTTTCCGGAATGCGCTACGTTTATATTTTGTTTTATTTAAAAACTTGCTTCACCGACAGCATATGCAGGAATCCAAGTTTAGCATGGTTGCGGTGTTAAGGTTTATACGTTGTACCGTACTGTTCAACTGCACTCAAAGAATGAGCACAAACAAATACCAACTAAACAAACTAACAAATGCAGAAATGCATCACTTGCTCCGAGTTGCCGAGGCCAGAGAGTTTCACCTACTGCGTTAACATTCCCATTTTAGTTAAGTAAAAGGTAAAGCATGACAACAAAACTAATAATTGTTCAAAGGAGAAGGGGTTCTTTGGATCCGCTTCATTCAGTCTGTCGCTTGCAAATTCATGTGCGGGTCGCCCGACAGCAAGTCTTTCTGAGCTATGCCGTTTTTTGAATCACATGTGTACATGCATACATAATGGCACAAACATAGAAGTGATTAAAAGTGAACAGACGAAAAAAATTGTATGCTTGTGTTGAATAGCTTATATGCGAGATGACGCCATTGTCGCATTGTTTTAAACCTGTGATGGTGAAAGGGGAGTCATACTATGTGGGAACTTTCGCACTAATGTCTCTTGAACACATCTCTGAGCCTCCAACTTTTTCAGTTAAGGATGGCGTTTACTACGTACTAGACACGTGTCACTTGTAAATTGTTTCACGCCGTTTAAAATATATCTGATCATAGAGGAAAAGCAAAAAGAAATTGACACAATAATTTTTTGGCTCTCGCTTTTTCATGCTGTGAACAGTGTAAGTTGTAGACGTTCATTGAAGCACATTGCACTTTACCCAGGACTACCGTGGTTTTGTTTGGCCGGGGTAAAGTCTTTGGTGATAAGTAAAACACGGGATACATTGTGGTACTGGGAATGGTAGCCTGCAAATTAGAGCCAATTAATGGTGCTCCGCGGAAGCAATGTGCATTAACGGGAAATGGTAGGTCTTAGTACGGGTTGTAAATATCCACCAGATAACATTCACGTTAACCGAAAAATGTATTCAGTACCAATGAAATATTAACAAGCATGCAGTCACAGATCGACAATTACTCCCTATCAAGTGGTACGCCGTTGGTGTTCTTCCAAAGCTCAAGGGTAGAACGATAAAGTTCTATATACTGGCACCACCTAATATGTTCTTCAGAACATGCTTTCCTCCTAATTTATTACTATGTCGCCAAGTGCATGCCCTTTAAGCGCATGATAGCGCTAATAGCACTAGATGTGTGCTATAGCATTCTTCCGCAGAGCACGTGGCCTGCGATTGTTTAAACATTGCCTTTTTTTTGTCATCATTTTTTGTAATTTCTTTAAAGCAGTCGGCAACGAAAAATGTTAGAGGTGAGTGGTCGTTTCACTTCATTTAAACTCTCTCTGAATGTATAGTTAATTACATTACAAAAAAAAAGATAGGGTCGAAAAGAGAGGGCAGTGCTTTGACCTAGCAGTAAATACATGAAAAGAACTACATTTCAGCGCCTTTGTATATTTAAAGGACGAAAATGCTTGTTCATAACCACACAGTCACGTTCCACTTTTTTCAGCTTCTCAACATAAACTAAAACGTATAGAGCTTTAGGAGTCGCACTGGTATCTATATATACTAAAAAAAAACGTTCCCTTTCAGAGAAAAAAATAGGTATCTTATCTACGACATGTAGCTCGACTAAGAATAGACTACTTCTCAAATGTAACAGTAACTATAACATCAGATATTTTTTTTTTCATTATTATCAAACTGCCGATAAAGTTTCAGACTGGCCCGCCATTTTTGAATGCCCGATGCCGGAGAAAGTGATCGGATTGTGTGCGAGTAACTGCAGCATACATCCGAGCGCGCGGCCCCGGGGAACATTATTTTGCTTAAAGCAGTAGCGGCAACTCGTGTTTGTTTACAAACAGGCACCAGCCCTCTATTGCAATTTCGAGAGCGCCGTAGGTGTTTGAAGACCGGCGGCGACCCCGCCATCTTGTTTGCACCGTGCTCAGCGACCTAGGCATGTTTGTTCTTTTTAGACGACTGCAGGAAAGAGTGCCTTTCACCGCACGAAACTGTCGATGATCGTCAAACAGTGCTTGCTCTTTATTTTTCTTTAGTTTTTCGCTCACAGAGACAACAACACAGCAGCTTTGTTTACCTCATAAAGCGGAGTTGCATGCAATCACTGCACATCTCGAATATGCGTACATTAATTGCGAGCATGCGTTCCGCTTTATACAGTGTCGTGATTGCCTCCGTTCCTGCCTTGTCATTAGTGAAGGGTGCCTTTAACGAATGGTTCTTCACTGAGGAGAATATCAGGAAGAATATAACTTTGGAGAATGAAAAAGTGGTAGACTTGATTACATCACGCCAACTGTCAGCAGAGACTAATCGAAACTTCGTTGCTTTTTCAGATGTCATCAGGTCGGGGCCGTGCAGGCAAATGCAACGGTGGATTTCTTTTTCTGTTTGTATTTAAAGTTGCTTAAATAGATGTTAATCGCAGCTGCTGTAGATTACAGTATCAAGATGACAGTGAGCTAGACAGCTTGGTCTCGGGACTGCTTATCTTGAGAAATCGCATTAATAGTTTGTTCTGACTTAATCTGCGTGTTCTCATTAGATGACTAAAGAAGCCTTGTTGCATGGTTTTCAACCCCTAATTTCTCATATTAGCACCCCAAATTTTTCGAATCATCATTACGTTACATTAGTTATGTTATCTGAAGGCCGCTTAAGAGCGTGTAGTGACACTGAATAACTAACGTTCGTGACTCTTAGAGCGTAGCCATCTGTGAAGCAGCGACACTGTATCCTAATGTACTTCAGGTTGACAGTGGTTAGGAGGAGCGAGGATAGTTCACGGCCCGTTTGTTTTAGGTCGTTCTAAAAACATAACCGCCGGCTCTACTAGCTGTGCACTCTAAAAAAAAAAATGCTAAGGTGCAGCAACATAGGAAAGACAGAGAACAACACAGCGTAGAACTCCCTCTTTGTCTTGTCCTGTGTTCCAGCGCCTAAACAACGCTTCAGAATCTGTCACCAATTGGCCTACAACACAGTCCTGCGTAGCTGCACGCTACATACTTGCAACCGTGAGAAAAAAAGTGTGTAGCTAGTTGCTGTTAAACCAGCTTTTATCAATATGTCTGTTTTGTGGTTAACAAATTCGTTATAAAGCGTATAACGTTGTAGGAAAAAAAAACCAAAGCTGGGCTCCATGGAAGCAGATATTGTTCTGCTCTTATGTTACAAGCGATCGACGAACCCAGAAAACGAAAAAAGAAAGATGTTTTTTAGTCTGGGGAAGTACTGTTCACCACTGCAGACGTAGATTTGAACAGTAAGGAGGCCATTGTTAGGTCTAATGAAGAATCGACACGCCACAACATGAGAACTTGCTCAAAGAAACAAGAAAAGGTAATTACTGACTGCCTTTAACAAAGAAAAACATTATGAACTCCAGCAACGGCAAATTTTCTGGGTATAAAACGACGGTGTTTTCAAAGACTGGCACAAAAAAAAAAAACAATACAGAGAAAACCGGAGGCCGAAACCAAAATAAAAGTTAGGCAGGATACAGATGACTGTAATGAATCCCGCGTAATTCTATAAGCGAACAGGCTTTCACACGAGTATATACTACATCCGTTTTAATACACTTTTTACACACACATAGATTGTAGTATCACATAGAAACGAGTTGGTAACGTCCTTTCGATTGAGATTTGGATATACATGTATATCGCCACTCCTATGTTAAAGAAACAGAAACACCAGCACAATGCCACACTCTAGACGATTCTTCGCGCGATATGTGACATTCATTTGGATTCAAGCGGAATATCAACAGCATCTATCTAAACACCTCACTCGAAAGGTCGGGGATTTGGCACAGGTTCGTGGAGATTTACTGAACATTCTACGTAGTGTGTAAGTATAGCACAACTGCAATTGATTGTAAAGGACGCCAACATTGGCATTGTTTTCAACAAATGTTAAGAAAGAACATCATTTTTCATAGACAAGTTTCGTTCGATGGTGGGAAGTTTGAACGATAGAACGTTGCAAACTAGACTGAACAATGAGAGCTCGTTTGATCTTGCTAGAAGCGAAATAAAGCGATATGAATCCTTAGTACCAGACAATACTGGAACGCGGGGACCTTTGTACACCCCATTCATTTATACTTCCTCTTAACGATACTACACTTTACCACTCTTTAAAGAAAAATCTCACTATAACAAAGGTGGTTAAAAAATATCAATGCGACGAAAGTGCTGTAATTGTCAAGTCATTACTGTTAGTCACCTGGCGTGAACTAAACAGTGACCGGTAGAGGTTTCGGCATAGCGAAGCTTTACAAAATATCTTTTTTTAGCCGTCACCATTAGAAAACGATCTAATGACAATAACTACGGCAGCACCAGTAAGGATTTTGTTTTCGTTTAGAATATGACGCGTGTACGATTTGGAGAGCATAACAGGTATATGTATACATGCGTTGACAACGCTAAAAGTCACGTCTCAAGCTTTCGCTTTGTTGCTTTTCGGAGTGAGTCCTTGTCTGACCTCGCATATCTGACTCTTCAAACACCAAGCCAAGTCATGGCGCCAGGCCATGATATGCTTTGTAAATGGAAGACGTTCAGGTTGACAAGCCGGGTACCGGTCTTTAGGGAAGACTGACGTGTTTTCATTACGTAAGGAAGCACATTTTTCGTAAGTGTGAACATGGAAGCCCGTTTGCCTAGGTGCGCTACACATATGACGGACATCTTTTCTCTTTTTTTTTTTTTTACTTTCAGCGTATGCTGAGCAGCATTTCAGAACTTTTCGGTACAGAAAACTGCGCCCAACTCAATCTTTAACGGCTGAAAAAAAATGTCATCGGCGTCAGTTTTGTCTACAGCCCCTGCAGAACAATGCTCAAGCTAGTGTGTTGTCTTGATGGTTAATCCAGTGTGAGCGTTTCCCCTCTTACACTTTAGGACGTGCACTTTATAATGTATGTCATTAACAGATGAAAACAGTGCATAGACGTATTCAATAACAGCCCACGCAATGTGCATACCACGCCATACCACAACTATGCTATGCTGGAAACGTTAACATAAAGCTTTTTGATATGTAATCATAGATATGCTAAGAACACGGCAGTAAACAGTCGCGACACTCGGAAAATAATGTCGTCTAGACACTAAATAGTACTCAGTCGTGGAAGATCCACGTCAACGCCATAAACATGTTTTCAATCAGCGGAGCTCTAAACTTTAACCTTATATGCGCTGCGAAACAGTCTCTACCTTTCCAGATATGTAAACTTTTCACATTTCCTGTACAAAATGTTGTGCTGAAAGTGAATAAACATTCAATGAGCTTTCCTTCGCGGTCAACAAAAACTCAACAGTTCTAGCAAGCTATAGTTGCCTCTTGCGTATTTATTTTTAACTGCTGTCAAAGGTTTTATTAGCTCTCAGTGTCTTGTAAGTTGACACCGCTATTTGCGACTGCCACGACATCATTCTGCTTTAAAAATGCTATGATACTATTCAGTGCACACACAGCATGCTCTTCTTTAGCACATATTCGAAAAAGTAAAACTTTACACACTCACTGAATGGAAGACAGAGAGACGTAGCTGCAACGTATCTTGAATACATTGCTGGCATTTTACTTTTACTTTTCTACCGGAGGATTTACATTTCGTTCATTTTTACTTGCAAACTTTTTCCGTAATTTAAGTAAGTTCTTAAGAGCTGTTTTTAAGAACTGTGACGCATCAGGACGCTAAACAAAAGTTTTCTGTACTTATGCAACCTATATAAGTAATCGCTATACGGCCTACTTAGGTAGTGGTACACCGGGTGCTGTAGCTTGGAAGCCCGTCAAAGTCAATATACTATAAAAAATGGCTGTTCAATTTCATTCCTCCAATATCTGATTCAGATACTGTGGAAATTGCATGCTCGTGGAGATAGCTCAACAGCTTCGCGTGATACGTGTTTGACGATCGAGCAACCGAGCAACGTATCAGCTCGAAGAGCAGCTGAATATGTGGGCATGCAATCGGTTGGCGATGACGAGTTAAAATGGAAGACTTTGAACTTTGAGTTCGCAGTTTTTCTAGCAACATGCGCAGTTGGTATGGCTAGAAAGTCATCTCCAAGGTTAGCCGAGCTTTTCCGCAGAGTAGAATGCTCAGATGGAAATCCGTCCCGAGTTGAAACAGACTGGTAAGTGCAGTTAAACGCTGTCGTTTCTTGGAAGACAGATGGATTTGGTGGCGGAGCTTTTCTCACTTAGCGCGTGGCCCACTCTAGACTGGTGTGACTGTCGACTGATTGTAAGGCGTTACAATGATTTCACAACCTTCGACAAATGGCGAGCATTTGAGACTTTCCATGGAAGACTGAAGTTTGAGTACACGCTTCGTTGGGCGTAATAACGCGTCGACAGACGCACACGCTGTTCTGGGTCATTTCTGTTCGTTAGACAACTGTAATTGTAGAGAAATGGATCATTACGTCACTTGGAGGGCAGTATGTGCTAAGAGAAGCGTGTTTGCAGAAGATACTTTCAAGTAACAGTTGTAACTCTGCCAGAGCGCTCATTTTCTTGCTTTCATTTCCTAATTATTCAGTTCGTAAGAAGCAAGACAGGCTGTAGATTTTGTGTGGATTTCTTAAAATGTGTCTTGAAGTCTAACGCAGTGACGGCTGTTTATAAGAGTATAATGGAAGACATGCTTGTCCACATTTCGGACATCGATACCTTAGTGCGCCATTTAGTTCGAAACTCATCGCGTCGCGTCGCACAGCGTACTGCCAGTGTTTACGTCGCCCCTAGTTAGTGCTCGCTTGCATGCTGGGTTAGACTGCATGCCTTAGCGGGAAACTTAGCGAATGAGCGATCATCACCTTCTTCCCTGATGTCATGCCGAAAACCGCTTGGGTCAGTAGATGTATGAGTGTAGTCGTGATCTGTAGAAACAGCTGAATAGCGGAGTTGGAAGAATTTCGTATTTGCACTACGTGCACTTAGTATTACATTAATGTAGACGGCCTTTAGTGCTTCCGGTCGTTACAAGAAGCGTTAGTGTGGACTTCTGTGGCATTGTTTCATAACTTTACTTCCTGAACAAGATGCAGCGTAATAAACTGACGGTGCAGAGATCGCACTTGACTCTATGATCACCATGTAAAGGAAACACTTATCGAAAAATCATGATGCCTTCCACTCGGTAACTGCGGATACGTTACTTAGGCCGTTCTGTAACCTTTAAACAATCGGTGACATAGGTGAAGTGATTGTGCCGCCTAAGTGATTTGAAGCTATTCAGAAAGGCTAGACGCTATTTTGAATCGCCGTGAAGAACAGCTCTTGTCGCTGTTTTATCCTTACCCCGCCACCCCTTTTGGGTATTACCAAATAAGCCTCCCTATGGGCACATATATGTACGGACACGCCAACTCAGTCTCACGGAACACACATACAGACGACGAGAGAAGAAATAAAAATCGAGATAGCCCTTATCGCCGCGCATGAAAGATTAGTAACGAGGCACGTTCTAAGATTCTATGACCGGCACGTGAGGCAGTGGAAGGTGGTATGCTTCGACGAGGCCGGCGAACGAGGTGTAGATACCGACGAGGCCGGAGAAGCCGCCGAAGCACATGATGAACACCTCCCAGCTGATGGAGTACCACTCCATGGTGTCCCACTTGAGCTTCATGTGGAAGTAGCAGGGCCAGATGAAGGACAACATGGTTCCCGTGAAGCTACCGATCAGGCCCATGAGCAGGGCGAAGTACGGGATCGAGATGGCCATAAGCATGGTGAATATGACTAGGCCTACCCGCAGCGCCAGGCCCCAGACTCGGAGCTCGCCGTCGATGGCGTAGCAGGACGGGAAGAGGGTCTTGGGCCGCTCCCGGAAGTATGCGTGTTCGATCAGGGCTGATGCGGCGAAGTAGGGCAGCGGATAGGAGAAGAGGGCCTTGGCGACCAGGATCAGGTTGACGACTATCTTGAAACCCCTGGTCGGCAGGTTGTTGGTGATGACCTCCTGGGTCTCTTCGGCGAAGGTCAGGAAGCAGACGTAGGCGAACATCGCCTTGAAGACGGCCGCCGCAATGTGACTCCAATTGAGCATGCAGTGAAACCTCGACTTGTCTTTGAGGTTCCCTTCGAGCGTGGGCAGAAAGATCTGCGACGTGTAACTGAAGACGACGATGCCCATAGTGACCGGGAACTTGTTGATGTTGATGCGGAACTGGACCTTGGCCCAGGCCCACTCGGACGCTCTGGTCAGGCAGTAGCCCAGGATGATGACGTTGATGCAGAGATGAGTGACGGTGCACCAGAAGCTCAGCATCGATACCGATCGCAGGTTTTTGAGGAAGGCGCAGGGTAGGAGGATCATGGTGGTGAGCATGATCCAGGACCGCTGGTCGACGGCGCCTTCCGGGAACGAGCCGATCATGAGGTCCCCGCAGAGGACCACGTACAGGATGCAGGTCATGAGCAGTTCGATGATCTGCGCGATGTTGACGGCCTTGCCGCCCCATCGCGGCCCCAGCACTGTCTGGGCCACGGCCACGTAGCTGTCCCGGACTCGAACCAACTCGCCGCGCTCGTTCGGTTCGTAGAGACAGTCGACCAGGATTTTTCCCGTGTGGCAGCACATGTAGGCAACGAATACGAGTGCGAAGACACCCCAGTAGCCGCCATGAAGCACCGAGTAAGGCAGGCTCACGATGAACATGCCCTGCAAGAAGAAGGCGAATAAATTGTCAGCGTTGTCGATACATAGGACATTGCGGAACATATCACAAGACGAGCTCGTTCTAGGCAAAATGATTTCAACGCGATAGTTTCAAGGGTCTCGTGTCGCAGAAGAGCCGGCGTTGGCGTCGTTGGCCATGAACGAAAAATGCGCGGAAAATCCTCAGAGATGCAACCTAGGTAGCAGGTGGGCCATCTAGGTCACGTGACGTTTTCTTACGTCATCACAACCTGCCCACCGGATTGTGACCAAACTGGCCGAGGCAAAAGGCAGTTCAATTATTGGTTGCGAGGGGTTGCTCGGAAAGAGCAATCTGGTTCTCCCAAGCGCCACATGGAGGGTTGTGTTTGAAACAGCCACCTGTCGGGGCAGTGATGCATCGCTTAACCGCTGCACTACTGCGCCAGGTGTGGCATGAGGACTCCCAGCAATCTATGAATGTAAAGTATGGAATGACCAATTTCGTGTATATGGGCATTAACCTATCACCCTTATCGTGTCATACTATTAAGGCTGAGGTTTCAGTGTCCCTTCCAGTTTATCTGTCATAGGCTCGATGCACTGTGGACGAGGGTTATGAGGGCTGTGAGGATTTACTTCTAATGAAAAGAAATGCCTGATACTTGTACGAAAGAGTTGCCGATGCTAATTTTCAAGTGCAGCACGTCCACAATTGCAGTAGTTTTTAAGAGCGTTAGAATACAATTCAGTGGCACTAGGAATGACCGAAAAAGAGAACTTCGAATTAATTTGGAAATAGAGGTCCAAATACATCAAATGACAACTCCCACATGGCTTGCTTTTTGAAACATGCTTGTTTCTTTCGAATCCGTTTCATAAAATTCTTCAACTCAAAACTATTCTCTTCTCGTGGAATAACACGGGAAACGGCAGGTATGCACACTGCATAATACGAGTTAAAGCTTAAAAGTAAATATTTTTTTCACCATGAATAACTAAAAACAAAAGTGATTACATTGCCCAGTTCCTTGCTCTAAAAATAAATCATCGACTTTGTTCATTGCTGGTTGAATTAAATGCTTCCATCTTCATGATGTGGCAACACGATCTTGACAAGTGCTGCCGACCAATCAGTACGCTCTGAAAAAATCAATCTTGGAGTAAGAAAGGAGCTGGGGCATCTTTTGTGCTCATTTGTACGTCTAGTATCACGATGATTTCCAGTCCGAGACTTCTGGATGAACTTATTTCCAGCTCTAAACATCGAGGGCAGTGAAAGCTTTGGAGACAGGTATGGCTGGTCTTGAGTTTTTTGTCCGCATCTTTTCGTGCCTAAGATTGTCAATGCCGATACGAACTAGCCCCCCCACCCCCTTCCTATCGGCCTCTCTTGTCTCAATATAAAAAAAAATGCTCCTCTCTTTGGCCAAAGATACGCTCTTCACCTAGATATGAAAGGACACGAACTTTTTGTTGTTGTTTTTTCTCACAGGACAAGACTGGCAAAACAAAAATACATGATAGTTGCGGGCGATAAACAAAAATCCGAACAGCTGCACGCTTTGCTTCGTTCTCTTAGTGCTTAAAATGCTCTAGACTAACCGATAATATTAGGAAAGTGGTTAATTGTAAAATAAATGATTAATTCTATACTGCATAAAAAATCTCGGAGCAGATAGCCGCGAAAACAGCTATAAACTTTTCTGTTTTTACAGACTAAAGATCTCTATTTGTTGCTTTATACTGCACTCAATTTTTGTCGCCATGGTAATCTTGGTGAAGTCACTGACTTTACAAAGAAGTTCTGACCTTTGGCAATCACAGTACCACCATCGTCATCATTTTCATTATAACTTCCAGATTGAAACCGCTGCAGGACAAATAACGCCTACTTATATCCACCAATTATTTCAGTTTTGCTCCAGCCGCATGCATTCGTATAAGCTAATCGCTTCTCCTAAATGTAGTAAAGCGTAAGGAAGTGAGAACTGGCGACCACAATAACTACGTGTTGTTTCGTCTTTGAATATTTGTACCCGACTTCTGTTTTAGAGCTCTTCTCGCTTGTCAAATGAGAGGAACCCTTTGGCATCGGAAGGGAGAACGCAGTTCAGTTCTTTTCCTATTAATTGCAAAATCGATGTTGGGGATTGCTTTGGCAAAATTTAAACGGAATACACTGTACGCCAGTGGTTTTAGCAAAAAGCTGCCACTTCATTAGCAACTTGGCTATTGGAGGCTATTTTTCTCACTTCAGAACGTTTTGTGGACGGCTTTTGCGTACTGCGACGAAAACGTATTCAGTGAGCTCCATATGGATCCTTCGCGTAGTCTATGTACTATATGATGTGTGTAGCTCTACTTTTGGCCCCACTGAAAATAGATCCTAGTTGCAAGACGGCAGACAATTACGCAAGTTGGTAAACGTTCACTGCGAAAAGAAATAAAGAACGTGTAATTTTTTTTTCACAATAAACTAGATCCTCTCAGACGACAGCGGCGATTGTTTCACCGCTGACGGTTGCACACACCTAAATTTATTTTTAGGCGAGTGCTCTTTGAAAACTTATCCTTACATGATCTGCTAACAAACATAACTGTTATTTTTATTGTTTTTGTGGAACCTCTTTCGGTATGGTGCTTTTAGTACGTTTCTATGAAATAATAAAAAAAACATATAATCGTGAAGCGATTTAAATATAAACCTGGCTTTATTCAACAATCCTTCAAATCAGTTCAATTCCTGGTGCCGCAAGTGCTGTCCGAAGAGTAGGTTTCAAATATTAAATGCATCGTTATGTTCTTTTCAATACACATCATTTATTTTAGAGCCAAATGCCATAGCTTTATTAACGCATCTTTCACCTCGAGCCGCAAATTTTTGGCCCCCGCTGTTGTAGAGCGGTGTCGGCTGTGGCGTAAACCTAACTAGTGCGCCCACAGCCACATTTTATCTCCACCTTCAAAAAATGCAAATGCCAGAATTTTTTGCACCATGAAAGAAATAAAAATCAGATTTACAACACAGAACTGTGAACATGTCAATTGCATATTATTGGGTTTCGTCACGCTAGGTACATTGGAAGAGCCTTATTTATCGGAGAAGCAGGACGATTGCAGATAAGATCATGTTATGAGTTGCTGCTCGGCATTTTCTATGTACCTGTTACTTCAGTATATCATTTCTTGATTACTGGGAATAAAAATATTTTCAATTATTTTCGTATAAGAAAATATTTTTAACCACTAAATTTGTTGATCACGATGAGGTGGACTCCCGCGCCTGCGCGCCTTGCTGCTTTTACCTACTCCTGTATTGATGAATAATTGAAAAAAAAAATAATGTCGCGAGATGCACGAAAATTTTGACAGCAAATTTACGCTTACCGCAGGGTTCGTGCCGACACTGTTGTCGGTTTTTAAAGCTTATTTTTTTTTCTAAACTTTTGCACAACTTGGTGAAACGTAAGTTTCTGACTTGCTAACTTTTGAAGTTTTTATCTAAAAGAAGACACAAGTTATAATTTCGCCCCTTTAACTCGGCATTCTACACAGGTTTATGGAGTAAACAATATAAAACTCACTGACATATCTTTTACGAATAATAAAAATATTATTACTAGACTGAAAAGCACAAAACCGAGAGAAAGAGCAAACCATGAGAAGGCGAATGTGAATACCATCTAAAAATTGTCGTGCAGCTCCGCGTAATATATTTACAGTCATTCGTAAACTAACTTGGCAAAAAAATGCAGTGCGTGTAAGCAAGGCAGTCTATCTCCTGCTGACAAAAGAAAAAATCTGAGCGCCGAAATATTTTTCTGGGCAACAGTAATTACACACCTATCATTTAAAGTCATCAGGCAATGGATATAGAATAAACATGTATATCGAAGAAGTCGACCAGCCAACCACTGCATAATCTTATCTGAAACTACCCAGCACTGCTCTATAAAGTTAGTAAAACAAATTTACCGTTTCTTAGATTACGTAGAAGTAGTCTATTTCAACCACAACATTCCTGTAAGCAATCTGCAGGGCTACAGAGTTGCAATTTTTTTCATTGTTTCAAATTTTACTTCGGTTACGGTCAGATATGCATTGAGTTTATAACTATGTCTCTTTTCAGGAATGCTTTCTTAGCGTCGCCACGAGCAACTTTTTTAGAACCAGATCTCTTCAAAGGACTGAGTGTCACTGATATTTCTAACACAGAACTATATCTGCGGTAGCATATGCGGACGGTATTAATATGTTCTAATTGGTGCAAACAGGTGTCGATCACCCCGAAGACGCCACCGCTTTTCTGAATATTTGCTTGAGGCCAAAAATAAATCACTTCTGGTTACTTCGGAGCTATGCCATCTAAATCAAGAAATAACAGGGAGCAAAAAGAAAGAAAAACAAGCGACGATTACGCACGCTATGGTCCATCACAACCTAGTACTGTATTCCGCCATTGTAAATCTTAAACTACTGTTTACATCAAAATACGCCTACTGCATACTTGTACTCCTGTTAGAACTGCACGCAAATACAGCATACTTGGAGTCAGTTCTTTTTTTTCTTGTGGTTAAAGGCTGACGTCGAATACGAGCCGGCGTATTGCTATAGCGTGTTAGGCATTGGTCCGGAAGCGGCACTGTTTATTGCATTCACTTAATTATAATGAATTGACAAATAAATTGCATTAATGAGTTGCAGCTTTAAACACTTTCTCATTTACATGAATTGAAGATAACAAAACGTAAAGATTCCCACGTTAAAAGATTCGATAGTTTGATGATACGCTTCACCAGTGCATGCGCCACGCAGTCTCCTGAAATTTGTCATTTTTTGTCAATAAAAACGGAAGACAATACGGCTGAGAGTAAGACTTTCTGCTGAATACTGACGCGTAAACCCTTTATAATTATGCACTGTGTCTACCTCATTTAACAAATAACCAACTTCATTAATACTTATGCTCCACATTATTTAATTTATTCCACGCATAAGTAACGTTCTGAGCCCCTCTTAACGCAGGAACTAACTACAATCTGCTATCCCCATTGCCCACGGATAAGGTGGTTGTAAGCGCAAAAACGTGCGGTTGCATGTACAAATGCCGTCGCAAATAAATAAAAGAACGGTTCTTTTCTGCCTCAAAAGTGCCCTAAAACATTACCAGTTCTTCGGTGCCACATTTTTGCTCCAAAGTACCACGCCCCTGTTGTGAGCAAATTGATTTGTGCACGCGCCGGTTTGAGCCTTTACACCACTAGATCTTGCCCCGCCTACTTTTTAACGCAATCCATACAAGCCCTCGTACTACATAGTCAAAAGCTGTCCTTGGCCGCATGTGCTCCCCGAGAGCATCGTTGTAGATAAACGTTTTCAATGATGGGCTCAGGCTTCACTTCAGCCGAATCGCGAAGAGGAAACAGAGAAAATTCGTGACTCATCGCCCTCGCTTGGTGCGAAGCACTGACAGCTCAGGTTGCAAAGCACCCGTTCTGAGGGCTAGCTACACCACACGGTGAAACACAACACTGCAATCTCGATACCGTCCACCCAGTGCGAGACATCCCTTATGGCACAGGCCAACGAGGGGAACTTTTTCTTTTCTTTTGCGCAGCAAGTGGGCGGGAAAAATTCGGGCAAGGAAATCCTACGAAGCAGGCGTCCCTGTTACAGCGGAGAAAATCCTTCGTTCAGCTGTCTCTCTAAAATCGCTGCTCAAAACCACACCGTGGATGAGCGAAAATGGCACATTTTTAGTGCACATTGCTCATGTGCGGATACCGAGTTTACGGAATAAAGATTTAAACCTTAGTGCGTTTGCTGTGCGCGGTAACTGCTTAACGAAGATGTAGGAAAATGGTCGAATTCTACCGCAGTAAACTGCGTGCAGACTAATTGCGCCACAAGGCTTCACGAAGATAGCGACAACAACTCAATGTAAGTCTATGTGGAACAAAAGTCCATAATAAAGCGAGGTTATAGTCAGATGATTCTTGATAATCACAAAATGAACAAGGAAAAAACCTCAGCGTGCTTGCCTGAGGCAAGCATCCTGAGGTTTTTCTTTCGTTGTTCACTTCGTGATTGTGTGGAACAAAATGTGTCGGGTACCGGAAGGCAACAAAATGGCCTTTTCTCTGCAAGCGCTTGCCTTAGAACAGTTTGCAAGAGTAAGAGGAACAGCCTGCATCTTTCCACAAGCCTAGCAGTAAGCAACTACTCCACTGAAGAGCGTTTTCTTCAGTCACGCTGCAAAATTAGACGCTACATCTTCAAGCATAAGCACTAATCAACGAGAAATCAGCCTGCGCTATGATAACCTTCCAAGATTGTGGGTGCAAATCTGTCGGAAGAAAGCAAATTGTAGTGGAAGAAAAGAAAACAATCTGCTCTTTTCTCTATTTCTCTGACCTTACAGTCTTCTTTTCGACGCAGCTAATGTTATATGTTATTGTGAAGTGTACGCCGATTTGCAATTTAATTTTTGAAGCACTGCATCAAATACGTGTCTAATCCCCTCAACTTGGTCTATATTACTGGACTAAACCTGCAAATACAACAGCCTTCTTCTCTTCATAGGTGCGATCGAACATTCCACGGGGTTCAGATTTAAAAAAAAAAAACTGCGAGCGTCTGTGTTCAGAGCTGTATAATTGCCACCAGGCGATTGCTTTGCTAATTAAATTGAGACTTCCTTCAATTTTTCAGTCTCAAATCTTTAGAAAATAATCCAAACCACTTCTCACCTTTTTCCTGAGTTATGCATTCATGTAACTCATGTAAGTAACAAATTTCTTCGAATATTTATTTGCCGCCGCGGTGGCTCAGTGGCTATGGTGCTCGGCTGCTGTCCCGAAAGACGTGGGTTCGATCCCGGCCGCGGCGGTTGAATTTCTTTGGAGGAGAAATTCGAGGCCCGTGTGCTGTGCGATGTCAGTGCACGTTAAAGAACCCCAGGTGGTCGAAATTTCCGGAGCCCTCCACTACGGCGTCTCTCATAGCCTTAGTTGCTTTGGGACGTTAAACCCCATAAACCAACCAACCAATATTTATTACTGCCATTTTTCTGATAATCACCTCATATGCACGTAACCGAATCACGGCCAGTCGCCAGTATAGGTTTTCGTGATACCAGGAGACGCCAACAGCAATCGAAACCGCGAACCTTAAGCACAGAGTCGAAAACACTTGTCTATAGCGCTGGGAAGGTGCCGTTCGGGGGGAATGAAAAGAAATTACGAAACAGGTATTGACTTTCATTGATAATTCTTGAGCACGAGAGCAGATGAACAGAGACGTGAACCACACAGGTACCAGTGCTTTACCGCTAGCAAAGCAGCTGCGAAAAGATTTCAGGTGATTTGCTCCGCAGCACACCGCCCGAGCACTCTGGACAAGTGTGATCTACTCTGTGCAGGCACCGAGGAAGTTGCTTGCATAGACGGTAAGTGCACACGAGAAGGAACTTTTCTCGTGGCGTTTCAATGCTACTTCACAGGCTACAAAGCAAGTATGCAGATTCAGAAGAGTGCTCCGCAGAAGAAGAAAACGGGGCGCACCTGGATCGCGTTGGTGACATTCCATCCCGCTTGCCACTCCGAGATCTTCTCTCCTTCCCGGCCTCCGAACTCGTCCACATGTTCGATGCTGCGCTGTGGAGGCAGGCCGTTGACGCCCTCCGTAAGCGTCGTCTCGGCGTAGCCACCCTCGCCACCGTCAGCGCCCAGGGCCTGGGGGCCGCGAACAGAAGAATACTTTGTCTTCCAACATACCGAGTTCACTAGGTTTGCTGAAGCACCGTTTTTAAGTTAGCCGGCTGGAGTGGGCTTGCAGCCGGCCGCTGTCGTACTGAGAGCTCAGTACGACAGCGCTCCAAAGGCGCGAAATCGCTCGCCGCACATACTACCTGCTTACTTCTTGTGAACCAGGGAAGGCGGGGGAGGGCGCGGGCTTACGTCACGAAGTGTACACTCGCAGCCGGGGAGTTTACCGGAGAGGAAGGGCCAGTGCCGGGAGCCTGAGTACCCGCGTTCGAACCCGACCGCGGCGGCCGCGTTTCTACGGAGGCGAAATGCAAAAGGCGCCCGTGTGCTGTGCGATGTCTGTGCACGTTAAAGATCCCCAGGTGATCGAAATTATTCCGGAGACCTCCAACACGGCACCTCTTTCTCTCTTTCTTCTTTCACTCCTACCTTCCTCCCTCGCGCTACCGTCGCGGCTGCTATATTGCTTTTGGCAAACACGGTACACTACTGTCCATTCTGTGGTGATGAGTCAGCCTAATTCCTTTTACAGCGTGAACTAGTGAAGTGAACTGCTACAACTTGACACTTCCCGCCTTCCTTCCAAAATCTCGTGAGCGTAGTGCTTATGAAATAACGTCATCACATAGCAAGATCACATGACCGTTGATTGTAAGTAGGTCGCATGACGCATTTAACTGTCACAATTAGTTATAAAGGCTCGCAACTAAAGTCTCGAACGCGTCACCACGTTAGATTCTTCGTCCCACAGCACACTTTCATATATAGTTGTCTCTGAAGCGCGTGTGTGACATTACTTGGGCGCCCACTTCAACTTGTTTCTTTGATAGTGGGCTCTCGAACATATTCTTCGCGACGCTTTTCATTGACAGGCATTTTCGGGACTGCCCAAAGACACGGTAAGTGCAGCCGATGCTTGCACTGACGTCCGCCGAGAATCTATAGAAGTAACTCCATCCTACGATTCCCCGCGTGCATGTTACGTAGGCAACGCAGAGATCCATCCTTGCAGTCTATGTGCACCAATAAGGAGAGGGGAGCAGGCTGGCTAAAGCAGCGCAAATAAGATAAGACGACAGTAGTGATTCGGACAAGACAGGTGTTGAGCCCCGTCCGTTTCTTTCCTCTCGTGCTGGGATATTTGCGCTGCCTTAGGCCTTTAAGCGCGCCCATTCTTGTGTGCTTTGTATCCGTTATCTACTCCTCCTGTGCGTTTTTATATTTTCGTTGCTTTATTTGTCTTGCTCAGGTGAAGGTAGCATACTGGGTGTGAGTCTCATTGTATGTCTCTTCATCTTCAGTATGTCTGTTTCGTGTTGCCTCGTTCTCCTCTGCTGCTCATATTTATCCCTGTTCTGCGTAACAGACCACCTCTTCTTTATCATGCTGTTCGCTTTGTTTAATCTCACTCCCAGTCCTATCTCCTTACTCCGACTATTTGCATTTACAAACGTGCTGTGAGTAGTTGTGCTCCGGACCTATCTGTTTTTTCTTTCTAACTTCCTTCTTTTCTAAAATTTCCTTGCCTTCATTTCGTTAATTTTTAACTGGCTTTAATAAGCCTGCCAGAACAATGCTGTAACAGGCTTTCTCGCATTTTTATTTTTTGTTTTGTTTAGCTCCCAGAGAGGCCTATCACAAGGAGCATGATTCCGACTAACCTCCCTGTTTTTCCTGTGCTCGCTCTATCTCTCTTACGTTCCCTGAGAATATGGCAAGCTTTCGGAAGCTTACCTCACTTGTGACGTCACCTACAAGCATCTATGCTGCAAAGGCCTCAACGTAAGCATTCATGCGAAGCCTTTCATTACCTAAATAGAAATAAAATTACAAGTGCGCATTGTAGTATCAAGAACGCACTTTACGATGGCGCCTGTATTACTGTTGCGAACAAACGTATGGCTGAAGTTCTGAACAGACTTTCTAAAGCCTTTGCACCTAACACAGTCTAACCTACGTGGCAGGAATAGCAGTCCTGCGCACTTGTCCCGAGGTGCAAACAGTTTCAACCATGCCTTACAGCTAAACAAAGGGTGAAAATGAAAACCCTTTTTCCGAACGAATGACCTCACAAGCCAGAAATCCTGTCGGTAGGTATTTGCGCAAGAAGTATTAGAGCTGTTTCTCGTCAACCGAATGAATGCGATATCCAGTGAGGAGATAGTTGAGACACCGGCAGATTACAAGTCAATAGTTACACGTAGTGACGAGATGCATGAACAATTTGGAAAAGCTTAGCCCCCTCGGGCTTCCCCTCTCAGGCACCCTCCCCTTTTGTGTTTCTTTTTTTTTGCTTCAAGGAGGGCCTTAAACGCGGGAACGTTCCGGCTTTGACACAAGGGTCCTGTTCATCAACGTTTTCCGCAAGCACGTTTTATCATCAGAACACATTTTCTTTCTGTTATGGCTTTTATGGATCAGTGTAGCTAGGATGAAGTCGATAGATACGGAATACTTTGCAGTCACGCTTGTGATAATTACTCCGTGAACTTGTCATAGCACAGTACAATCACCCTGGCCTCCATGTGGAACTGTCTCATGCATCTAAGCGGAATCGCTAAGAGAGAATGTCCACTGGTGTCGCTGAGTGGGATAATACGTTATTAGACGGTTGTGCCACACGATAATGTACCATCGGTGGACACAAAACTAACCAGAATTAATCCAAAGGGTTTCAAGTGAGGGGGCGGGTTTCCGACAATTAGCAGCACAGGCTTCTCCCATTCGGTACTGCTAGTTATCGTTTTGTCCTTGTTAGAATTGTTTCGTTATAGTGTATTTTTTTAAACAATTTCAGCAGTGAAATTTAGTTTCTTGTGTATACGAATCTGGCGAAAATGTTCACTGTGCTACGGGCACCTGCTACTTTAAGCTCGTGTGAGTAAATACAATTGATTAATGGTTTTCCTATTTAAAACAAGTTGTAATTCCAATTGATTACTTCTTTCTGGGCGTCTTTCAAGCAGTTGAAGTGAAAGAAAATGTGGGAAACTTTGTCAAGAAATTGCGGAAGGACCTATGAGAGAATAAATTCCCGGAGTCAAATGGGGTGTCTTGGGGTGTCAGTGAATTGTATTAGAAAATTTCGACCTCAAACACGTTACTGCAAAATTCATGCATCGCCTGTACCAAGAGACAATCGCTTAACAGCGTGCCATGCTTTAAAGGAGCTGTAGGCGGATGTTATGATCTTTTCCAGACAAATAACTGGGTGGATGTTAATGCTACAATTACAACGCTAAATCTAAACAACCCAGTTAACGAAAGCTGTCTTATCCACTTCATCAAAAGGTGAAGCCAAACGAAGAAGCAATGAATAGCTGTTTCTTTACAGCGTAAGCAGTGATAGTGTCGCAATCTGAGAATAGCGTCGTCTATCTGTCTGACTGAAATTTTTATATAAATATATGAAATATAATAATATTGTTGGGTCCCCCATTGCAATCGAGTGTGCACAGGCCGTTTTGCATATAATTGCGTCTCACCTGAAAATTCGACAGTTCGGTGTCGTTCCCCTGCTTGGCAAAGTGCAATTCCTCTCCCGAGTTGTCTTCGCCGCAGCTGCCAGGCATGTACGACCGGGCTTTCTGGATGAAGCCGGTCAGCTTGTATATTATCTGGTCGGCCATGTCCACGACTTGTTTACTCCACACACGGATCAACACTCCCTCTCCTCCTCAGTAGTGACGGATCCCTCTGGCTTTAAGTCCAGAGATCTTGTGGAAGACGTTTGTACGGAACCCAGCAGAACGTTCCCGGATGCAACTTGCTGTCTGTCGAGGCTTCGATGACAGAACGAGAAGAGCAAGTTTGGTAGTCGAGGTTGTGAGAAGAAAAACCGGGACGCGAACGCTGTGGTCCTTAAGGCAGATTCTGGAAGACTTCACGTTTCGAAGGGTGTCGATGTCGGGACCAGCTGCAAAGAGCGCGATTTGATTCGACACATGCGCACTTGTCTCTTCAAGAACACTACACCACCAAAGAATGTGTTACCGCAGTTCAGCATAACAATAGAAAAATCTGGACGATGTGGCTTGCATCAAGTTGTGCATATTGACTGGAACATACCCAACAATTCTCGACAAAAAAATTTCAATGGAAAAGATATGCGAGCCCAATTTTTAATTATATTCTGAGATACCACTATAACAATCATTATATTCGCAGCTCTCCTGTCGGTAGGCTTGCAATTTTTTGCAATTAACATTTTTGCTTTCGTCAAGAGCGTTCCATTTAATTTTCTATAGCAGTCTTAAGCTCGATGCAAGCGATGGAAAAAATTTAAGAAGAAGATTTCGCTGCACATCGGAAGATGGGATCATTACGTACAATATTTCGATAACAGCACATTGCAATTTCCCGATATTCAAAATTTTTCTCCAAGAATGTTGGACATGAGCCGCTTAAAAAAACACGATATACGAACAGGGAGATGTAACACACATACAGAGTGCTATCAGATACCTTAATTATTTAATAAATGTCGATGAAATTTGTATAGAATTTGATATAATCTTTCTTTCCGCAATATTTCTCCTGCTTTCAATAGAGCCATCAGCTTAAAGCGCTGTGTATGTACCTCCTCTGCTAGCTTACGCGTACCCCGAAATTCTGGATGAGCTCAATTTTTCAACAGGAAGTTGTTTATACAACCAATGTTTTCACATAATATAAGATTCCACCATGGATTAATATATCCGCCGATCCTTCCTAGGTACGCTTTCAGCTTTTGCTGTTCATTGTCAAAAAAAAAAAAACACCCCTTTGGTTTTGTACGCCAGTCTAAGTACTCGCTACGATCGCAGGACAAACTTTAAAAAGAAGAATTTGCTACGCATCGGAATATTATGCCATTCCCATCAATATGTTCATATTCATGGTAGTATCTTCTAATATTTCACAGTTGCCTCGCAATTAAAAGTGACGGCCAAGACAGTTGGACTTGTCCCGTGTTTTTGCACTATTTTTCTGTCGAGACGCGCCATTCGCCAGCATACCCGTTTATTAAGATAAAACACGGGAAAGGCTTCTCATAAACAATATAATTTTCGTATACCATTATTTTGTACACAAACCCTTGATGTGCTGCCAAGCGAAGATGAAACATAGCTGCTATGCCGCGCTTGCTGGTGCCGCAGCGCTTGCCGCTTCAAGGCAGGAGCCCCAGGCCTTACGTAACTCCGATCGCATCTTCATTTTGTGAACCTTCATTTCCCAACAGCCTTTCGTAAGATCCTCCAGATATAATCCTGATTTTATAAAATACAAAAGCAATGCCGGTTTTGAAGCGTACGAATATAGCCACTGTAGTCTCTCCGGCACTAAACCCTGCATGCGGCCCAAAACATGTCGGCGTGCGCGTAGTTATAGTAGGAAGAGAAACGCCGGAAGAAATTTAAGGCTCATCAGAAAGCAGTAGGACAGTGAACGTAATAAAGAAAGTGCAGCAGGTCAGGAGGTAAATGCATCGTCTCTGTTATTCCGATAAACAAATTTTTCTCTACGCTTCCGCTGAATGAGTACATCCGCCTCGCATTGTAGGCGGTGTCCATGACGAGGCGACGCATGCTGCAGTAAGGTACGGTACCAGACTTACGTTCATTTTTGGGCCCCAGAAGGGCCCCGGAGACTCCGCACGGCACACCGAAGATCCATCGATGACTATCCCAGCGGTGGTCGGCTGTCGCTCGCACAGTTCGAGGGGAGAACGATGATTGTACTGGAAAAGGCCCGGCCTACCCGCACAGACCCCCACGTCGCAGCAGCCGCGACACTTCGGCCCGTATCACGCAAGAGAGGGAGGTCCTCTTTCCCCACACACCCTACCAGCCAGCATCCGTGGCTCGCGCCAGGATGTGAAAGATGTATGCTCAATAGCTCTCTGGCTTTCTCATTTGCACTAACCTCCGCAAAAAAATGTGTCGACCGATGCTTCGGATCCTCGAGCGAAGTGGCCGTCCGCCCCTTTCCACACCCGTTCCTTGCCTGTCCCTTTCGTCCGTCACCTCGGTTTCCTTTTCCTACCTTTTTTCCTCCCTTTGCTCCCTCCGGTGTAGTCAGCGAGGCGAGTTCTCTCCCGCAAACGCGCCCGCTCTCCCAGCAAGGAGACGCTGTCTCGCGGAGCGACCCGGCGGCGCGCGAGCGGACTGCGCATGCTCCGTTTCGGCGAAGTTTGCGGCGCGCGGTTCGCGGAGTCGGGCCCAAGGGCTGCGCGGAGTTTTGCCGGAGGAGGCGGCTCCAGAGGGGAAAAGTTGGGGGAGCGCGGGAAGAAGAGAGGTGGAGTGTAGGAAGGAGGGAAGCGGCCAACTCCCGACGAAGCGGAGCCGCGCGCCGCGCCTTCTTCACCCGCGGCTCGGCGCGCCGTGTTAGCTTCGCTGGCACGCGAGCGCGTTGCCCGCCTGTGGCGCGACGTGTAGCGCTTGTCGGGTCGGACGGATCTTGGTGAGAGGAACCACTACTGTGTGCAGTTTCGGTTTCGGTTAACGTTTTAAAGCGATAACGTTAAGGAGCTCGTGTAGGGGATAATACGGCGTCGGTGTCGTTGACCATGAACGAAAACTCCCCAGACAAGCAACCTAGGAGGTTGCGCCAGCTAGGTCACGTGACCTTGTGGCGTCATCACAACCTGCCCACTGGATTGTGAGCTAGCTGCCCACCGTGGCAGGTGGCAGTTAAATTAATGACTGGTCGCGAGAGTGGCTTGCATAAGTCCCGCCGGTGGCAGCACCAGTCATCGCAGGGAAGAGGCACATCGCTTAACACGCTGCCCCAGTGCGCCAGGGCTGGTATAAGAACTCCTATGGATCTATGAATGTTAAATACAGAATGGCAAATTCTGCATACATGGGCATTAACCCGCTATCGCGTCATACTCGTAAGGCGGAGCTTAAGTGGCCGCACCAGTTTTTGTTTGCGTTGCAGTTGACTGAAATTATTGGGGCACGAAATTTCCGTACATTAAACTCCGCTCTCTGCTCCGCATAAAGGCAGTGGCCTACTGCGCGCGCTTCGCAGGTTCAGATCATAGTAGCGGAGGACGCGATTCGAAGAAAGCGACATGAAAGAACCCCCGTGTACTCAGGCTTCGCTCACGAATTATACAGTATATCAAAAAAAAAATTCCTCAAGAAAACAGTGTTTTGAGCATACTTCAGCACTATGAAATTAAGATACGTTACTAGGCATTTTCAGTGGCTCACATTATCAGGAGGACTTTTTTGCAACTTGCCTTTTGATGGTAATCGCAGAAATAAGTGAACTTACGTCTCCAAACTTATAACTCATGAGGGAAATGGTAAAGAATTGCAGGTAGTTGAAGGAAACACGGAGCCTTAGACGTGTCATTGCGCCTCAGACCCTTGATATAGCTTTAATTGGCACTACAGCTGAAACTTTATTGAGGAAACACAGCAGTTATTTTTGTGTCAAAACAAAGCTCCTATCTGATCTTATATTTAAGCCGGAACTTTTCGTCTGGCCTCCTTGGCCCGAACGGCATTTGACGCCATAGGAAACTGCAGTCTAGACTGCACGGAAAACAAAACTGCAACAATTGCTCACAGCTCATTTAGAGCCTTCTTTTGCGTGGCTTATAGCCCGCTCTACAAAGCTTACGCTTGATAGACATGGTGTGAGCAACGTTACACGTTAAAAGATCGAAAAAATTATCCCTTATGAAACTTAAGTGGAAACAATTTGCGCAAGTTTGTCAACTCTTGAGGTTCCCCCTTCATTATATTTTATTTTTGTAATTTTAGACCAGCCTGAGGTTTGCAAATTTCAGCTACGATGATTGCCTATAGACAATCACCAGTGTCGACTTCGGAACCATTACTATACAGTAATTGTTGAATTCTGATTTAAAGTCGGATGTAATTATTGTTGCATATGGTGGAATAAATCGCAAACAAGCTGAAGACTTGAGTGGCTGACATAGTTTGTTATGCTTTTCTCAGTGGACCTTGAGTGCTTCTTGCAGCTTTACAAACAAACAAAAAAAAATCACGCATTTTGCCTTCATCACTGTATCACAAGTTTATTGTTGAATGCAATGTGAAGCTGTACAATAAAAAGAGAAAAAGAATTAACGCGCCAATTTACGCTTTATTTAGTTCAGAGGATGTGAACAAGGAAACACTAAGTCAGTCATTGTTCAGAGCGTCATATGAGACATGGAGCACATGACAACATGATGTAAGTGACAACATGATACAGTGAGGTAAAAGAGTACAGTACACAACGAGCAGGCGCTCTACGGAGTTCTCTAAACGTTACACTAAAACTTTTTTTACTCAGCTGCACACCTTTATGCGTTCTGCACTGACACCCCATATATGTCCAGGGACAGACTACTGAAAGGTATATGAATTCAATAAAATACGAACTAAAATTATTTTGTTACAGACAAGTGGTAGCGAAATACACAACTTTCTTTTCGGCGCATTACACGTATACAAATGTGGCAACTATGTCATGGTTGAACGCTTTCAACAAAGGCTCCACCAGTTGTAATAATAGGTTCAAACTACAGTCTCAGGATTGTCTTTGGTTTTGGTTTCGCCTTAACAGAAGCGCAAAGATCTCCCCCCCCCCCTCCCTCCCCCCCTCAGTAATCAAGGCACAACTCACTACATTCTGCTCCTACTTATCCAGGCCCTTCTTCTAATACTCTTTCCCGAAGACTGCCTATTCATGTTAAAAAGCATGAACCAACATGAAAAAATACAAGCATATATATATCAACCGGTACCAGCTGGCAATCAGCTCTAGATGAGGCAAAATAGCCACTGCCAAGTTTCGTAATAGCTCTATATCACGGCAATGAGTTCAGTTAGAAACACAAGGCAGCCCGCTGTAGCAGTGAGCCTGTCAAAGATGACAGCTTTCTGTTTACTCCAGTGCTAGCCTTCAGCAAATAGAAGCGCAGAAAATATAAGTTCCTATTGAGCACAGCGTTGTTTTTGCGACACCTCGTTAAACGAACATCACAACTCACGCACAACTTCTGCTGCCTCATGCATCGACAAAAAGATAGCGCGATAGCCAGTTTCAGCATTAACCATCTACGATGTGGTTAAGGCACGAAGTAATGAGAACGGTAATACATGAAACAGAAACGACACACACAGGGACATGAAAGTTTCGGGACACGAGGGACTATAGGCTGTCTTTACATTCTAAACACTTATATGTATATATGGGTGTAAACAGAGAGTAAGCTGTCGTCTAGGGCACTTCCTTTTATAAAGGGGAATGCACTAAAGGACAGTTTACTCCCTTTTAACTCCTTTCCGTTTAGACTGTACTGACAGAAGGTGTTTCGCTCTACACTCGGACGTTCTGTCTTTCTTCACACAACCAGTGCGCAGACGACAGGGAACGACAGCTTTGGAAAGACGTTGTGGATGACGCATTGCACTCAGTGCACAAGGACAGCGATGAGGACGACGACAACAGCCTGGAGACTTCAGGAGGGTAATACTTAAAGCGTACAGCGTCAGGTCACATTAGGCCGAGCCCGTTTGTCCATAGATAAGAAAAGAGGAGCGTGGAACAGCAAAGACAAAACGAGACGGCTGTAGCCGCAGACATCTTCGAAAACTCATTTCCTCTTTTTTTTTGCAGTTTGCTGAGTTTGGTTATGCCAGCAGTATAGCAGACAAGCGCACGGGTAAAACAGACTACGGATGAACTTTATTTACGTATACATGCCTGACCGAATGAACTTTAATCAATAGAGCACGAAACCATTCCAGTTGTAGCTATCATGACACGCCGCTAGACACTGACTTGAGCTACTCTAACTCTTTGCCGTCTTGCTTTCATGCATGATCTAAAAGATGGGAATGATGATGATTTTAGAAGCTCTTACTTAAACACGGGAATATATTGGGCAGTACGAATCTGGCATTTTAGAGCAATGAATCAACGTGTCTCTAAAAGCTGCACGTCCGGTCAGCCTAGTCGCCTGTATTCATGTCGTATGTTTGCGCAGTTTGATCTTAATCCAAACCACAGACCAACCAGTCCAGCAAGAAGTACTGCTAAGCTACCTCTAAAAACCGCTGGCTGCTATTTGAAGTTGCGATCGAGGTGGTAATGAAAGAAACTCTACGACGATGGGTTTGCGACGATCAGTGGGTTTGCTTACGTGCTTAAGCAGTTAAATTGGGTTGCTCTACAAAGCCAAACCACGACAATTAGAATTCGCCGATGGTCGAGCCGGCTTCAATAAAGCTTTCTCTCCGAACGACACTAAAAGCTGACATGCCGCGGGGCTCAGGGGTTAACAAAAGGATGATGCATAAGGCTATGCGCGATGGTTTCTAGAGAGTTCCCATTCAATGCGAAGCCAAACCCCGCGCCTTTTATGTTACTCTATACATACACAACAATACCATAGACTTTACAGTCACAAAGTTCTCAGGCGCGCAGGGTTGCATCTTTGGTGAGCAGCACAATGATGACGGTGAGATGCCGAGCTTGTCGGCGCACTCTGGATCGACTATGTCGTCAGAGCATGATGAGCACTTCCGCAGCAAATGATGCGGCTCACGAAGACTCGTGACAGTGAGGCATGGAATACTCGGGTGATTACAGGAAGTGCGTGTAGGCACATTTAGTGGGGCATTAGTGCGCTATATATAAGCTAATGTTAATAGTAAGCTGGAAGCAGCAAGCAATGGCGAGATGATGACAGCTATAGTCGCGTGCATATGCATGTGTGCGCTAGCATTAGCGCGTGAGGCTGTCCTGAGTCAAACATCAGTGGGTTTGCTGTTAAAACGTCTTTATCAATTAAACTAATATGAGAAATAGTAGTTTAATTATTAGCATAGTGGATGAAAGAATACATGAATACTGTGATGTACTGTGGAGATATACCAGAAGAAGCAGTGTATCGGCGTTCCGGGGTAAGAAGCTACAAAAAATTGAGGAAGTAATGACAAAAAATTAAAAAAAAAAACATCCTGCGTATACCGTCAGTTTCAGCGTCCATCTGTAGTTTGACTAGCAGCAACAAAAAGGAACTCTGCCTTTGCCGCCATCGCCAAACTGCACGCGATGTTGTCTTCGTTAAGGGGGCAAGATAGCGATGGGACCTCATTCACAAGAATGGGACGCTGAACTTTTGCTGCCTGTTGAACAGCTGAGTTTACAAGGCTCCTCGCAAGACGTTCTCCTTTCTAAGCGTTAGCACAAATTACACCAACCACTGGCCATTGAAATATTTTGGTGTATTTCCCCACACGTTGACGCAAGCAGTGACTCAATCACGCAGGTTTGATGAGCGCCGAATGTGATGAAAGACGATGCTGATGGACCTCGTTGCTAAAGGGTACGCTTATATGAGGTAAACGTCATGTTAGCCATGTGAAAGACAACGCGTGTGAACAAGAACTCTAGAACTACTACCCTACATAACGCAACCGTTTCTGCAGGATACTAAGTTCTAGCCTTCTCGTAATGTTTCCGTTCCTACTGCTAGCTTAGTAGCATGGGAAAATTCTGACATAATTTCATCTTGTGGAAGGCATAAAAATTCGTCGCAGGTGTGAAAAAGAAATAAGAAAGGCTCGCATTTTGTCTTTGTTTGGGAGAGTTACACAAACACTGATTCGTTCATTGGAGCCAAATTCGATTCTGAGCAGTTTGCACGACGTAATTGCTGTGTGCAAAGGCGAAATTATTGTTGGTAACGGAGCGACTTTCTAGCGGAACGGAGCTTGAGCTATATACTGTGAAGCGTCAGCGTAAAGGCACCAGTACTGCATCTGTTATGACAGAAGCTGCTAGCGGTGTACGTGTACATCAATAAAAAAATATATAACACATCAACGAAAACAATACTTTGCAACATGACTATGAACGAACTTATACTTAGTGTAAGCAGCGGTTAAAATTATTGTGATCCTGGTGACCCCACTGCTATAAGATTAGTCCACAATCCATGGTCGGTTGGGTGAGCAATGTGCTGGGTTTCAAAGGGCTGAATAAATTTCGCTTTGGTAGCCTCGCTACACGTGGATTCTAAACAATACTAAACATACCACTTCAAAGTACGTAAACACATGCAGACACTCGTATCAAGAGGGCGCTACATACGCGAATATTGCACTGAAAACCGTTGCATCGACGACGGCTTCTCCTCGACCGTTGTGAAAACGCCTGCACTTTTAACCGCCGAGCACGAGGCCACGCAGTCTCCTAATCTTTTTACACCCTTAGAGGTATTAAAAGGTGACCCAGAGTGTCTCAAAGCTAACACCCGCATGAACACCCTAACATCCTAAGGCCGTGCACACTCTGAATCTTTTTACACCCTTAAAGGTGTAAAAAGGTGTCCCGGAGTGTCTCGAGGCTAACATCCTCATGTACACCCTAACACCTCATGAACACCCTAACACGAAAGCGCTTAGGGTATTGATGAACACCCTCAAATGGTGTTAGCCCTGGGACAAGAGCGTTACACCTGTAAGGGTGTAAAAATTTTACAGTGCACATAACGCACACCTCTCCGTTGCTGCGAGAAAAGTGTACACCCTTCCCACGTGTCGGGATCTGCAAGTCGGACCATTTCGAGGAACTGTCTCGTCTCCTCCACCTTTTGCCAAAGTCCACTAGAAGACGCCCTGTGGGTTGGAGTCCCGACTTTTGACGCAACTTGGCTGGGTACCGACCGGCTTCCCGATGAGCCAAGGGCCCTCGGAGGACGTGCCTGCGGGTCGTGCTCAGAGCCAGACGAGCAGCTCTTGCTCCTGCGCCGGCGCCGAGGGCCTCTGTCAGTAGCCCGTGGTGTAGGACCGGTGGGTGAGCGAACTGAAAGAGTTCTCGCGCATCTCCCGCTTCTTGGCGTTGATTAGGTACACCGACAGGAGGATGGCCGTCACCTGTGGGAAGGAGACGCACAGCGAGCGACGTGGTTATGGCACACCCGAGGGATTTTAAGAACGCTTATCAAAAGCGGACTGCTCTGGCAAAGAACGGCCACCAACAAGGATCCACGGGCGGAGGGCTGTATAAAAAATGCCCTCCTTCCAAGCGAGATACTTTACATAGGAATACCACGCTGAGCGCCAATCTTTTCGACAAAAAAAAAAGCACAAGAAATACACCGTCCAAATAGGATCTCGCTCCCCAGCCGCCCACTCCAAGAGTGACCAGTAAAGCTGCCCCCGTTGTAGGCGTTGCATCGGGTAGGCGCAGACCACAAAAATTACATCAAAGAAGCTGTCTGTCATGGGCGACCTGGCCCTGAGCTGTTGTCGCTCAGATTCACAAGGCCCCATGGCAGACGTGAGAAGGAGCAATGAATCTGCCTACCCAGAAATTCTCGACAAGCCCATTTTTCAACGAAAAGCTGTTTATGAACGCAGTTTCTTTCGCATATCGTAGGATTTCACGATAAAAAAATCAATATATTACGCATATCTCTCCTCGGCAGACCTGCAGTGTTTTTGCTATTAAAGTTTTTGCTATCCTCAAAGCGTTCCCCATTGGTTTTCTATGGCAGTCTTAACTACTCGATGCGAGCGATGGACAATTTTTAAAAGAAAGATTTTGCTTCGCATCGGAAGAATGGACCATTACCTTCAACATTTCGATAATAGTATCTTACAATATTCCCCAGTTGCCTGACAATTAAAACTGATGTCGAAGAATCCTGGACTTGTCAAATGCTTGGATGTCATGTAGCCTCCCTGCAGATATGAACCTCTGTATACTACTTACCTGTAACAATAAGACGACTCCGAGTGACGATATCCAAATGATTTTGTGCTTGTAGAAGAAGTCGACCAGCCTCTCCTTGCAGCCGGCCTGCGGTAAGTGAAAGAAAAGGAAAGCCATCGAGTAGAACGACAAACGAAAGTCGGACTTTGGCATCTTTACAGAACACAGTAGCATATCAAACATGCTAACGCAAAATGTTCAGGCGATAATTATCGAGAAACAAGAAGAAATTGCGAAGAAAAGTAGCTATTTCAATGGCTCCTGAAAATATAGTTTCCTTGTTTATCTGGCTTGTTCTTAGCGCTGAATTGGGCACAGAGTGAAACTAACCATTCGGCAGTACGGATGACCAGATTAAGAAAACATGCATTTCACAAGGAAGCAAAAAGTATCGACTTAAATGTGGCCTTGAGTGTCTACAAAATACTATGCATTTTTTAGGGTCAGCGCGCCGGCAGCATAAATTCGTCTATGATAGTTTATGGGGGTTAACTTCCCAAAACGACTCAGGCTATGAGACACGCCGTAGTGGAGGGCTCCGGAAATTTCGACCACCTGGGGTTCTTTAACGTGCTCGCACATCGCACAGTACACGGGCCTCCAGAATTTCTCCTCCATCGAAATTCGACCCCCGCGGCCGGGATCGAACCCCCGTCTTTCGGGTCAGCAGCCGAGCGCCATAACCACTGCGCCACCGCGGCGGCAAAAATTCGACCATGAGCCGAAAACCACAGCACCTGCAGCCCCTGTAGTAAACAAATTCACATGACCGACATCTGGCGACCTCAAACTGCTCTTCAAAAGCGATGTCAGCAGCTGCCATCGCAGTGCAGTGGCGCATCCCTTAACCGCTGCACCATTGCCGAAGGAGTAGTATTAGGACTCCCTGGAACCTATGAATGCAAAGTTGAAGATGACCATTTCCGCATATAGTATGTGCATTAACAGGCCCGCGTACAGTGCGATGTCGGTGCACGTTAAAGAACCCCAGGTGGTCCAAATTTCCGGAGCCCTTCACTACGGCGTCCCTCATAGCCTGAGTCGCTTTGGGACGTTGAACCCCAGTGAACCAAAACCTCATCAAAGCTATCGCTTCATATCCCTAAGGCGGAGCTTAAGCGTCCCTTACAATTTTTATTTATGCATCCTCAAGGTCACGAACGCCACAAAATTCTTGGTTAGGTTCGACCTCGTTAAGGAATGCTTCCCCACTTAAAGTCATCTTCCGGTCTTTTTGGAACAGAGTTTCACCTTGAATAGAACGAATAATCTAATGCATCCGCTAAAGTCATTGCCTAAAGATGCCAAAGCTGTGAAGTAAAGCGGAGTGAGTGCTGTAAACTTTTAGTTCTCTCACTGGAAGGGCTTGTTTCTACGTACCTATGTGTCAGTACCTTTGTGTGCAACCTAACTTGCATGGATCGTTAGTGTACGGTTAACGCAGGCCACTTATTACGATAGAAATTATGAAAACAATGACCGCGAGATGCGTGCCGTGTCTGGTTTCACGGCTTCCAAAGCTGATAATTAGTCATTGGTGAAAAGCGCTACAGCGGTAACCTTGTTTGTGAGTGCTTGTCGTAGATGGCGCGTCTATGCTTTTAAACCGCTAAGAAGATGATTCCAGCAAGCAAATACAAACTAGCCAAACTTAATGTTTTAACGAATGTTTTAACCTTGAACAAGTGCGTTTTTTCTTCTTATTCTTTAGTGGCTGAGTCTGTTGCAGTGAGAGTTGTTTTATGTGTCGTGTTTTATATATCAAACCAACGTCATAGTAATGCTTATTGTGTAATTTCAGTGTAACCGTTCGTTGCGCAATATCAACTCTCACAGTCTGAGCAGTCAATCTGAGCAAAGCGACACTGGTTGCTAAACGAAAAAAAAAAAAGCACAGATAGCACTGACCGTCGACATCGCCTGTCTTTCACTGAGAAGCTCCGGCTATGCAAAAATAGCCCTTTCGAACTGCAAATCGAAACCTTGGCCACCGAAGCAGAACTGGTAGTGATCCCGAGGCGGTCATCGCAGTAGAGCATTTGTCCTTTCCAAAGCGGTGGACATCTGGAGCATACCATGCCGCAAGCTAGCCAGCCTGTAGAACGGCATAGAAGACAAGCCTCTAATGGTCCTGTGTGGGAGGTTTCGCCCGGGCGCTCCGTTGCAAAGATGGCGGCGTTTCATTGTTCTAGCTCTTTTTTTTTTACGCACACGTTTCTGTCTGCTTGACTGCTGACTGGTGTGGCTGCTTCTGTCGATTTTTTTTTTCTCTGTATCGCCGTGTCTGCCAGAGACCCGTTGGCTTTGACAGGTTGCTTGTAGGCTCGGAAAAAAAAGTAAATTAAACGAAAGGAGGCCATGTCCCAAGCAGATTCTATCGTGGACGCTGTTTTGAGGAGCCTGCTTCGACCCTGTAGAAGTCCGGTTGCCGTGGACAATGCTTGGCATTTTCGTGTGGTCTTCGACAGCCTCCTATAAAGAAGGGCTATGAAACGTTTACCCAGAGACAAAGATAATCTGGGGCTTTTCAACTGTTGTCTATGTTTTTTGTTGAGAACCTGCAGCTGTAAGTGCTTCATCTGGACGAAGATCCGTGTAGACCCACGTGTACAGTTGACTTATGTCGTAAATGTTGGAAAGGATAAGAACGAAAACATTCGATTAAGCGATGGCTCGATGCGATGCATAGCACGTGCTCTATGCAAGCGGAGAAGCCATCTGCGGGTTAGGAAATAAGGCTTCGCGTTGAGCGGTTGCTCGAATGAATTGTCGTTGCTATGACAACTGTGTTCACTGAGTTCAAATCGGCAGAACCTCTAGGTTATTTAAATCGATGGGACTTAGTTGTTAGTACAAGCGGCACTTTCGTTTCGCGTCAGACAAAACTTGCTTGGCTGGAGCGCTAACTATAAGGCCAAGATATTACTAGCAGCTTACTACATAAGAAAGCAATTATACCACTTCATAAGCTGCCCACCGGTAAACTTGTCTTCAACAGAATTTGATTTTTTTAAACGTGTTGAGACGATAGCGGGTTTGCGTGATACGCGTTTGGCTCACTACTCTCGTATTATGTGCTTCCCCTGCGCATGCACGGGCTTTCCCCGTATAAGAGTTCTTGTCGTCCTCAATAAACGGTTGTTAGTAGCGCACGTGGACGTCTTAACTTGTTGCCTTTTGTCTCGTCCCTGTTGCGCTGAGGTTTCTCTAATTAAACAGAACGAAGCTTATCTCCGACAAGAAGCAAGCAGGTCATGGTGACAAAGAAAAATAAATAGTACCCACAAACGCTTACCCGTTTGATCCGGCGAATTTCCTTGATAGAGACGTCCTCTGTCTCCCCTACTAACCGGTAGCAGGTTTCGTCTATGTGGCTGTTTGTGGAGGCGAATTCTTTTGGGCCGCTAAAGCCGCAGCAGTCCAGCTGGAAACACAAAAGAAGAAAAGATTTCTTTTGTGACAACACACTGTTAAAACTGAGACGCACTTGTAAGTGTTACTGCGGTCAAATTCTGCACGTCTTCGACATCGCACGCAATGCAATAAGCTGTAGCAAGTAGGAGATCTTAGCAGAGAAACTCTTGATCCTGACGCCAGCAAACCTCAACTTAAGCTGTTGAAGCAGCAGAAAATGCAGCCAGGAATAGGTAGGCAAGCGATATCTAAAATTACTAGAATAAAAGAGGCCGCTCTTACCCTATCTTGGATGAAGTTTTTTGTTGGCTCGTTCACTTCTATCCAGCCCGATTTTAAGATGTCCACCATCTGCCGAGTAAAAGAAAAAACTATATAGTAATATAGAACGAACATTTCCAGGATTTATGCAGTGAGCTGCATCCGCCAAAGTAATTGGGCCAGGCTCGGAGTGCTCCCAAAAGATTACTCTTGGAATGGCCATTTCACTTCTGACGTGTCAGACGTAAACGCACTAAGGAGCAAAGTTATCAACACTCCAACACTTTCAGGATCACAACGGTTTGATCATATCATCTACGAATAAGTACTGCAAAATTGGGCTACCGCATATGGCTAAATTCGGAAGCTTTTGGAATTGTGGAATATATGTGCCCCCTGTTTGGTCTGGAAACTACTGTCGATATAAGATATCTTTCTAGCAGGTTGTAAAAGCTCACTCTGTTTCCCAAAGGTGATGGGAGAAAACTCCAATTACTCGTTACTCACCCATCACCTATTACTCACCCATTACTCGTAGCGGTATTATGTACAGGAGTTAATGGATGTTCTCCCATTTAGTATATTTGAATATCTATGCACCTGATAAATTCTACCGTGGTTCGATGATGTGGCCAGACGAAAACTCTGTCTATCTGTGTGAGTGCCATGAATACTTATGAAGAGACAGCATGCGAAAGTGACAGGGAACTGTCAATCTGCCCAAAGCGCCCAACCGACGAAGAACTTTGACATCGGAATCTATTCATTGTGTTAGTAAGCTAATTTAATGTAGCTATTCAAAAAGTCATGCATCAAAACAACACATTATAGCCGCAAATATGCATATATTTTTAGAGGGCAACTTCACGTTTTGCGAGTCGATGAATCTCACTGACGAAATAGAAAAGTATTGCATGTTGCGTCACCTTTATCTTGAGTATGCTGAGGGCAACGATGCCGCCTATTTCCGCCGCCACCATGAAGACGGCCAGGAAGAGGAACTGGGGAGCGAGCGTAAAGCAAGAACAAAAGAAAAGGTTGACAATTTGCTTTCGCTTCCTTTATTAGGCTAGCGGATTTGCGCAACACAGTATCAGAGCGTATGTACTCACCAGTTTCATACCGAGACCCCCCTTCTTGTAAGAGCCTATCCATCCACACATTCCTGCATGTAAAAGCGAAGGCTAGACTTACTATACTGCGCAGATGTTTTACAACGAGGCTGTAATAAACCTGTGAAAATATTCTTAATGCCAAAACAAGCAGCACAGTTTCAACAAGACCGGTCTTTCTCAATAGCAAAAATAGAATAAAATTTTAGTTTTTTGAGAATGTTGACAGCTTTTTGTACAAACAAACAGGAAAGATGTCTGGAGGAAAAAGCATTCCGTACAGTCAAGCATACTTATCCCTCCCAGCAGCAGGTTCCATTCTTGCAGATTAAACTAACTGTCAGAGTCTTCTTACAAAAGTAAGTAAAAATTTAAGAATGCAAGTTAAATCGCAATGTCGCATTCCTGCTCCTTAAAAGCCTCCTGCTGGAGATTTCTTTTTACTGGAATATTATATAGAGCACAAAAAGGTATTAAATCGTGATCCTGTCAGTGTTCAAGACTGCAGAAAATTATAAATAAAAAAAGGTTACAGTAGTATCGTCTTCCCGATAAGGTGGAAAATAATAGCATCCGTTTCTCTGCGATGGAAGTTCGCCGATGTGCTGCTCTTAAAGCACCGTGTTAATTATTTCAGACAAAACCAGTTATCACTAGGCTGGCGACAACAATGAATCGATTTATATCACGTTGTGCACCTGATAATTATGTTGTGTTTTGACACTCCCTACGCTGCACATTATGGTTAATTATTGATGATTTCGCCATCAGCGCGTAGCTTACGCACCTGTCAGGAACCATGCTCCTCCAACTCCTAAATGAACATAGGTGAATATCTGAAAGAAAAAGAACGGAGAAATTAAGAGCTAAATCGTAAAGCGGTGACACATTAGCTACTTTTCCGACTCCTGCGAAGCCATTTAGAGACTGACAACCGCCCTAGCTTAGACGTATACTTCTAGCCGCTGGATGCAGGGCTACAAGTAGCAGAATGCATGAGAGATCCCGTAGAGACATCGGCGTTACCGTGCATTGCGAGCCGCCACACATTCGAGCACAATTCGTAAAGACTTACCTGTCAAAGTGCCACCTACCCAACATCACTACTCTGTTTGTTTGCAAAGGTGAAAACTTGGAATAATAGCATTGCCTTGCTCACACTTCATGAGATGTATTGTTTAACAAAATTCAGGAATATCGTTTGCCGTTCTCTGAGAGCCAACAGTGTCCTTAAAAGGGATTTCTAATTCCTTAAGCACGTTTTGCTCAGTAGTTTGCAACAGCAGACAGATAATTAACAGAAATTAAATATTATAAAACCGTTTATGTTCAAGTGGTCCACGATGTACTGGCCGATCTTCAGTGCGTGAAAATATGGAACGATTTCGTGCTTGATAAAGGTGTAAATTCTCCCCTTTATCAGGGAGAATCGTTCACGCAGGATATATTACCTCTAACACGCAGAAAAACGGAATGGTGGCCCATAATTTAGTTATTTCTGTTATTGCTTTTCTCCTCACGAATAGCTCATTATGTAAAGGAAAGCTAATGAGCCAGTTTGGCCACCGGCCCAATTATCGTTGTGTAAACTTGAGCCGCACAACTTCCGCCCCGTACGCTTCCGTGTTTTTTTTTCTTTTATTTTGCGACGTTTTGTCTCTGAAACGAGCAAAACAACTTTCTTTTTAATTACGAGATGAACTGGCTGTCGTTGATGTGAACCAGTTTTCGCAGATACTTCTGACTGCATTTTTATCTTTTGTTGAAATCGCGAAATATCGGAGGAGTAGAAATACCAACGCTCCGGTCATCTTACGCCCATGCCAGTACGTCTAGATTTAGTTCCAGGCACATACAGTCAAGAGATATTATACACAAAGTGTGATCACGGAGCCCTTCATTGCCGTGGCAAACATTATCCTAGTGGTCAAAAGGAATGAAGGAAGCTAAGAACCTCAATTCAGTGCCGATGTTTCGGCTAATTGGATTTACCTTCACAATAGCGAGTCAGCTAATGACACCAGGGGAAGCAAGATGTTGTGAGCTATTGTGAACAAGCATACATACAAATTAAGCTTTTTAACACGATCCCATTAAGAATGTCACGAAGGCGAAAACTGTCCGGCGTCGGCGGCGACGTCTGTGTAACGCCTCTATCTGTCAACTGTTGCAGCGGGCAGGTGATTAGGGGATTCCCCTCTCTTCCACCTGCAACCTGCCATCGTTGGCAGGTGGCAGTTGGAAATAAAGAAATCCCCCTCTATACATGTAGGGGAAAGGTGAGATATAAAGGACTAAGAATGACTAACAAAAAAGGAAAATGACTAAGGACAACTCAAAGGCGAATGATACCGCATTTAGTCCGCATCACCAATTGATTGGTTCAGAATTTTTGCTTGTAGTCGACAAAGGGGAAGGCCACACGCGTCGTGCTCACCAGAACGCCGTCCAGGAACCTCTTGTTCTCCGTCGTGGCCAGGACCCAAAGCATATATCCCAGCACGACGACGCCCATGAACTGCGAATAGACGAGAACAAGAACAATGGTCGCGTGAGAATGGCACAGCCTTTGCTGAATAAAGTTAAGGACATATGATGAGATAGAATACGCCTTTGTCTACGCAAACAACGATCATGAGGCTAGCCCATTTGCGTATGTTTTCTTATCGAAGAAAAACAAAAAAAATGTAATCAAGATGCAGGAAAAAAGAATCAATCTAAAAATAGAGTCCGCTGGAAGCAGCCAAGCAAAAGAAAAGAGCGCTGAAAAAGAACCCAGACCGACGTTCCAAAACATTCGCGGAAGTTTACGCAGCGAAGTAGGAATGGCGAAAAAGTTAATTGCGCGGACTCCACACGAAAACGAGAGCTGAAATAGGCAAGAAACGCGAGCACAGCACTTTAATGGGGGCACTTACCAACCCAGCGGCCCAAGACAATAAACGGCGGCGGAGGAGGGATAAAGACTATGTGCCGAGAACATCCCGTACTGCACACGGCCCGCTCGCACATTATACGCAGTGGCAAGGAGCGGAAAGCCTGCTTTTATGCGATTTTAACGCGAACTGAAAAAAAAAGCGCCTCCGCAGGATTCGCGAAGCCAGTCTCGGACATCTCTCGGGTAAAGGCCCTGGAACTCTCGGGCGCCTCCAAGATGCTTCATAAAACATTAACTTCGTTGAACAGCGTCGTTACGTAGAGAAATATGTGCGGCAAGAGAACCTGCAAGAGTGAAGGCTAGGGATAGCTGGCGGTCCACGCTCAATGAAAACAACTGCGCAGAAAGAGACGAAGACTACGGAAAAAGAAGACAACAGCCACGCCTTGACCAGCGTGGTGGTGTGCGCCTTATTGCCACGCAGTTTGTACGGCGAGAAAGCTTTCGAGTGGAAGCTGCGTACGTCCCGCTTTCCCAAAGAGTGGGTGTCTGCAAACATTTTGCATCGCCTATCTCGCACAGTCACTGATAGCCTCCCCCCCCCCCCCCCCCCCCCCGCCCTCCCCTCCCCCCCATGCCTACATGTCCGTGCGTGGTAACGCGGGGAGTAAGTGGCGATCTTCACCACATAAAGCCCAATGTGGCGAAGTGTGGGTCAGGAAAGGAAATAAGCAACCCGCCGATGAGACTCAGTGGCTGCGGCTAGAGATGTAAAATTTCAAGAAATTTTGAATGGCATGAAAAAAAACCATTTTTTTTCAGGGTTTTTTTTCATGAAAAATTGGAAATCTTGCAAAATGTGACAAGAACAGATTTATTTGCAACAGCACAACGATCAATATTAATGCTCCAAAGTTCAGTCGAATATGCAGTTATAGATGTCATATTGTGAAACGAACTTCTTGTTCTATTGCACCGAGAAGATAAATAATGATTTGCACTTCAGGCGAATATGGAGACATAAATATCATATTTGTGGAACGGACTTCTTGTTCTATTACACCAAGAAAGGGAACATAAAAACTGATCTATAAGTCACTTCATAACGGACTCGGAGTCACTGTAGCTGGATGCGGCACTACGCGCAGCAGCATGGATTGAAGCTGCGTCCACAGCTAGGTTCGACTGCACATACACAAGCTTTTGAACGCATTCCCCTGAAAGCCTGTAGCGAATCCTTGTATGGACGTTTACGAAACGGGACTAGTTTAGTTCGCAGCTGGCGGATGATGGAGGTATCTGCAGCAGTCGGCAAGCCAGACAAGTTAGCGGCTGTTTGATGCAAAGGTCTTGCCGCCAGGTAGATGGGGCCACGTGCTTCGCTGAAGACCCCTGTCCTGGACCAAATTCCTGCAGATGTCCTGTACTCTGCTCCGTTGTAAATCAAGAAGCTAGGCTTGTATTTGGCTAAAACCGCTTACGTGCACAGCAGCTTATGTTATTTATGCAATGTGTGTAGCGCTGTAGAGTTTGCAGCCATTTTGTTCTACTTTAGCCATGAGTTCAAGTATTAGTACGATTTTAAGTCAAGCCTGGATCTTATACGTGACCTGGCCTTCAACCCGCGTACGCAGCACGAAAAATTTAAAAGCGCTACCTGACAACAGCGATGACGACTGCTCTCCAATTGTTCAACGATGCACGTTGTAATGGTTTTCAAAGCAAAAACAAAAACCTTAACTAAAAGCAAGCAAGCAATCATAAAACCTTGAAATTGCATTGTGAAATTTTCGATGTTTCTTTCCATTTTTCCTCGTCTGAAAAAAACGAAAAAAACCGTTTTTTTTTTCCAAAATTGCAGTGTTTTTTTCAGGCCTTCACATCTCTAGCTGCGGCTATACCCGTAAATTCCGGACAAGCGCATTTTTTTTTTTTCAGCGGAAAATTGTTCGCAAACGCTGTTTTGCAAAAGTGCAAACACAGGACAAACAGAGGAACGTACAACACAGGCGCTGTGCTCTTTGTCCTGTGTTTGCGCTGTCCCCGTTAAAGCAATGTTAAACCAACTAGCCCGCAACACCACCCTGCAATGTTAAACCAACTAGCCTGCAACAACGCTCTCGTATACACCTGGTAGGCCTTCCCCTAGGTGAAGGTCTTTGGACCTTTATCCAGGTCATCACCCAAAGGCCTTTAGGGTGAAGACTTTCGTGGTAAATACTTTCCGGGTAAAGGCATTTAGGAAGAAAGGACTTTAGGGCAAATGCCTTTAGCACGTAAAGACCTTAAGTGCATACCCTAACTAGTGCTACCGCATGATATTTCGCGCTTAGCCATGAAAAACCGTCTGCTACTTTTTTTTGTCTCATATCCTAAGATTACACCATAACAATCAATATATCCGCAGATCCCTCCTCGCGACGTTTGTACAGTGGTGAGCAGCCTTGTCTAGAGCGCTCGGGCGGTGCACTTCCTTGCAAACAAATCCAGATTTCGCCGCCGCGGTGGCTCAGTGGCTATGGTGCTCGGCTGCTGACCCGAAAGACGCGAGTTCGATCCCGGCCGCGGCGGCTGGAATTTCTTTGGAGGAGAAATTCTAGAGGCCCGTGTGCTGTGCGATGTCAGTGCACGTTAAAGAACCCCAGGTGGTCCAAATTTCCGGAGCCCTTCACTACGGCGTCTCTCATAGCCTCAGTCGCTTTGGGACGTTAAACCCCATAAACTAAACCAAACCAAATCCAGATTTTGTGGCAGCCTATAGGGTCCAGCTGCAACGCTTGCACGGAAGTAGCGCCAGATAGCCTCGTAAACAAAGCAGGCACGAAAACTTTGCCCTGTAATGAGGGGCTGCTCTCTAATTTCGGTTTTTGTTACCAAGTGCGCACTGCTCAAGCTTTCTAGACAAGGCTGCTCACCACTGTACTGTTCTGCTGTTTATAGTAAAAAAAAAAAAACACCCTTTGGTTTTCTATGGCAGTTCTAACTACTCGGTCCGAGCACAAGACAAAACTTTAAGATCAAGATTTTGCTGCGCGTCGAAATATTGAATTCCCATCAATATGCTTATTACAGTATCTTGCAATATTCCACAGTTGCTTCACAACTGATAGTGATGTCTAAGAAGGCTTGACTTTGGGGGCTAACGAGCATGAGTTTGTTGGTGCGCGTTAAAAAGAAAAAAGAAACGCCAGGCAACCGAAAATTAATTCGTAGCGCTCCACGCATATACGCTGTGGCTCAAAACCCCCTGTGTTAAATGCAACGTAAAAGCCGGCTAATTACTATCCGTGGCAAACGCATGTAGTGGCCCAAATCCAACCGGTCGGTGCTCAGTTAGCCGAAAGACGGGACGAGTGCTTACGAAAATTCAAGGCACATCTTTAACCTCATCAGATTAGCGGCGCAGAGTTCACGGGCAGTTTACACGGACGCTTGGACGACGTTCGCGTACTTTAAGCGCCAGCTTGCTTGCGCCAGGTGCCAAAGAGACATGCCCGCGACCGGTAAAAGTACGTTTATATGCCCTATGAACGCCGTTGCTAAAGTATAGGCAAAATAACGCGAATAATAGCAGAATAAATTTCATACCGGCATGCCTTTCATCAGCAAAACATCAGAAGTATTTTAGTCATGTACGCTCAATACTTGAATATGGATGTGTTTGCTGGGACTCACACACAGCTGAGTGTGTAGGCAAATTAGAGAAAATTCAGAATAGGGCTGTCAGATTTGCTCTTGGTAATTATAATCGGCAAGTTAGTATGACGGAAAGCAAGAGTTGAAGCAGAGTACAAGGTACATCAGACAGAAATTTTTAAATGAGATTTATTATTCGAAAACTGGCATAAACCGCGAACAATATATCCAGGCACCTCACTATATATCAAAGCGACTGGACCACTGCTTGAAGGTCAGGGAATTTTCTTGCAAGGGTGACGTCTTGCGTTATTCTTTTTTTGTTAGAACTGTTCGAGACTGGAAAAGTTTGCCATCGAGCATTTTTTGTATCACATCTAACGATGCATTTTTCCATGCACTGCAATAATTGTTTTATACCTCTGATGAAGTCTCTACCCCCCCTGCTGTAATGCCCTGCGAGGCGATGCAGGTAACTAATAAATAAATAAATAAATAAATAAATAAATAAATAAATAAATAAATAAATAAATAAATAAATAAATAAATAAATAATAAATAAATAAATAAATAAATAAATAAATAAATAAATAAATAAATAAATAAATAAATAAATAAATAAATAAATAAATAAATAAATAAATAAATAAATTTTGGTCTCTTATCGAGCGGAAAATGTTGTTTGGTTTGTAAATTTGCTATTTTCGTGGATAACCACATTAATATGTCCATCTAGAGTTGAGCGAGGGAAAGACGGTGGCCATACGGAACGCCCCAACTCTGTGCAGAAAGTAAGCCGATGCAGCCAAAATTTCCGGCTAACATCAGGGCAAAACACGAGAGAATCAAATACCTATACCGTTTCAGAACAGCTGCTGCTTAAAAAAAAAAAAAAAAACGCCCTTGTTTTTTCTGCGAGCATCCTAATTATTATCGAATTCCTGACGTGGACGACTACTTATGAACCTTTCACCCGTCGTGAGAAAGGCACAATAGGCATAAGGAGCGGACGCGAGGGTGTCGGAAAATTTTTATTCCAGTTTCCTGATTCGAGGTACGATGTTTGAAACATTCTCCTGGCGACATAGGAGACGAGCGCGAAAACAATGCCTACAGAACTAGCTGCACTGATGGCCCTCGCTGTGACTCTAAATGTTCACGTCACATTGTCCGATGCCTTCAGCAAGGGGACAGAAGACTGCTCCGGTGCTGCGACCTAATGGGCCTGATTGCCGATCGCCCGTCTTGAAAAGGATGCCTACGCGCAACAAGTGCTAATGAAAAAGCAAGCGATCGCAGCTATCCATGCACCTGTGGTGACCATAGCTGCTATTAGGGCCACTGCATGAGAAACCACGCCAGCATTTGCACTCCTGAAATGCGTGAACCTGAGTGCACACAGTGCACACAGGAACTGTGTGATCCCATGCGTGCTCTGTAGGGTTGCGCTAAACGCAGCACAACGCTACACAGTATACACGAACTCCAGCACTACACTTTAATTCCGCCTGTTACATGGTATCTCATATCGCTCTTTTTCTGTGGTAAGTAGTACCCTACGCAACTCTCAGTCGCCGATGTACGTGAACATAAACGACGAACTCTACGAGTATCTCAAATACCTTAAGTAAGGGCCATGCGCAGAGGGGCCGGCTCTGTTTAAGTGCGCAAATTGTTCTTTAATTTGATGTGATGAACAGCAGCCCCAACTTGCGCAGCACAGAGCGCGAACGGTTTGACGCAGTAGAGCTTCGCTATCTGGTTGCATCTCACAACAGGGCACACATGCATGACGATCCAAACCGAGCGGGGCGCAGTTCCCAGCCGTCATAAAGAGCCCTCATTGTGCCCCAGTCTCAGAGTGAGCCCAAAACATCCTCATAACGGAGGTAGAAGGGACTACGCACAACTTTCGTCCCGGATCGTCTCCTGCCAGGCCGTTTATAAAAACCTTTATCTTTTATTTGTATATATGCCCCCACCTTTGAGCCCACGTTATACACATCTTCCCCTTCATAATCTCTCTCTAGCTGCCTCAATTTAAGAAAAATAAAAATGTGAAAAAAAATGTAAGGAAACGAAGGAAGGAGCCCGCAGAATAGAAGAGAAAGTCGGAGAAGGAAGAGACATAGTGGTGGTTGGGAGCCTCAGAGAGCAGCTCATCCGAGCCGCGGCGAAGGGTGCGCATGGGTGAAGAAGTATACAGGGGGAAAAAAAGTCAAAGAAGAAACTGAGGAGACCTACAACGCGTACGATAAACAGAGCGAACGATTCTTCAAAAGAGCGCACACCCAACCGCTTCTTCCTCGGAGGCTTCTTTCCGTGAGTGCATAGCATGTCGTTTTCGCTTTCGCGTCTTCTCTTTGGTGGTGCGCTCACAGTGCAAGCGCGCAACTGGCGTTCCGCGACGCCATGACACTTTCCCTTTCCCTCTCCTCCTCCTCCTCCTCCTCACATCCTCATCGACGGCGCTCAGCGAGCTAGAGCACCGAACAAGGACGCGAGCGGTGGTGGTGTTGCGTTCTACACCGGGCATAAACGGCGCTAGCGGACATCGTGCTTCTTTTTTTTTTTTTTGCTCTCTAGGCGCGTAGCGATCGTGCTGGCCGCTTGGCACTCGCCTATGGCATCGGTGCGGCGTGCGCATGAAGGGGCGCAACGCCGAACCACGGAAAACGTATGGCACGCTTGCCCTAATTGCGCAAAGCCTGATTAGCAATGGAAATAGTGGACGGGCCTTTGCGCCTCCATAAACATAAACGTCATGCGCCAAGAGCAGAGTCGAAAGAAAAGTAACGGAACGCGCTTCCGTGGTATAAACTGCAGTGGTGCCAGAGATACTGAAAAAATGGAGCCGCTGTGTACGTTGGCGCACAGATCTTGGACTTGGACACTTGCACATGGATACGATATAAGCTTTATTTCGTAATTCAGTTTTATCGGTCGACTGACTGACTGACTAACTGACTGACTGACTGACTGACTGACTGACTGACTGACTGACTGACTGACTGACTGACTGAGAGACTGACTGACGGAGAGACTGACCGAGAGACTGACTGAGAGACCGACTGACTGAGAGACTGACTGACTAAGAGACTGACTGACTGAGAGACAGACTGATGACTGGCGGAGAGACTGACTGACAGAGAGACTGACTGACAGACTGGTGGAGAGACTGACTGAGAGACTGACTAACTGACTGAGTGACTGACTGACTGAGAGACTGAGACTGAGTGACTGACTGACTGAGAGACTGACTAAGAGACTGACTGACCGTCTGACTGAATAGACACCACTTCTTTCTGACTGCGTGCATTCCCAGAAGAGGCCTCAGGCTTAAAGCTAAAGAGAGTCGCTTGAAACGACCTCCGGTTTTTACAGAAACAAGAAAAAAGAAATTCCAATCTCGATCACTACTTTAATGCACTAAGTAATCGACTTTTCATTTCCAGTTCATATTCAAGTGTTTATCCCAGTCTTAATCAATTCAGTAACCCACTTTTTATTTCCAGTCTGCGTAGCTCCGCTACACTCCACAAGGTCAGGCGTCAGTGCACTTTTAGTGTCGGAGAGCCGTGCCGCGGTTCTTCGAGAGTACTTGGGCATGGGGAAATTAATTCTGATTCGCAGCTGGAGTCGCGTATTAATTTACTTCAATCACGCATTCAAGAGCCCCACTGAATACGAGAGAGTAATGCCTCCAAATTTTAAGGCCAGAGTCAGCTGAGTGAAAAATTATAGCAAACAAAGCATCACATTGGGTTCGCTGAGTACTTACAGCGCAGACGCCGCACGCGCCCTGCCTATTTCGCTCCCATACCCAACGATTCTGGACAAATGTATTTTTTGAACGGGAAACCGTTTATGAACGCAGTTTTTTCATGTATTGTAAGATTTCACTATACCAATCAATATATCCGCAGATCTCCCTTCGGCAGGCCTGCACTGTTTTTGCTATTAACGTTTTTGCTATCGTCAAAAGCGTTCACCATTCGTTTTTTCTATGGCAGTCTGAACTGCTCGATGCTAGCGATGGAAAAAATTTAAAAGAAATATGTTGCTGCAAATCGGAAGAATGAACCATTATCTCCAATATTTCAAAAACAGGGCCTTAAATTTTTCTAATATTCAAAATTTTCGTGCAAGAATATTGCACATGTCTCTTTCGTTTGCTCAGGTGACGAAAGTGGAACTTTAGGATTTATATTTGAGGGCGCGGCTTTCAGCTCTGGACACTGAGGGCGCAAATTGTTATACCCCGAGTCAGTCACGTAGCCAGAATTTCTTTCTCAGGCGGGGGAGGGAGGGGGGGTGGGGGTTGGGGTGTTGAAGGGCTAACGGGTTTTAAGGAAAATGCTGCAGTAGAAGTTCTTTCGGTGTTAGTTGGTCTATTTCGAGGGAAAAATAAAACTGCGCGAATTCGATAACGACAATAGGCGCTGTGTGTTGTGTTCGCTTCTAGGACCTCTTGCATGCAGCCGGCGATGTGACGTGCATAAACATGTGACACGAGATTGTTGACAACAAGGCGGATCAGTTCTACAATAGTTGCACACAAGTTTGCAACAGTGGTGAGTATGCATCCTAGTTATACGGAAAGAAACATCTAAGAGATTGTGTTAAGAGATAGCGCATGAGAAAAAAAGTTAAGAGCACTATAACGATTCCAATACGAAACGAAGGCATATTAGACTTACCATATATAGAGGGTGTTTCATCTAACACTTTACATAATTTTTAAGCATAGCTATTTTGAGTCACAAGAACGCTTTTTTTGGCATAGCATTGTCAGCGGTGTAGTACATCATAGGGCAGCTGAGACGTGCTAACTAGCAGGTTGCTTAACTAGTACTCAATAGTAAACTTTCTAACTATTAATTTTACGCTCCTTAATTATTGAGAGGTACCCACTGTAAGTAATATATTTACGAGTTTCTAGAATTTCCAAAACGCGGTTACCCTCAGCGTTGAGGCCCAACAAATTTTGGCTATTTCGATGAGTTAGGCGAACTGGAGAGGTTTCTTTGCCTGCAAGCTTCTCGTAAGCGCATGTTTTTTGCCCCATGTAGCCAAAATTTGTTGGGCTACAGCGTCGAGGGTAACCGCGTTTTGGAAATCCTAGAAACTGATATGGATATTACTTACGATGGGCTACACGTCGCTCAATAATTAAGGAGCCTAAGAGCAACAGTTAAAAAGTTTACTATTTAGTATAAGTTAACCAACCTGCTACTCAGCACGTCTCAACCATTCGATGAAGCACTACACAGCTGACATTGCTAGGCCGAAAAAATCGCTCTTCTAATCAAAAAGCCTATGTTTAAAATTATGTCAAATCTTAGATTAAATATCCTGTATATTAATAAAATGCGCTCAAGGTCATTTTAATTGAGAAGTGACGCGAGTTGTGTTATGGTGTTTTCCGTTTGTAATTATCAAGAAAATATGGGACAAGCGAGATATCAGTGTTCCGAGCGGATAAGAGATTTGTTGCGAATCTCAAATGCGCGGCACTCGCTAAGAAATCCTTACTGGCACTTAGCGTGTCCCGTATTTCGAGGACACAACTTGCTGGAGCTCTTTGTGATACGTTGGACACATTAAAACCGGCACGTGAAAAACATGACATGAGATCACTTTGAGATCACTGCGGGGACCCGCACTGTTGAAATGGGAAAGCATTGACGCCTCTTCCGGACGTCCGCACACTATATCGACGACCATGACTGTTCTGACGTCCATGTACTATATCGACTTCCGTGGCTACTTCGACGTCTAAGTGTATTTTTTTTCGCGTTTAATTCACTAATTACACCTCATCAACGAAATTTTTCCCATGGCAACATTTTATCACACTCACACCTACACGAATTTATCTCAAGAAAGCGACGTAATCGTGCGGACAAAATTTGCGGACACGTTTTGCGGACACTTTTTGCTGACGCGATATGGCCATGTGATGCTCTCACATTAAAAATATCGACAGAGGCCACCATCCCAGTAATGATCGCGATCTGGCTGAGCTGCGTCGATCGCAGGACAGAGGCCTCGCCCATATCACTCCAAATGACCCTGTCCAGTACCAGCTGCAGCTACCTTATCCCCAGCATACTTCCTGATTTCACCTGCCTACGAGACACTTGCCTTCTCTTGGAAGTTTGTAACCCTTGAGGACCAGCGGTTATCTTGCCTTCGTATTACATGCCCTGCCCAAGCCCATTCCTTCTTGATTTTTATTAGAGGATGTCATTCGCTCGTGTTCCTTCCTCAATGCACTCTGCTTCTTTCGTGCGTCTTAACCTCGCAATTAATGACAAATTCATCTTGGTTAGGGAAATTTTGTTCACCTATAGAGGGTTAGAAAGCTGCGGAGATTTCGTTTGAAACCGTAACTCTGCGCTGTGGCGGGTGTCGATGACAATTATTCCTTTATCTCAATTCCACTCTGACTCAGAGGTTTCCCTAAAATAACATTCGACAAATAGATTTCCCTGCTTCGAGTTGTCTATCAGCTTGGCGTCGTCTTGCCAACTGCTAGTCGTCTTTGTTAGCATTCTTTATATGGGACGAAAGTCTTGAATGGGCAGTGGTTGCAGGTTCGAATACCAGACCAGAGTGAATTTTCCTCCAAAAACTAAATTTATAAATGTGTACAGATTTCCTATGTAGACCTAACGCTACTCTTAGGTGAATTTCAGTGGCAATAATGTCTCTGCTAGCACGTGACCTCACTCTGGACGTTGCATCTGTCACGTACTTGTTTTTCAGACGGACGAAAGTTGGCAGTGAGCTACAGGAACCTCCTTTAAAACTGCAAGAAGCCGACAGGAAAGCGTTTGTGCGGCCGTAATAACACGCCTAAAACTCATTACTATGTCGCAACGCACGCTGCTTTCCTGTCAGGCTTAGTACCGCGCGGCTACGGCCAGCTTCAGGAGCATGATCGAAGAGTGGTGCTGAAAACAGCAACGTAGGCATCCGCGCGTTCGGCCGTTCCGTTGTTCTCCTGTCCGGCGGCATAACGGGAGGCTCCAAGGTCGCGCATTTCCCTCCATTACAATACCGCGTGACGCCTTCAGTTAGACGCGTCGTTACGCTCGCCGAACGTTGCAGAATGAGGCGATGGGCTCTCCTGCGCGGCATAATGAGGCGGGCGTGGCTGGATGGCCGGTCTCAGGTGGGAAGAGAAAGGAACACAAAAAAAGTCAAATGACACTCTGTTTGTATTGTGCGCTGTCTGAGAATCCATGCGCCTGCCATCCTCGGCCTTTGCAGGTCTGTCGAACTCGCTTGTGTCATGGGAGTCAGAGGACGGATGCTGTTGGTCGGACAACAGGACTGAACGAGTTTTTAATTGCCCGCTGTATCTCGCGCAGCCACCTATGCGTTTTCCTGGAGTCAGTGCGGCAGCATATAGCAAGTCATTTGTTTCATCAAGCTGCGCACGGAGCCGTCACGCCTAGCAGTGAACTTTGAATGCGATGCGAAGTGCACAAGGACTGTTCTCGGTAACGTGGGTTGACCGAAGCGGTGCCGCAGTTGCGGATATTTATCACCGCCGTGCATACTTCCCCGTCAAGCAGCTTAGCTCTGCTCTATAAGGACAGTTCAGTCCATAGCTGCTAGTCGAAATTAATCATAACCCCTTCATTGTGGCATGAATTATACCCTGCACTGTTGCTGTTGGCCCATAAGAATCAATCAATCAATCAATCAATCAATCAATCAATCAATCAATCAATCAATCAATCAATCAATCAATCAATCAATCAATCAATCAATCAATCAATCAATCGTTGCAAAAAACCAAAGTGCGCTGGGACATGCCTAAGATGAAATCTCGCAAAGCAAGAACACTTGGCATCGGCCGCATCTCACGTTCCTTATGTGACGCAAGATCAGTCGGCGAGATAAGGCAAGTTATCAGTATCGCCTTGTAGGGCAACTCAGCCTGCCTGCCGGAGCAGATGGACAGGGCCCCCGTGCCCGTCCACATCTGTGCACATCATAACAGATGTGTCAGTCTCCTTCGTAGTGTGCCTATGCTTTTATGACGAGCGTCAAACACTGGCGCGCAGTATGAGACGGTGGGGTGTGCCTTTGGACAGCGTCGTTCGGATGGTATTCCCAGAGAGACAAAGAACTTAGAGAGGCGCGCTATGCATACCTAAGCTGTTTCGCTATTTCTTTTCAGAGGAAATCGCCCTTCTGGGGCATGCAGTGATAGGACGTCAAATCATTTTTGACTGCACACGTAGAGAAATTGCTGACATATGTTGCTGTAAGGCCACGATATATCATCTCAGCATCACCACCGCAATCAGCAAAGCTCTGAAGTGCAAGTCTACTGACCGATTGAAGACGGCAAGGTGAACTATAAAAACACTGCAGACTGTTACGTGTAAGTTACACTTGTGAGTTAATAAATATTTAACAAGGTCAACCTATTTTTCTCTGTACGAGGAGGAAGTAACGAGATTTTCCTCGTCTAGCTTACTGGAGAAAGGGAGGGGGAAAAAGCTTTTTAGTGAATTCTATGAAATTAAAGCAGTAGGAATAAAGCCTCCCACATGCTATAGACTGTGTACTATGGAGGGAGACCACGGAGAGAGCCCTTGGGAGAGGTTAACAGTAAGTAAAAGGAAGACGAAAAACATGTAAAATATGAAGTTGCACAATTATTTTCGTTCGTGATTTTCTTCACAACCCTTTTTGTTTTCGTTCTTTTTGAACAGTTCTTTTCGTTGCTGAGTGTATACGGGCCTGTATTAATCAGGAATAATGGGAACAAATAACTGGACAGCTAATTTAACCTTTTTTACAGACGACACATATTTTAAGACACACGCCAGTCTTGAGGGCGCACTTCCTCCAAAGAATCGCCGAACTCACAAGTACATTGACAAATTCGCATACCAACATGTACTGTCAACGCCAGATATGTGCCACCTTAACCCGTATTCTTATTTTCTGCCTGTGAATCACAGTAGCGATCCTAGTCTTGCATACTGCCGTCAGTTATAACTTGTATGGGGCAAAGCGCGCGCGCGCCGCCGGTAGTCCAGTCCGGCCGTGGTTAGGAATTGCAACACAGAAGCCAACCCGCTACAAACATGCAAATAATGAACACGCGTTGAACTGGCGGCTAATCGCAACATCGAAAGACACGAATCACAGAATCCCAATGGATACTGAAACTCCTTTAGACGTCCTGTGGACGTTTAGGACGTCTATGCGACGTCCAAGGGAGTTTCAATGCCCATTGGGAATGTTCTAGAAGGTTCTACAAAGTCATCTAGAATAGGTAGAAATAGGCAATAGTGCTCAACCCCTTCCTTGCAAAAATAAAAAAATAAAAAATAGAGACCAGCTGTTGTGCCCTGCCGTCAACCATAGGGAGCTGTAATAATATGACATGATAAGCCAACTGTGCAATGACCGAAAAGCCCCTGAGTGCTCTCTGCTGTCTGCGTAGCAATCTTTCGGTGTCTGATAGTGACGCAATAAACGGAGTCATTGGAAGAAGCTTGAATGCACTCAGTAAACTGTATACTAAGGGTGTATGCAGATTTCAAAAGCCAGCCACATCGTCTTGTGGTCCATTTCCACTAGAGCTACCCGTTATTTTTGCGCCTTACCGTCTCAATACTGACTCGCAGACTTGCCCGTAACGCTGTGATTTCTTTTTTTTTTTTTGCATTGCAGCTCTGCGCTGAGCTGTTTTATTTAGTGCTGCGTTGTCACTGTTCTGTCCTGCCATCGTGCTGCATCCGAACGGGCCGTTCTGCCACCGCGTTCTTCTTTTTTTTGACGGTGCTGTTTCTTGCTCCGCTGATTTTGTGTTTCTCCCTTTCTTGCGCGCTGCTTTTATAGTGTGCTCTTTTTTTCATGGTATGCCCAGTCACTGACGTTGCTTATCATCACGCCTAGCCATCGTGCGTAACAGGTACCACTTAGGGCAGTTACCAGTGGGTAGAAAGACGTGATAAGTGGTATTTGCTACCGAGGAACGGGGGGAGGGGGGGCAGGGGGGCGTAACTACGCCCAAGATGATCCAGCCGTTATGCGCCCCGGAGGCAATATAGATCAAGTGACGCTGTCGTCAAAGCCTAATAACCGGTATTTGTGCAGACAGATGGTTAGTTAGGGCAGTGTCTGATTAGCGCCTTGGGGATGAGTCATGCAAGAGAGCAAACAATGATTACGACCGAATGTCCGACGACAACAACAACAAAAGAAAATAAAAAGGCACTTTGACGTGCCCCTCTTTTGAAGCTCTTCAGGGTGTGGCGCTGAGCAGAATGTCCGAAAGGGTAGTTTTGAAGGAATTGTGCTCACTTTACTCCGGCAGCTTATCTCATATAAGAGATGTGGACGCGGCTTAAAAGGATTGATTGTTTGCGTGTTCTTTCTAAGTTTAGGAATTATGGCTGAATAATCTGGGCTCTTTTGTAGTTTTATTGCCTGGAAAATTTAAACCCTTATTGATCGCTTATTTCTCTTCTCCATTCCTATAGAAAGCCTTTTTATTCACTTATTTATTGCCTTGTTAATTTCAATGTGGTTACTGTATTTATTCGTGCTTGCTATATATATATGTGTTCTACCTTTGTGACCAGTTATTACCATTCGTCCCCCCCCCCCCCCCCCCCCCTATGTAATGTCCCTTTGGGACCTTTAAGGGAAAATAAATGATAATGATGATGATTATGATTAGCTGCCATGCAATGTGCTCCCGAATGTTCTGCCTGCTGAATGAAGTAAAGCGAATCTCGATTCGTGATTTTCCTTAATTTCTAGAGATGCAACAGCAGAAAACGAGAAAACGTTATCGTCAATTCTGGTGACTGCCGAAGGTCGGTTGGAAGTTGTGTAGAAGAAAGTTCAGGCCTTAAAGTCCCCAAGCAGCAACCTCTAGGGGTAAACACAACTTGTGTCCCGCCACTTGAACGTCTTCAAAGTCTGCAACTGCAGTCTGCAACGTCTGCAAAGTCTGCAACTGCAGTCTGCAAGTTGCAGACTGCAACTTGAGTCCCGCGTGTTTCGGCAAGGCGCCTGGCAGCGCTTCTACGTGGTTCGCCGCTCAGCGCGTCCGTTTCACCTTCTGCATATAAGGGAACTAACCCATTACGCTATCGAGTCATACGCTGAAGGCGGAGCTTGAAGTGTCCCCTCCATTTTTTTTTATTTTTGCTAGCAACGCTGTATGTCGCTAGTATTTAGACGCAACTAAAGAAAAACTGCCTTCTACTATTCCCTTGAAATGAAAATTGAGAAATCATTGTAGGATTCGTCGCTTCCTCGTTCACAATAGCAAAAATAGCAATAGTACGGCGATAAACACAAAATTTTGGGGAACTTTGGCTCTCTAAAGTGCTGCAAGGCGAAAGCGTTTCCTGGCGCATCTTTTTTTTTATTTTTGTTTAAAAATTAATTTTCATTGTTCTTTCTTTTCTTATTTTATTTTTTATGTTTGTTTCTTTTTCTTTTTATTTTTTATTTCTTTTATTTCGTTTATGAAACCCATGCATTCACTAGAAGCGCCTTTATTCATGCTCATACCCTGAGCCTTCGTGGCGGAGTGGTAGCATCTCCACTTCAAATGCCAAAGGCCCTGGTTAGATTCTCAACCTCAACACAGTGTCTTTTTAAGTAGTGACGCCGAAACGCGGACACATTTGCTAGCACTCCTTGGTCACGATAGCATGAGGCATTAAAGGCTTTCGCCTTAAAATTACAGGCAATGCGCGAACGAAACGCTGCAACAGGAAGTGGTACAGAAACAAAATAGGGGCGCTCTGGTACTTCAACATTAAATACTGGTGAGTGGTTAAACACCGTTTCAAGTACGAATAAGCGAGTAGTAAGAAATAGGCCCCAGTCTTGCAAACGTTGGTTCGGTGACACAGTCATTACTGACCTTCACTATTTATCCGCAAAAGATCTCCATTTAATACTATCGGGTAAAATTGAGCGACTTTCGCGAAACCAAGCACCCGCGGGTAGAGCGATGTCAGACCTCACATGACATCATGAAACAGTCAACGACAATCGGGAGGTTTCAGGGGAGGAAGAAATGCAGAAAGGCACGGCAAGAAGACGAGGCGCATGCCAAGTCATACTTGAGCTCTGGTCTCCATCTCGGATCTCCATCACAACCGCTATTAGAAGCTGAGTCAAAACACACAGCAAATAGGCCCAAATAACTGCAGAACTGTTATACTGACTGTTTATGACTATAGAAAATCTGTCGGGCTAGCGAGGTTGCGTTTTTATATCCAAGGGACATCCACGGGTACAGAAGGTCTAGACTTGTGGCCCAAGGGATGACAAGTAAATGCGAAACAAAAGAAATAACAAGAAAAAAAGAACAGAAGCAGTTCTTTTATAATTCAGTGCCAATATAGAGACAAGAACCCAAGTCCGCATATCAAGAAGAAAAAGCAACGAAAGGGTGCAGAAGGTGACATGCATGTGAAGTACATATATCAGGAGTCGTGTCCACGACATAGACGGCAGACAACGCGGCTAGAAAGATTGAAAAAGATATTTACAACGAGAATACGCGGGAAAAAGAAGTAAAAAGCCAGCAGTTAATACGGTTTCAAGTTGAGACGAGTGTACATAAAAGCTAACGAAAAAAAAAACTCAAACGTCACAAAAAATAAAAACTCAAGTACCTGCAATACATGTGACATGGGGGTGACATGAAAATCGTTTCGTGTTGACCGGACATACAAAAAAGGGAAAGCGGTGGGCAGGAGATGAAAAAAAAATATGGTTTAAAAATTAAAATAGTAAAAGCCAGCAATTTACACGGACACAGGATAAAAGACCAAAGTTGTGAAAGTCAACACATAGACAAAGGTAGAGGCATAAAGGCCAAAAACCTAGAAAATGAAGGCGAGCAGGCTTTTAAAAAGTGCAATGTAGGGGCATGTTCGTTTCTTTTCTTATTCCTTCTCGTTTTCTAAAGGATTTGTTTGCGCCATCCCCTTATCCACGCGTCGAGGTCTTCCGTATCCCTGGCGGATGCTTTCGCGAGAATTTATGCAGTGGTTGCGCAATTTTCAGGAATAAAATTCAGCGCTGTCGTCGTGGAGACACAGGGACTGTTCGGCTTCGCACGAAACATATAAAGGCGCCACAAGTTATGCAAAAGGATGCAGGCACACACCCAGCAATTCTGGACAAAGCGCCTTTTTTCAACGGGAATGAGTTAATGAACACAATTTTCTCATACATTGTAATATTTCACCATAACAATCAACATATCTGCAGATATTCCCTCCGCAGGCTTGCATTTTTCGTTATTAACGTTTTCGCTATCGTCAAAAACGTCCCCGCTTGGTTTTCTAAGGCATTCTTAACTGTTCGATGCGAGCGATGGAAAAGCTTAAAAATATATATATTTTGCTACGCGTCGGAAGCATGGACCATTCCTTCCACATTTCCATAACAGTATCTTACAATATTCAAATTTCTTGTCCAAGAATGCTGGACGTGGAGAGCTGCACTTCTAAACGGACTCCATGAGGTTGGCATGGCGTGCCGCTTTCCATCGAAAGAGAGGGGGAGGGGGCAAGAAACAAAAAGAAAGCCGATGCACCTCGGTGTACTACGAGCAACCCCTCCGGTTCCTGTTACACCGCTCGGGGTCACGCCGGAAGTGCAGTCAGGGGAAACCGTGAACGTACAAGCATCGCTCTCGCAACAAGCGCTGCCTGCGGCGACATGAGGCGGCGCGCGCCCTGACGCAGTCCAAGTTGTCATACTACGCCGAAACAGCTACGGTTATGACCCGCCATATTCGGACTCAGTGTGCACGGGCCGGAAAGTATAGTATCTTCATTATCGACGCATTGTCCCTTTTCCCTGTCTTCAGTTGGAAGTCGCGAGAGCCGGTCAGTGCCGGGTGCAAAACCGGAAGCGGGCTGTTGGCGCTCCCGCCAACGCTGGAAACAATTCGACAACGCTGCATTATGGAACGAGCAGAGGCGAACCAGGAACGCGTTTCGGAATTCTCCGTAATGGGAATTCGGTGACGCCTGCGTTCCGACTGGCGCCGAGTGGTCCCGAAATATCCCGATGACATTTGGGTCGACGCGGCCCTAAGCGGCGCTGAAGCTGTCCTACGGCTGTTGTCGAATTGCGAATCGCGACACGCGCCTATTCTACAGTTCCTGTTTGGGGTTCTCGTGAGACCTGGCTGAGTGCGTTGGACGCATAGGTATTTCACCCGTATTCTGCGCTTAATGTGTTCCGGCAACTGACTGCGGCGCTGTCGGGAAACACTGGGCATCTCGAAATAAAACGTGTACGGCGAACGGGACTGTTGGCAAACGGACAGGGACAATGGGCAACGGGAATTTCTTACATGATTCTACCGCTCGCTGCCAGAATATGGTGATGATGCTACCCAAAGGGCATCGAAACTCCCTCGGACGTCCCACATACGTCCTAAACGTCCAAAGAACGTCCAGGGACGTTTCAGTGGCCATTGGGTAGGCGGTGTTCATTACGCTGTTGGCTATTCGATGTTGTCAATGCGGCCTCAAAAAGCACTCAAGTTATCGGATATATTATATACACCTGTAACAATGCACAGAACACATATGCTACACCTGTTGAGGAAGGTAGCCTCTGCAGTGGCTCAGTGGTTATGGTACTCTGTTGCGGACCCGAAAGACGCAGATTTTATCCCGGCCGCGGCGGTCGCATTTCGATGCAGGCGAAATTCCAGAGGCCCGTGTACTGTGCGATGTCAGTGCACGTTAAAGAACCCCAGGCGATCGAAATTATCCGGAGCCCTCCACTACGGCATCTCCCATAACCTGAGTCGGTTTCGGACGTCATATCCAACATCTTTGGGGAAAAATTTTCAATATTGGAATATTAGAAGGTACTGTTATGGAAATTTTGAAGGTAATGATCCATTCTTCCGACGCGCAGCAGAATCTTTTTAAATTCTTCCGTCGCTCGCATCGAGTGGTTAAGACTGCCATAGAAAACCAATATGGGGAACGTTTATGACGATAGCAAAACCGTTAATAGCACAAAAATGTAAGCCCCCTGTAGAAAGATATGCGGATATATTGATCGTTACAGCGAAATCTTACAACATATGGAAAAAATTGTGTTCCTAAACTTTTTCCCTCGAAAAATTTTTTTATCCAGAATGGATGGGTGCGAGTCACGAAAAAAAAAACTAAGAACCGAAAAAAAAATTATGTTGCGGAAGCGTTTCACTCCGTTCAAAGACCGCGACCGTTTTTGTAAACAGTCGTATAGGCAGTCCGCACCCTTCACATTCACGGCATTCCAGAGAAGTTTCGAAAGACGAGTGGCGCCATCTATTGAAGAAAACGTTGAGCCAAGACAAAGAGGTAAAGGAAAAAGGGCTACTAGAGAGATGAAACAATCCAAAAAGAGAGAGCAGTCTATATGCACGGAAAACGCGAAACGAGTGCGAAGCAGGAACTCGCGGCTCCGGAGAGAAGCACCTCCGGGACGGTCACGACCTGACCTGCTGGCACATAACGACGTTGACGTCGCTGAGCGGACGTACGACAGCCAAGTGAAAGAAAAGGGCAGCAATAATAATAAAGCTGAGAAGCGTCACAAGATGGCCTCCCGTAGACGGTGATGACAATAGACGACCCCTTCCGTGGACCGAGGAAGATGGAAGCATCATCCCTGTTCTTTTTTTTTTTTCTTTGTGAATGCATAAACGCCGCCTTTATTTCCTCGCTCGAGAATGGACCGCCCTTCCGCGCTGCTTAGCTCCTCCGCGTGTCATCGCTTTCCGCTGTTTTCTTGCAAAAAGGAGAAACAATATAACAAAAATAAGAAAAGTCGCCCTGGGAGGACACAGTTCATAACTCTGCGTTACAGAGTGCAGCATCTTTCTTCCCTTCAAAATGAGCGTCCGTCAGCTTTCGTCGTCTGGGTGGTCTCGCGGTGGCACTTAGAAGATTCTATATAGACGCAAAGGCGAGTTCATTCTTGCGTTTTATCTAAGCTTATAAACCGATGTACCAGTTTTTTTTTTTTAGTTTTTGGGCGAAGATAAGAAACGATGGCGTCCATCAACACCCGCACATGAAGAAAAGAGATGCAAGAACACCAGGCCTGAGATTTCCAGGAAGCTTGGCCTATAGCTGTACGTGCAAAGAGTAAAAGAAAAGAGACGGAAGAATTTCGAAAAACAATAAAAGTACGTGACCTAGATTGTTTATTTTATGGACAAAGTAGGGACTATATGGCCCTATGTAGCAAGCACATATAGGGCCAAAAATTCAGACAGATGTGCCCATTATAGAGACGCCTCATTCTGATTCCCGTGTTAGCTTCTATGTTGAAAATTTGGATCAGAACGACCGGACGGGGTAAAAGGCAAACATCGCTTTCTGTAATGTTTGCCTTGCTGGAAGTCTCTTTTTTGATTTTTTTTTCTCTTTGTGACTCCACACCGCTACTTCATGTTTTTCCACAAAGCAACGCAGTTGACATCGAGAGAGACAGAACGAAACGTAAAGGAGTAAAAAAAAAATGTAAGCATAAGAGGTCAGCTGTAGTACAATATGTTTGCTCACAGCCTCAACGTATAGTACGCCCCTTGATATATTACATATATAGATAAACTAGAGAGGGCACAAAGTTTGGGTTTTCGATATGTCTTTAATAATTATAGCAGGAATTTCAGCGTTTCATGCGCAAAGAACTCTCTGGAATGGCAGTCACTACAAAAAAGGAGATATTTTTTTAGGTTAAAATTTATACCGTGACTTGTATAATCATGCACCACACTGCGTTTCGCTACGGCGTGATCATCAATTGAAAGTAAAGGAACCTGCATATAGGACAGACATGTAAACGTATTATTTTTTCCAGTGTCTATAAAAGGTTGGAATAGGCTCCTTGAAGAAGCAGCATTAATTATGTCAAATGATTCATTCGCGTGATCTTTGCAAATTCCTCGTTCATGGCCTATTGTGATCATATGTCACGATGCATTTTCTGTGCATCACTCTGTCGCCTGTTTTCATATGTATTATAGGTTATCCTCCATACCACTGTAAAACCATTTGGGGTGTTGTGGGCATTAAAATAAATAAATAAATAAAACTTTCAGCACTGCCGTCACCCAGTTCCCTACTGTCCAGTTCCAGGCAGCTCCAAGATGAAAACAACCGTGACGTGTAGAGCGCTCCCTCTGAAGGTATCGGATTCCCCACACTCTAAACACAAACACGCCTATAAGAGAGTAAAACGGGAGTAAACACTCCTTTTTTACAACAGGGAGGGCGCTACATGGCAGCTTACTTCTTTTTTACTCCTTTGTTTTTAGACTGCGCGGGTCCTCCTCCTCCGCTTCGTTGCTGCACATAGCAGTAAAACTTGCATTTTCCACCTATCTCTCTCATTCTCTCGGTGGGTTCCCCTCTCAGATCTTAACTTTCTCCGCTTCCCAAACCGCAGGAAGATTCACCCTTCGCGTCTTTGTCCCAAGGCTGCCTTTCAGAATCAGTGTACACAGTGGCACGTCCCAATGGACATTGAAAGTCCCCTGGATGTCCCATGGACCTCCCATGGACGTCCTAAATGTCCTGAGGACCTCCAAGAGAATTTCAATGCCTACTGGGGTACGCCCACGTATAGTGCTATACGTACTGCGGATGGTGCACCCTACTCGCGCGTATAGTGAATCCTGCACAGTTGACCGTTCGCTTTCTTGCAGCCCCCGCGAACCTGTCGCCGTCGCAGCAGTCGTCGCCGCTGCCTGCAGCGCTGCGGCGGACAGGTTGGCCCCCGGTGGAAACAAAAGGACGGGCGTGTGCGGGGCGATGGCCCACTTTCGGGGGGCGGCCGTGCGATGATCACAGGTCGCCGGGCAGACCGGGCTTGGGAATGCCGCGTGCCCGTGCCGGAGAAGAAAATGACAGCGTGAGTATACACGCACGCACACGGAGATGTTGCCGGCCCACCCACGGTATATGCACTCGAGGATGCAAGTTCTCTTGCACTGCCTATCTCCCTGCACTGTAAGTGGAGAAGCGATCTCATTCTGTATTGTTCAGGATGTCCAGACGGGCTTGCTGGAACGAAGAGTATGCGAGTACGACGGATTCTCGTTTGTACCAACTCGCTTAATTCGAACATTCGGTTTATTCGAACGGACGATTGAACTCCGTCCAGATCGAAGTGTTTTAAAGAAAGGCTCCGCACAATGCGAACTCCGCCGAATTAGAAAGTTGTCTGTGAAGTTGCAGTTACCTTCACGGGACTGTATTGCGTCGAAACTCGAGTCTAGAGTAATGTAGAAGAAGGATGGATAGCTGGGCGAGTTTGTAATAATTCATCGTGGGGGGCACAGCACGAATAAGACGAAGGACGAAGCAAGAAGACTACACAGACGAGCGCTGACTCGAAACTGAAATTCCTAACTGAATTTCCGAGTCAGCGCTCGTCTGTGTTGTCTTCTGCCTTCGTCCTTCGTCTGTACCCCCCCGGTATGAACTATAGTAATCTCTATTCGGGTTCAAACCTCTTATCACGGGGAAGGCCTCGCACTTGCGTTAGAATGATGTGAAGCTGTCACGTTTTTTTTTGTTTGTTTGTATGGAGAAATGAACACTGCTTATTTCCATCGATAGTGATGGGGTTCACAGTTGTCAGGCCCTCTTGTTTAAAGAGAGCACAACTAGAGGACACTCTTAACACAACCCACAGCATTCAGCACGAAGACCAACCGCAACAAGTCGCTATTGCTACGATCCCTGTTGTGGTAGATCGAACATAGAAACCATAGAAAACCTTTGCAATCAGCCGTCGCTTCTACTAATTCTCGGATTCTTCGCGCAACATTCTTATAGGCCGTTCGTCCGGTAGGATGAGATATCGTAGTCTTGACATTCGACAGATTACGCTTTATAGTATAGCGTAGTTCCGGCGTTCGCAGTAAAGCGCTTGCTACCATTAACTATCATAATCAGGAGACTGCACGCGAAATGAATTGCGTGCGTCCATTAGGCGAGTAAATACGGTACAGTGCGGCAAGCAAATCCTGGAATGATCAGTGCTGGGTACGCAGCAGGCCGCCACGAGCAAGCAGAAAGGCATAAATGCTCGACATTCAGGATTGCCTGAACAGCGCCACCGCTCTCAAAAGCCCCTCTAGCTTCTATATTTATTGCGACGCATTGTTCTCGGGCAGTCCCATAAAACAAAGAAACTGTACTCTAGAAGACCCCGAGGGACATCCTCCCACTTGGAATCGCAATGGGAACAGAATCGCGGAGCCAGCGGCTATTTCTCGTAGGAAAACGGCGCCCGTCGACGAAGAGGTAAGTAAATAGCACCTCTCCGCGAAGCTCCGTCTTCACGGAGCCCCGCTAATCCCACCCTACTTATCCCCGTGGGATGATGCTGCACGTAAGATACCCCCCCCCCCCCCCCCCCCCCCCCGCCCTCCCCCCCGCAGCCGTTGGTGAAACCTGTTGTGGTCGTCCCTCCCTGGACACTGATCACTGAGAAGCCCACTCAGGCGCACAGCAGCGCCACCACCCTCTGAGCTCTCGAGCGCTGCTCCAGATTTTTCTTTTTTTTTTTTGCATTCACATGCGGCGGCCGTCTCAGCGGTCTTTTTCTCCCCGCAGGAGGTTAACGGTTCGGAAGGTTGGAGGGAAGGGGGGAAGGGGGGTGTATGGCGGTGGAGGGGCGTGTACCAAACGCCGAACAATTGGCGGCTGCCCGTAATGCATGCGCTCCGCATTCTTACAGAAGCAGGTTGTTCACACGACGGTTTCTGGCTCCCTCTAGCGTGGGTATTGGGAACTTCAATGTGTGGTTCGGAGCACCGGAGATTGGCATGCGCACCTATACGATATCCAGGCTTGTTTCCTTTTAAGGTAAATTGGTTTTTGCGGAAAGGAAATGGCGCAGTATCTGTCTCAGATATCTCGGCGGACACCTGAACCGCGCCGTAAGGGAAGGGAGGGAGGTAGGAGTGAAAGAAGAAAGAGAGAAAGAGGTGCTGTAGTGGAGGTCTCCGGAATAATTTCGACCACCTGGGGATCTTTAACGTGCACTGACATCACACAGCACACGGGCGCCTCTTGCGTTTCGCCTCCATCGAAACGCGGCCGCCGGCGGTCGGGTTCGAACCCGGGTACTCCGGCTCGGTAGACGAGCGCCTTACCACTGAGCCACCGCGGCGGCAAAAGCCTTTAATGGCTCATACTGTCGTCCGTTAACAAATCGAGTCACACGCGTTTAACTCGGGAACTAAAAAGATACAAGAAAACCAATGGTTGCTTCAGAGAGAGGAGGAAAAAATGAACCTAGAAGCCAAGTTCGATGACTGTAGATTAATTAGTTAATTAATTATAGACAAATATGTCGAAATTACGTCGAAACAGCGCGGACGTCGATGTAGCCACGGGAACGGTGTGACGTCACATCCACCGGAAGTCGTCGTGTCATAGTGTCCTCAGCTTTAGCCTCTCAACACTTTAGTTGCCAAAGTGTCCTCTCGCCATTTTTTCTTAACATGCTGAGACGTACAGTTTTTGCTAAAAGTAACCCGGCACAGGTGGTTTGTTTCTGAGCCGCGTAATGAAGTACCTGTGGCAACCCTTTAGCTCTGATTCTGAGTAGAGTAAGGTGAGGCCTTTTCCTCACGTTTTGACAACTTTCGGTCTTTAAGGGTGCTGTAAAGGAAACGTTATGCAGTTTAGAAACAAAACACTGCTGCTCGGTTACTTTTGGCAAAGGGGGAACCTATCTTTTCCCCTTAGAAGGTAGTAATCAAGTGGCAGAGTGCGTAACAGTGCATATGCACTGCTGCTTACTCAGAACTTCGATCTCGCTAGTACCGGTTTTGACAGCATATCTCTTTCTCTCTCTCTTACATGGTTCTAGGGGGGCTAAAAGGGGCACTGGCTGCAACGCAAGCCCACGTTTTCACCGCATTTCAGTGATTATCGGCGTGTATATGCCGATAATGCCGATAAGCACAAGCTTTTGCAGATGGACACCAACGCCAAGTACCTGAAAGTACGATTGAAAGCGCGTTTCCTTTCCTTTCGTGATTCGCGCACAGATGGAAGTTGATGAAGACGACGACATGATACAATGCACAGCGCGGGACTGTATCGCAGTTTAACACGAGGCGTGGTCGGCTGCGGCGATAGCCTAGTGCTGTCACGCAGTGGCCAGCGAAACTGATCTGTTCGCACCGCCGCCGGTTCCAGACCCAGCCGAGTCAATATTTATTAAATTTCTCCAGGAATTGGCCAAGGTCACCCTCATTCAAAGATTCAAAGTCTCGTTTATTTCCCGCCATTTCCCGCATCACGTGACTAACTTCACAGGCTTCACCACACACCGGCATTTTCCAGGTTAGGAGGCCAATAGCGCTTTCGCGCGAAAATTATTCCATCATGCAAGAATACATTTCCTTCGTTTGCGCGCGAAGCTCTCTGGTGCTGTCCAAGCTATTTCTCTGTACACAAGCAGCGCATTCTGTGTACAGGGTGAATACATAATTGACACACGCACGCACACACGCGCACACACACACACACAAACAAGCAAGCACGCACACACACACACACACACACACACACACACACACACACATTTCACACTACTTGTATAGTTCTGTTTCTCAAACCTAAAAGTTTTTTCGAGCTTCATATTTTCTTCCAATATTGTATAGCTTGTATTCTCTTCCCTTCGAAATCTTGTGTAATGGTGCTCCAAAATACACGCGTGAGCTATTGTTTTAAATAGCCCGTTGCGCATATCATTTTGTACGAATTTGCAACCGCTCACTCCCTTCTCCAATGCCCTGTCAAGGGCCATGAAGGAATCTGAAATAAACAAATATAAATAAATAAATAAATAAATAAATATATAAATAAATAAATGGGTTACAGGAAGGGTTATTCGCGCAAACAAATCACAGGCAACATGGCCGAAAGCATTTGCATTTGCTGCAGCGTGAAATTAAAAAGAAAAAAGTTTTACCGAGTTGCGTAGAGCAGTGCAGACAAGCCTCGAGATGAACAATGGGTTTAGCGCATTGCTTCTTTCGCAATAACAAGAAAACTTCCGCATATCTGGGCGTCAGGAGAAACATGACGCGACCGCTGTCCTTGCCACCATTCGACCCCATCTACAAACACTTCCCGAACGAAGTCTTTTTCTTCGTTCTTTTTAGCGTTTCCTTCTTACTGCGCGACCTTCTTCTCATTTACGAACGACTCGTTAATGCAAAGACAATGTGTGCAGTGCTGCGCGCAGCTGTACGGCTTCAGTCATCGACGCCACCGTGCCGTCCCATTAGGCGGCGACGACGACAGTTGGCGGAGTAAACGTTTCACGCCTCATTTGACGCAGTAAAACGCCACGAGAACTGACATCCACGGTCCAGTAGCGAAGAGGGATGGCGCTTGCGAATGAATGGCAAGAAAAAAAAAAATGACAACGAGAGAGACGCATCACGTATACAGAGTGATTTGGAGATGGGCTAAGAGATAAGCGGAGAGGCGGCGCGTCAGCGTAAACGTTGTTCGGAGAGAAATGTGACGACTTCCTCTTCGCGAATCCTAAAGGGCACAAGTGGAAAGGTAACAGCTTTGCTGGCACAGTTTTCTCGCACTCTTCATTGTCGTCGGAAAGGCCCGACGTCTCTGATTGAAAATGCTACGGAACAAATACGTGTCAAAGGGGGTAGCGCGAGTTGATAAACGAAATGACGGAATGTCTGTGCGATAAATAGAGCAAATGAATGAGCTGCGATGTAGGAAGTGAGGTGGCTGTTGAGTCAGAATGAATGAGTGAGCGAGTGTGCATAAATGATGTATGAGTGAGTGGTCAGTGGGTGTGAATGAGTGGTGTGTGAGTGAATTGCAAGTGAGAGAGTGTGAAAAAATAGTGTGAGTGAGTGGTGAGTGCGTCTGAATGCGCGGTGTGTAAGGGGTGAGTGAGTGAGTGAGTGAGTGAGTGAGTGAGTGAGTGAGTGAGTGAGTGAGTGAGTGAGTGAGTGAGTGAGTGAGTGAGTGAGTGAGTGAGTGAGTGAGTGAGTGAGTGAGTGAGTGAGTGAGTGAGTGAGTGGTCAGTGGGTGGGTGGATGGTAAGTGAATGAGTGTGAAAGAATAGTGTGTGAGTGAATGGTAAGTGAGTGAGTGTGAATGTGAGTGAGTGTGAATGTGAGTGAGTGTGAATGTGGGAGTCGTGTGTGGGTGGTTGGTAAGTGAATGAATGGTGCATGAGAGATTGGTCAGTGAGTGTACATGAGTGAGTGAGTGAATGAGCGAGCGAGCGAGTGAATGAGTGAACAAAAAAAGAAAAATGAAAGATAAGCCAGTAGCCTGTGCATGACTGCATGCTGGGGAATCAATCGAATGATGAAAATAGCGCGCGAATGACTGGTGAATGAACCAGTGACGGTCATTAAGAAAGCGAACGAGTGGTTCAGTACTGAGTGAAAACCTGGCAGAAGTGTTGGCCGGCGACTAAGCGAACGAACTTTCTTGAAAAGCCCTTGAGAGAGAGAACGAGAGTCGCGCGAATAATAAAAAAGTGAGTAACGATGAGCGGTTTGACTGACTGAGCATTCGCTTTCAATGTATCTACAGTGGTTGTGAGGCCTATCTTCTCCGAGTTTAGTTTTCCACACTAACAGCGGCCTCATCCGGACCCATCCTACCTTATCAAATGTACCCAACTGTACACAGCGTTTAGCTTGTGTCCATCAAAAGTAATGAATCTTCAGGAGTTACAGTAATCAGTGCTCTTCAAACCGTAAATGCAAGCAAGGACACATCGTTCTGAGCCCATCTCCATGCACTAAAGACAGTAAAAAGGACAGGGTCGATGAAGTGGCAGCAAAGGGCTTTTGAGAAGCTACAGGTATGAGCACGAGCATTTGGGGGATCCATTCAGAAATCGTAAAAAATCGTAAAAAAAAGGGAGTTCCAAGGGCCACGAAGTAAAACACAAGATGCGGCCTGCGATAGAGAGAGTCCAGAAAACGCAACGCCGTCGTGACGGCTTCACGCATCGCCCTCCATCACGGTCGATGCCTGTCGACGGAGGCCGACCAGCGAACGTCGCTTTCGCCCCTTTTTGTACACGTTGCGCGGCCGCAGCAGACGATGCCGCCGTCGCTTTCGAGCGTTTCACTCACGATAAAATGGAACTCGGGTAACGAAAATAAAGTCGTCAGAGCGCCTTTTATTCCACTTTTTTTTTCCCCCGCAAGAGGAAGGGGAGGAGAACAGTTCTAAAAGGGAATAATAGTTTCAAAGATGTCCGCTGAGTATCTGGTGCAGCCCCATGGCTTTTTTTTTTCTTTTTCTCTGCAAGAATGGGTGTCGTGACCCCCGATTCCACGATGAGGCTGCGTCTTCGTCCGTCACCCGTGCTAAAAAACCTCGCTAGGCGAGAAGAAAAAATGTCCTCCTTTCCCCGACCGCGCGCCTCTCGTTCAAAGCAGGTTATAAACAAAAATCCTCTCCTCTAGAGCACCGGCATTCCTTCTCACAGCGTCGCGCAGGAAATAAAAAAAATAGTTCCAGTGGAGCTTGCGTGTCGTGAATGGCGCGTGCGTCTTTTTTTGTACGAGACCGACGCGGCTTCAAAATATAAACAATAAACAAAAGGCCGACGACAGGACGCCCGGAATCCCTACTTCCATGTGCGCCGTGAGATCTCAGTCGCGGCACTTCTACGCCCATTGAGCGTGCGTGGAAGGCTCTGCATGTCTTGAGGAAATGTTCTTTAAACGATCCCCGCTGTTGCTGTTTCTCACAGTACACACACGCGGCTTCTGTTACATCTGTGTTTTGCTTATGTCAGCGCATGCCCTCGATGACCCCGTTCTAGATTACGTGGGCTCGTCGTATGCGCTATTCGTTTCAAGCGTGCGTGCAAATCCAAGAAGGGTAAAGACAACAACGTATCGTCACGCTCCTTACGTAACTTGACCCTTTTTTTTTTCTCTCTTCCGCCAACGCTGAGAACATCCCAAAGCGGTGATTTGAAGAGTGCGAGATGATGAATGTCGCACGGAGGCTGATCGAGAGCGTGCACTATGCAATCTAAAAAAAAAATGGTACGGTTTTAACGTGGCTAAACCGAGTAGACGTGCGAAAGCATGTGTTTAGCCTTGTGTGCTCATGGTATTGCTTTTCTGGCTAGTCGGCACGTCTGGCGACGACATTAAGGCGAAAGCCTTTAATGGCTTCATTCTCCTGTCCGTCCGTCCGTCCGTCCGTCCGGCGTTACAGCCAGCGCCTGGGGTGACTCATCGACGAGCGCAGCTGCCAAAAGGTGACGTCATCTTCGTCGACAGGTGGAGCTGCCGGCGCGGCGGCGTCGAGCGCTGCTCCGTCGTCAGTCGGTGTGCGGCAGCTAGTGGAGGAGGATGGCTCCCAAGCGATGCAGCCGCAACAAACATAGGCAGTCAGTGGCAGTCGAAGTAGCGCGACAAAGGCTTTCGCGTAACGCACTTTAGGCTGCCAAAGTGCCCCATGGTTTTTTAGACTCAGGTTAAGCTCTGATCGAGGTTAATCTGATCTGATCTGTTCGCGCCGCAGATGGAAGTTGATGAAGACGACGGTGTGCAATGCACAGCGCGAGGGTGTGCTGCAGTTTAAAACGAGGCGTGTTCGGCAGCGGCGAAAGCCTAGTGCCCTCGTGCAGCGGCCAGTGAAACTTATCTGTTCGCGTCACCGCGGCTTCGAAACCCAGTCGCGGCAGTGTTTATTTCGTTTCTGCATGGGCTCTTGCTCTGCTAGGTTTTTCCAAGGTCATCTTCAAGGTCAAGCTTCACACAAACTCGGCGAGCCGGTTAGACATCTTGAAGTAGTGCTTTCGCACTAGAATTCCAAGGAACACCTAATTCCATCATGTGTTGGCCTATCGCTAGCATTAGCAGCTGTTGCCTTTAGCGGAAGCGACACCACTTCCGGTTTGGTGACGTCACTTTCATCCAGCCAATGGGAATGCTCAGGTCTGGTTGCGTCACTTCTCTACGGCCAATGGGCGAATTTTGTTACCGACGACGCATTTGGTGCCGTGGTGGTTCTGGTGCGACTGCATTAAAACCGGCGTATTAAAGTTATAATAGCGAAAAGGACCAGTCTTCTCGGACACCGTACCGACCGCTGCTCCGTGCAATGTTGGTGCGCGGTCTGATTCATCATGTTCATAATGAACATCATCATCTGGACAGGGCGGGCGCTTGTCCCAGAGATCTCCAGTGAGCCCTTTTCTGTGCCAGCCGTCGCGAAATCACAAAATGTAAGTCCAGTTTTAGACCATCGAAGGCTTGGAAAAGCTTCTATATTTATACAGGTATTCCTGTCTAGTGAGGCAGTCGGAGCACATCGGGGGAGGGTTTCGTTTTTGTTTTTTTATTGCGAAAGCAATACTGCTTGCACTTTTGTGCCATCGATGGAGGTTCATCCTTCGCTCCGGCGCAGCTGCGGCGCGCTACCACGTGACGTCACGACAAGAGGAGAGCTGGGGCCCAACTCGTCTCATCGATGGAGGCGCATTAATTTAATTAATTAAATCAATTAATTTAATAAGTTTAGTTATTTCCGTTAAATAATTTAATTAATTTTACTTAATGCCAAAGAAGAATATATGAGTAGTGCGGAGCGATATAATCGCAAGAGAAGAAAACGCCGTGCGGAAGAAACGCCCGAACAGAAAGAAGAGTGCAGTATACAGCCGAGAAGAAAGAGCAGAGCATTGTGGCGATTCGAGACGGTGACATCGTGGCTCAGCGACGTGAAGAACAAGAGATAAGAGTTGGCGAGTTCGAGTCTGCTACGCGTCAATTCGAGAAACGAAACTACCAGCAGAACCAATTTTTTAACCCTCTCTTTGCACAGGAAGTGCACGTAGGAAGTTTTCGGGAACAACGTACTATACGATGGCCCTGAGAAACTTCCTTGTGGAGACACCACTGTAGAAGAGAGTCGGGTACGAAGCCAGTCACCGTTAAGTGTGCCACCTGCGCTCATGAGAAACGGGCTGCGATCACGACGGGTCCTGAGATTGCACCCGACAGGCGTCCGAGCAGAATTGGACCGAGCACTGTATATTTCCGACAGGGGCAGCTGGGACCTCAGTGGTCCAGCACGTGCATACTTTGCACGTGCACTCAGGCATATTCCAAAGGCTTTGCGGAAAAGCATAATTTGCAGTGCATGTGCTTGAGAATTGGCGGAAGAGCATATGCGGCGCAAGAATGACGTGACGTCGCGCCAAGGGCGCGACTAGGGAAAATATTAATTGGTTTTGAGGAAATTAAAGGTGCAGTAACTGCCTCATTTCTCGGTGGACACCTCAACCACGCCGTGAGGGAAGGGAGGAAGATAAAAGTGAAAGAAGAGAGAAAGAGGTGCACACCACAAAATGAGCGCCAGAAAGGGTATGAGGACCCCAAGGAATCTAAAAATGTAAAGTAGAGATGGACCTTCTGCTTATATGGGAATTAATACATTACGCTGTCGCGTCACCCTTAAGGTACAGCTTAAATGTCCCCTCTATTTTTTTTAGACGGGGGGGGGGGGGGGGGGGGGGGTCGTCTCGTCTTCTTCCCTACCAAGCGAGAAATTTTACATAGAAAAACCACTGAACCCCATTGTTTCGCTGAAGAAGCCCAAAAAATCCACGGTTCAAATGAAACCGCCCCCACACTCTCCTTTGGGGGAGAGTGTGGGGCAGTTTCATTTGAAAGCTCAGTTGAAAGTCAGCGCTGTGTTTCGTTCCCTTTTCTGTCCGTCCTTGTTTCGTGTGCTCTGCTAACACCTACATCCCGAAAAGGGGTAATCCGACTAAAAAATTAGCGCCTCACATGAAGTTGTCGGCTATAAGGCCGTAAAAAATGGAACACAGTTTTGCGGCCTTCGTGGAACTCGTGCGGTACGTTGATAAGCTACCGCTGTGGTTAACCTCTCAACTGAAGTAACAGCTCGTCGTAACAGAACTGGCACAAAGCCGCATTCTATTTGCAATGGCCATCCTGCTGAAACGAATCAAGAGGCTGTGCGAACACGTGGCTGTATAGGATGCTCCGGCTCATATGGAAATTTTCCTAATCCCCGTTCGCACAAATAGGCACCTCCATGCACTGCGTGGTCTCAAACTGCAGCAATGCCGACCTTTGTGCACTAAGGCGCGCCAATGTGCATCCCGCAAGCGTTAACCATAGGCCTGCCATGAATAAAGATAAACCGAGCTAACGACCACGGAATCCGAACTGGACCAAGCAACCGACCCTGCGAGCCTTATAGGTCTCCTCTCCTCGTAAACGTTACGAATCGTATAAAGGCAGCAAATGCTCGAGGCGAGATGAAACCACCGGGACTAAGTGTCCGAAGCGCCTCAGGGCAAGAGCGGCTGGGGTCGGAAATTCTGGGTCGCTCGTGACGCGTACCGAGGATGGGCGTACAAGCGCATTCGGCCAGCCCTGTATGCAACGAGTGCAAAGAAATTAACCTTTTTTTTCTCTTCGCTGTCTTGCCTTTCATGCCTAAACAAAGGTCATCTCAGGTAGAAAGGGGGGGGGGGGGGGGGGGGGGGGCAGAGAGAGAGAGAGAGTTTAACATCTTCGCAGGTCGCTCATCGAGGCGTGAACGGCGTTCCGGTTGTCACAACGTGCGCAGTCTACTCGGCGACCTAGGGTCGCCTGAATGCACCGCCGACGAGCTCTCGTCGGATAAGGCTTTCAAAAAGTTTAAGCGTTTTGAGCGTATCGCAGCCCGACGCACTTTCAGCACCTTCTTATCACGTTTTCTCGACGACCGTCTCATCTACAAGCTTTCCTCAGAAGGCGCACCCACAGACAGAGAGAGACAAATTAAAAAAAAAAAAACTAAGATTCAAATCGGCACAAAAATTGCTGCACAAATCGTCATAGTGCGCTACAGGACAGCTTGCTCCTTTTCACTCCTTTCTGTATAGTGTGTATGAGTGCCTCGGTGTAGCGTGCGCTGGCATCGAGACAACTTAAGTGCGTATATTAACTCTGTGACTATCATGTCATACGCATATAGGAAAATTACCTTTTTCCGCTGATGCCGACAGCGTACAAACAAGCACCAAATGACAGTCGACGACAGGAGCGAGTCTAGACGTAGACTCCGAGATTGGGCATTTGGTGGGGTTTGCTAAACCGATCTTGGAGGCCGTATATATGAGCATTATGAACGGTGCCACATGAATGGACCGAGTCGCAATGCTGAACCCTCGTTGCCGCACAGACAGATCACGGCAGCATGCTGTACGGCGTCGGAGTGGGTCCTGTTTCTGAAGCAGTCGTCAAAAAAAAAAAAAATAGCTACGGCGTACTCTATTCGAACTTCTCGCCAACTTTTCAAAACTATTCGAAAATTTGAGAACGGATTCGATTATTTTGGAGTAATTTTGAACAGGCACTGTTTGATTCGTTCAGCGAATCAAATGCAAATATACCCGATTCATTATTCGAAAATTTCGAATATTCGCGCACCCGTAGTGTTTTCTCAACTCTTGTTCGCGCATGCGTGTTATGTTTGTTTCGTTTTCATTATGTCCTATGAGTGGAATATTTATGCTTTCCTTTTGCTACTCTCTTTGATCCACCATAAAACTGTACATTGAATTTAAATTCATTCATTCATTCATTCATTACTTCATTCATCGATTCACATATTCGCATTTCTATGGAGGCAAATTCTAGAGGCCCGTGTACTGTGCGATGCCGATGCACGTTACAGAACCGTTCCCACATGGTCAAAATTTCCGGAGCCCTTCACTACGGTGTCCCTCATATCCTGAGTCGCTTTGGGACGTGAACCCAACCAAACCAAAAAGATAAAACCGGCCGGAAAGGCACGGACGATACTATAGCGAAATACGGTAGTCTATGCCAAGACACATTCGAAAGTCAAACAATCCGGTAAGAACGTGAACCGACAACCACAAAACCACGGACAACTCTCGCTTTCCCGTTTTACACGGACGTGTAACCACCGCGTCCCATCAACGGAAACGTATACACAGATGCACGGTGCTTGGAGAGACGAATTTGGCTCCTACGCAGCGCCTCTTCCCCACCTCGCGCTTCCTTAATAGGCGTCGCACAAAAGGAACGAGAGAAAGGGAACCCGATGCGAGTGAAAGGAACAGTGAAAGGCGGTCGGTCCCGGGAGCCCCGTCGAAAAAAGGACGTCCGTCCGCCTTGATATAGGACAGCCGACGGCGGCGCCTCGTCGTCGTGTGAGCAGTCTAATTGGCTCCGACGGCTCGCCGCTTTCCCCCTCTCCTTATCTACCCCTATCTGAGCGCCTATCTGGGAGAGAGAGAGAGTGGAGAGCGTGCGTGGTTGCGAGTAACGGAGACGAGAGGAAGAGGGCAACGGGGAGTTTAACGGCGGTGGAAAGGGGTGCGGGGCAGCATCCTCTGAAAAGGACCTTTGAGAGCGGCGCCGCCTCTCTTTTGCGGCGTGTGCCGTTCAACCCGACGTCGCTTGGATGCCACGGCGAGTCGGGACAGACGCGCCGGGACAGGAAGGAAGAATCGTTTTGCCGTTTCGGATGCGACATTCCTGTGCTGCATGTATTCTGTAGCATCTCTCTCTCTCTCACACACACACTTTTACTCTTTGATTCTTTGTTGGGCGCATTGCAACGGCTCCCTGTGGGTCTCTATACACACTTAAAAGCGTAGAGCGGCAGAATTTAGACCGCAAACAAACAATACGGTTTGTTTCATGGGCGTGAGGAGATGCCTTAGTTTGCAGTCGCGGGCGTTATGTGGGGCACAATTTAAGGTGAATGTTGTCCGAGGAGACTCATGGCATGTCCACTCGCGTCAGTGACGCCAAGGTGCCCCAATTATTGAGACGTCACCGAACTCAGTGGTTGTTCTCAAGAACAACCGGTGCTTGCCGGCGTCGCCGAGCCGACGCCATCAGTATACATGCTCTAAGGCATCTTTCAAGGCAAAAAAAAAAAAAAAAAAACGAACACAATTTTTTTTGTATCTATCTCCTTGAAGTTGCACTGGCAATCATCCCTTCTGAGCAACCAATGCCTTGTTTTTAGTTTTTTTTGCAAATTTAAGGCACCTTGAGGCTGTCGCATGCAACACAGCGATGGGCATCTACGGGCAGCCAACAGAATGTAACCCCAATAGCTGCAGTTTATTCTTTGTTTATTTTACTTATCCTCCGCTTCTCAACAAGCATGCACCGGTGGTCCAGCAGGTTCCGTCATGCATACAGCAGGTTCCGTCACGCATACACGGTTTAGACCAAAGAGCTCAGACACTGCGCTTCTTTCCTGTCGTCTCTATCCTTTTTCCTGTGAACGTCTTTTTAGCGCACAGTCTTTCAAATATGCATATGTACCAACTAGCCCGTAAAAAAGCCTTACCAAGACACTGGCTCTGTCCTACAACTTCATTTCCGGCTCCGCGCCTACCAAGTAAACACTTTGTAAGTCCCCCCTCCCCAAACGCCTATCAAGCTACACGTCACTTACCGAAGGTGTTTATTCAGCAACAAACGATATTTTCGGAACGAGCGACTCAAGCTAGAATAAAAAAGGAGCATTATTGTTGGCGGTAGGCAGGCCTCCCGAGGAACATTAATAAATTTAATTATGGTATTAGTTCAGGCTGTTTAGCTCATATTTCGACGTTGGAGATAGGCGGGCAGCTGATATTTTGAAGCTGTAGATTTTCACTGAAAACTCTCAACATAATTTGCAACAGCAGTTTTGTTTACAAGACAGAAGAACCACTGGAGCAACGGCGCCAGCTTCTAAAACTGCACTGCTCGGCGCTTCATTTCACAGTTTGCAGATTCGTAATAGTAGCTGTCCACGTGCCCTCGGCGCTTCAAAGTAAGATTAACAAATCCTAACTAAATGATTAGTTAATTAAGAAACGAGAAACGCTCTCTTACTTGAAGCGACTCATAAGAACGCTACCTCGGTTTAAATCTCGGCAGATTAAACTGCATATTACTTGACTTCGCTTTTATTCCGAGCTATGGAACACACATGTACATTTGTAAGAGTAGCCAGTAGCACATGAATGCTGAAAGCAATTTCACGGAGCTGTGTACAAGCTTAACTCTCAATTCTCAAGGTTGATTTCTTCGCCCTTCAAAAGTAAATGCGACAAGCTGTTCTCACTTATACACTGTAGGCATGCAGTCTAACAGTAAGGCTGATTTAAGCCATGCATCACCCCACTTTCTAGGCCGAGAAATCCGAACTAAGAGCCGTCGTGGAGAGAATTACCGGCGCGTTGTTCGAGAGCGTCATTCATCTCTGTGCCGAACAACCGAGCTCAATCAACGCAGCGCGGTGCGGACAGTTCTTGTCACGACCGCAGCACAGCACCGAACATATATGCACCTCCACTCAGCCTGCACTCACCGCTCTCACTCGCATAATTTCAAAGTCAAATTAGAAAAAAAAATGCGCCTCACATACAACACTGCGTGACTGAATACGGAAGCCTTCGCTTCTTGAAGCGAAGAGAATGTGAAGCCTTGCTTTTTTCCTTTTCCTTTGTTTTTTTTTTTTTTTTTTCACTGAGAGGCCGCCTTAGACCACTTGAGCAGTAGGTTATAGAACGAAACGTGCGCTACCGCGGACTGCGTCCATCACGAAGTCGTTACGGTGCTCCACTTCTTCGAAGGCGCCTCGAGGCGTAGGAAGCGGTAATAGAGACACGTCATGGCCTTCCATGTAAGGCTGCTACGCAGCAGCTAAAAACCCCGGCGCGGCCTTTTCAAAGCATCGTCTCTGTTTCTTCTTGAGGGTTTCTGCGCTTGTCACGGCCTATTCAAGGCCAGAGGCCAGCGCAGTATTCTACGAAACCCCTCGCAATCCGAAACAATGCATTCGCCGCGTTTCGACGCGACCCAGCTGTATACGAGCAGTCGCTTAGCTAACCTTCTCAACCGCCTCTCGCGCTCCATTAAACAGAAAGAAGAAAAAAATCCTTGGGTTTAAGTTTCCCTGACGTCTTCATCGCGCCCAAGGCGGCCTTTCTGAATGAAGTTCGCCGTCACAGCTTTGCGTGTAACGAGCGTGCAGAATTGCGTGAATGGGCTCGTTTCGTATAAAAAGCGAAGGAATAAAGTAGGTCTCGAAGCAGCTCTGGTTCTGCGCGTGCCGTTGCGTGCACCTTAGAAAGATACACTGGTCGGGAATTAGTTACGCGCTCAGCACAGGCTCGAATGCGTTAACGTCTCGTCCCAGTTCAGGTTGGAGCGAAATCCCCCTCTCGAAATAATGCCAGCAGCGAACACGATTTCTCGCTCTCTTGTCGAGTACATTCGGCTTGCCAGTCATCACGTGGTCTGCCGCTCCGGGTGAGACATGACACGAAATACAAGACGCCTTGTTATTAATGCGCATCAAGAGCAACTTAAGAAAAAAGAAGAAAAAAAAAGGGGGGCGGCAGAGGAGAGCCTCAATGCACAGACTCAATCCAGTGGAAATAACTATGCCGGAAAGAGAAATATGCACGAAACTGAACCGTGCCCCTCGTTCCTCGTTGACCTGTACGCGAATCAGCTGAACCAATTACGCATGTGTGTGGCAACCAGCGGTCAATACCGAGTATGCCATGTTGTGGCGTTAAACTGCGCAGACCTTCCTCCATTTCTGTTTCTCAATAGCAGTTTTGATCTTCCGCCCTGACTTCAAGCGCTATAGTAAGAGATACTGTCGTGAGCAATAAGAAAGGGAACAAACTCTCTATGGGACTCTATGGCGCAAAGCCATAGAAATTCTCTGGTTACTTTTCCGCTAAACTTCAGAATGACTTTTGGATAGTATGTGCCAAGACGTAAAGTTATAAAACAGAAAAAAAAAACTGTGCTCAATACATGAATGCTCAAACATTGTTCCCTTTATTATTGGCCACGACTGCATGCACACGCTCCACCTGACAACCGAAGGCCAAGCACCGTACCAACTTTCAGGCATAGAACGCGGGAAAGAGCAGCGCGACCGTGTGCAGAAAAGCACCATCCCGCGTTGTGGCGTAACTGCCTTCGGAACGCATTCACCAGACGTCTCAATAACATCTTGATATATGGTGCTCATCCGTGATTCCCCACTACAGGGTAGCCCTAAAATCAGCCCAGTAGCCCATATCAAGGACACGTGCGGACCTTCGTCCCACGGTTTGAGAAATGGCATGGTGCCGATGTATAAAGGGCTCAGGTAAGCAACCTGTCATTCAGCCCCACCACGACTTCTCAAACCACTGTGGAGAGCAAGGAATCATACGGCAGACCGACGGTGCTGTACGACATTGTAGAGGGTGAGTTGTCCAGCGGTTATCCCTATAGTCAAGGCCGCGTATCGGACAAGCAGCTAGCGATTGCGGCAACAATGGACTTTGTGCCTTCTGACACCCCGCCGGTCGCTTGAGGACGGGTGCCCCGACTGACCTGTTTTGTCGCACATTGACGCGATCTTTACGGCCCACGCGACCCGATTGTTCGCAAAACGGGTTCTTCATGCCAGACCTTGTATGCTTGAACGCAGGATTGCAAATCGACCGTGCCTAAGGAACAAGGATAGGTCATCAAGCCACTCGGCATTTGAACAAAGCCATTTCACGTCATTTAAGGGGTAAACAAAAAGAACAAAGATAAGTTACAGTTTCAACGCCACGGTGTTGTACTCTAAATCTCCGCAAATTAAGTGATAGTTCAAGTTAGTTGATGGTTTATTGTTTGTGGGGGTTTAACGTCCCGAAGCGACTCAGGCTATGAGAGACGCCGTAGTGAAGGGCTCCGGAAATTTCGACCACCTGGGGTCCTTTAACGTTCACTGACGTCGCACAGTACACGGGTCTCTAGAATTTCACCTCCATCGAATTCGACTGCCGCGGCCGGGATCTAACCCGCGTCTTTCGGGTCAGCAGCCGAGCGCCATAACCACTGAGCCACCGCGGCGGCCCGGTTCAAGATGGAGTTCGAACACGCTGCTAACATCAGTGAAAGCACGGAGTCTAGAAGCGGCAACCTCCTCCCAGCCAATGGCGTCGGCCGATTCTGGTGAGCCTACTAGCGTGACAGTGCAGGAAGTGGCCGATGAAAGGGGATGGTCCCCTTCCTGCATTGTCACGCTAGCAGGGTCATGAGACTCAGCCGAAGCCATTGGCTGGAAGGTGGTCCTTTGACGGTGAAAATTAAGCCGCTTTGTTCTTGAGTCGTATTTTTTTATGGACGCAAGAACGGCGGCACAGCTTATTGCCCATAAAACCATCGATTTCCATTGTCTCGACTCAACTAAATAATAAAATAGGGTGCCTTACTTTGTTTCGGCTGTGCTTTTTTCAGCCATCTGAACTGTCTCAAGCATCGCTGCGCCATCTTATCTCGAGCACCATCCGATCGAAGCGGTGAATGACTGCAATAAAGTGGAGTTCAATAAAAAGAAACGCTATATAAAGCAGCCATCGGTTCTTTGCTCCTTCTTGGCTGTTCTTGCTCGCTTTATTTTGGCCCCTAGAGGTAACTATAATGGTGACCTTTCAGAATGGACGGAGGTGCAACGCAAATTCAAGCCATGCAATGCGCATGACGACAGCACTGTTGCGTCGCCGCAAACGGGAAAAGCCCCAGCGTTACACAACCGCCCTCGTTACCTCATCTCCCTGCCCAACCGCGCAAGCCCGGACCTGTCAACGCTTTTGACAAGCGCCCGTCAGGAGAGCACATACCGGCCTTTACAGCCGGGCCTTAAAGTAAACAGGCCGTCGGTAGATGGCTAGCCGAGATAGCACGCGCTCTAACAAAAGTAAGTTGAAACGTTGCGCTGGAAAAAAAAAAGAAAGAACGCGCCAAGTGCGCTCTCCCAACACACTCAAGACGCACAAGGGCGTGACCGTGCTCTCAGCTGAAACGGCGCTATTTTGGTGTCTGGGTACGCAAAGCGGCTGCGCAGATTTGAAGGCACTTCGCAGGTTGTTACTCTTTCGGCTCGAGGGACGAGCGTCGCCATCGTTGACGCCCGGCGGTGGAAACGTAAAGCAGCTGCTGCGGGTTCCTGCGGTACAGTCCTTCTTTCTAGCGACGCCGATTGCAGCCGTATTAAGGCGAAAGCCTTTAATGCCTCATCGTTGTCGACAGAAGGTTGTCAGCAGAGGTGTCACACTTTTCGGTTGGTCGAAATGGTTATGACGTCAGAGTGCGCGATTCGCAGTAATGAGGTCATCCACGAATCCCTGACGCCCCCTTTTGGAGCAGACGACAACTAATAAAATAGTTGTCGTCCACTCCGACAGGGGGCGTAAGGCGTCCGTGGATGACCACATTACATACCTCATTACTGCAAACGGAGCCATGGATACAACCGAACTCATCGAAGCAGAGAGGGAGTCGTGCTAAAGAAGCAGTCAAAGTCGGCAGTCAGAGTGCGTAGTTGTAATGTGAAGTCAAATGAAGCACTAGTACAGCACAAAAAGTCTCGCAGTAAATGCCAAACAGTGCGCCAGGAAAGGCTTTCGCCTTGCAGCACTTTAAGAGAGCCAAAGTGCCCCCGATTTTTTCTGCAGAATTAAAAACCGCGCACTGCTGCTCAAGATACGGGGCTTGCTGAGGCAGTCTTTCATTAGTTCGGCTTGTATAGCACCGTCCGTGTAGCCTCAAGCGGTGTGGTGTATCCCAACGATTATGTTGTTAGTGGCTATTTATTAATAAAATAAAATAACAATGGAAGGAAAAGATGTTCCTAGCCACGGCATCTGCCATCTGGACAATTCTGAAAAAAAGCACTTTTGAGCGGGAAGCAGTTTATGAAGGCAATTTCTTCATATAATGTAAGATATCCCTACAACAATCAATATACACGCAGATCACCCGAAGGCAGTCTTACATTTTTTTCTTCTGTTAACGTTTTTGCTAGGGTGCCTCGATGCGCGCCCTCGCATCGAGGCACCCTAGTTTTTGCTATCGTCAAAAGCGTCCCCTGTTGGTTTTCTACGGCAGCCTTAACTGTTCGATGCGATCGATGGAAGCACTCTAAAAGAATGGTTTTGCTACATATCAGAAGAATGGAACATCATTACAATCGATATTTCCATAACGGTACCTTACAATTTTCCAACTTTCAAAATTTTTCTCCGATAATGCTAGACACGGTCCACTTCTCCTCTGCACAGCGAAGACGTATTTGAGGATTTGTGCACAGTGGAACACACGCTCATCAATACACTCTTTCAACCCATTGGTCGGTAGCTGTAGCGTGCACAACTTTTGAAGGTTTTGGTGAGACAGACATACGTCAAGCTGGTGCCAGTTAATCAAAGGCTGGTAAAATTACGCGAGGACATTCAGTTGGCAAGGAACGAGACCGAGAAGAACGATGAATACGAACCGGCTCTGACCAATAATTGATTTCATTTGAGAAACAATTGCTCAAACACCCAAGAACATCAAAGAGTCTTGCTTGATAAGTGAGGCGTATAAGCTTATACTTGGCTTCCGAAATGAAACCGGTCAGAGGTTTTATTCTTGATGTCTTTGGGTGTCTCGTCCCTCACGGTTCTTTCCGGATTTTTTTTTTTTTTTTTACATCCATACACCCGTTCGCGCGTGAACAACGACTCGTGAATGGCGCTAATGTGGACTTCGCTGGACGATCCGGATACCGGAGGAGGGGTAAGGGTGGTTAGTTAAAATGATAGCCAATTACCAACCCTTTTCATATGCGCCACCTCGGAGCCACGTGAATACGAATCCTGATTTTTGCGTATACATCACGCCAAAATACGTGTGCTTTCGAGAAGCTCGTGGTAGGCAGTGGACGCCAGAGGACGCAACTCGTCGAAATAGCCAAAATTTATTGGGCCACAGAGCCGAGGGTAACCGCGTTTTCGAAATTCTAGAAACCGATATCGGTATTACTTACGGTGGGCTACACGCCTCTCAGCAATTAAGGATCCTAGTTTGGTTTATTGTGGTTTGACGTCGCAAAGCAACTCAAGCTATGAGGACGGACGCCGCAGTGAAGGGCTCCGGAAATTTCGACCGCCTGAGGTTCTTTAACGTGCACTGACATCGCACAGCACACGGGCCTCTAGAATTTCGCCTTCTTCGAAATTCAGCCGCCGCGGCCGGGATCCAACCCACGTCTTTCGGGTCAGCAGCCGAGTGCCGAAACCACTGAGCCACCGCGGCGGGGCATTAAGGAGCCTAAAAGTAATAGTTAAAAAGTTAACATTTCAATATCAATTAACCAGCCTGCTAGTTAGGATGTCTTAGCTGCATTCTGATGTACTTCACCACTGACAATGATATGCAGAAACAAGCACTCTTGGAACTCAAAAAACTTATTTTCAAAAATTGTGCGAAGTCTTCGGTGAAACACCCCGTACGCCTTCCACGACGCAGCACGGTTTTAACGGGACGCGGTGTAGCCGGCCGGGCGTCTCCAAAGGCGTGACCGTGAGAGCGAGCGTTGCCAAGGACGCACACACGGAATGCACCACATCGTCCACGCTAGGACGCCCCGCGAAAGCATATGCGCGAAACGCGGACTCTGGTATATAGAAACATGCGCCACTGCCTATAACCGGCTTTCACGCGTGAAAGTTGGGAAGAGTTCCTATTTTGTATACATCACAATACGGTGCGCACAGCATACATACGACAACAATGTCCGCGTAATTCCTGTCTGCGACTCCACCCTACTCTGGAACAGGAGACTTAGGTTGTCATTGAAACAGGACATATTGCAGGGTCGCAGCCTTGAGAACGTTTAGTCGTTATTGTCAGTACGCTGCATAACGGACCGAGGGACGTGATATAGAGCAGTCACAAGGAAACAAGAGCCGGCATGTGCCGAATTTTGTGCCTTTGGGAAAAGCCTTTTTTCTTGTTTTTTTTTTTTTCGGCGTTCGTCTACTTTATATTGGAACGACGGGTACGGGACACGTACACGTCTGAATGCATGCATGTATGCATTTTTCCGCATTTTCGATAATTTCTACTCAGAACATGCTGATATATATGCTCATACTTAATTGTTCTTAACTCGACAGCCGCAAACCGACGTTTATTAAAGAAGAAATAACAAAACCGGGGCATCTGCAGTCCTACACCCACGAAATTAAATTTTCTGACTCCTTCCAAAAATGCGAACAAATTATAGAAAGTTATCCGCAATATTCACTCGTATACGTTGCTCTCGAACTGCATGTCACAACAATAAAATAATTGCGCAACAGCTCACTTTCTCGTAATAATGTTAAAAATTATTTAACATCGTACTTCACGGTTTAACTGCGATGCATGATATTGTTATTTCTTGTCGTTTTCTATTATTTTTGTTACGCTTTATTCCTCCGTACCCTTTAGCCCCATTCTATGATTTGTAGATGTGAAATTTATGCTTATTTACTGCTTCATAGTTTCATTATAACTAAGGTTTACACGTTCATGTAAACGCAACTATAGTGACCACCACCTCAGCGTTTGGTCAAACTATTTTATTTTGCATTGGGAGGTCCGCCTGACAGCTTACCTAACCGGTCCACTGAGGTGGCTCAGTGGTTATGGTGCTCGGCTGCTGAACCGAAAGACGCGGGTTCGATTCCGGCCGCGGCGGTAGAATTTCTTTGGAGGAGAAATTCTAGAGGCCCATGTACTGTGCGATGTCAGTGCACGTTGAAGAACCCCAGGTGGTCGAAATTTCCGGAGCCCTCCACTACGACGCCTCTCATAGCCTTAGTCGCTTTGGGACGTTAAACCCCATAAACCAAACCAAACCACAACGTTTAACAAACTTGACCTCTTTAGTGCCTCGTGAGACATGTAGCGACTTCTCCTGCATCCTGCAAGTTCACGACCCACCGCAAATGAATCTGTCCACCGTCAAACGCGCGTTTCCTGCATCCAAACCGCTCACCGCCCCCCCCCCCCCCCCCCCCCCCCCCCCCGGGCTATACGCGCATCACAGGGAAGCCGCCGCCGCCACTTCACGGCCGTCAGACACGGTGTGCGTCCGACATGCCGATACGGCTGAGAAAGCCCAGCCGCTTCCCATCAGCGTGGCGTCGGGGTCAGAGACGGCGTGTAGCGCATGCGAACGAGTTGATTGTCGTGAGGGCAGAGTGGCCCGTCACTGATTATATAGAGCGGCCGCCAAGGTCCCGCGGTGCCGCTCGCTGGAGCGGCGCCGATTTGTCCAACGAGGATCTATCTCGTCCGTCCCCGTGTACAGCGCACACGGGAGACGCGGCTCTGTCAGCCTGCTACACGGTTCCGCTCGATTTTTCGCGGAACGACGGCGCGACCACGGAAGTACGGGTGCACCTTCTTTAGGGGAGTCAATAGGGAGTTCTAGAACGGGGGAACCCTATCCCCTTATCATAAACCTTCCTCACAAAGGAAAGCGGTGAAAGCGCTCCTGCCGCCGCGGTGGCTCAGTGGTTATGGTGCTCGGCTGCTGACCCGAAAGACGTGGGTTCGATCCCGGCCGCGGCGGTCGAATTTCTTTGGAGGAGAAATTCTAGAGGTCCATGTACTGTGCGATGTCAGTGCACGTTAAAGAACCCCAGGTGGTCGAAATTTCCGGAGCCCTCCACTACGGCGTCCCTCATAGCCTGAGTTGCTTTGGGACGTTAGACCCCATAAACCATAGACCAATTGAAAGCGCTCCTGAGATTCTTAAGGGACTTGGGGTTGTATTCCCGTCTATAATCTTTTAAGTTTTCAGTGCGCGCCCTCTGCCCTCGTGACATAGTGGTCGCTGGACACTTGGAAAACTCATTTCGTTGCCGCTCTTTTTCCTTTTTTTCCCCTTTGTTCCCCTCCCCAAGTGTAGAGTACCCAACTGGGCATCGCCTGGTTAACCTCCCTGCTTTTCCGTCCATTTCTCTCTCTCTCTCCCTCCCTAAAAACAACTTTAAGACCACTGCGGTGACCCGCATTGGACGAATGCGAATGCAAAACGTCCACATACTATCACCTTGAAAGACGATGCAAATACCCATACAGATTTATTCTTCACTGCTTCCTGGCATGGCTGGGATGGGTGGTAACCATGCCAGGAAGTGGCTTGGCCCTGTCAGGACGGTTCATTCGACCTCTATCGAAGCGTGTGCTTGGACTTAAAATTGGAGAAACCCTCTTAGAAATCGGGCAGCCGGACTCAATACCTGACGAAGAGCGCACTTTAATGAATCTGGCATTAGCTACATTGCGATCGGCTGCTCTGTAGTTCGTAAGAGTTTTTCCAGAGCTGCAGTCGTCCAAACCTTGTTGGTTTTCCAAGAAAAGAGCCTTGAGTGAGAAAGAAAAAGAGAGTTGATGGGTATACGACAGAAATCAAGTGCTGAAGAACCCCAACAACACAGGACTACAGAAGGAGACACAACAGTGCGGTACTGACAGCTGGGCACTTACTGAACATCACCGCAGCTTTTATACATCGAGCGCGCGAGCACCGGATATCCGGTTGTGTTGTGCCTCCCGTCGCCCTGTTTTTGTGGCGGTTCATCGGGTCAACAATGTCTTGCCAACCGGCCTACGTCCATGCCTGCAACAGTTATGAAGTTCGTTATGGCACAGGGCTCAGCTATTGTTCAAGAATTAGAAGAAAACACTACTGGATAGTATCAGAATTATCATAAACCCTACGTCCCAGTTCTTCGTCCCATGTCTTTACGTGGTTAAAATGTAGTTTTGATATGTCTGGCTAAGGTTAGCCGGCGGTTAAACTAAATTCACGATTTCATCCCGATGGCTCAGTGGTTAGGGTGCTCGGCTGCCGAGCCGGAGTACCCGGGTTCGAACCCGACCGCGGCGGCCGCGTTTCGATGGAGGCGGAACGCAAAAGGCTCCCGTGTACTGTGCAATGTCAGTGCATCTTAAAGATTTCCAGGTGGTCGAAATTATTCCGGACCCCTGCATTACACCGCACCTCTTTCTCTCTTCTTTCAATCGCTCCTTTATACCTTCCTTTAATGCGCGGTTCGAGTGTCCATCGAAATGTGAGACAGATACTGCGCTATCCCCTTCCTTGAAAAACAAATATTTAATTTTTCTGTTCATAAGGCAGGGAGAGATATTTAGACAAAAATATGTGGAGTCTAGGGAGTAGTTTACATTCTAATGTACAGAATCGCACCTTGTGAGCTGTGGCTATAGTATAGTTCACAAAATTAAGTATAAGCCCGGAGTCCCAGACATACGGCACCAAATGAACCAAAAAATTCACCTGGAAGTTGGCAGCCCTAGGCAAGGCGTGAATGGATCGAGATGGCTGAACTTTCAGTATTATGTGTTTACAGCAAGTTTAAGTCAACGACGGTAAAGGTTCTGAGGGCATTATATTGTTACGGGTACGGGGATCGGGGGGGGGGGGGGGGGGGGGGTACGGAGAGGTACGGAGATCGATACCCCGCGCCTCCACCAAATGTTACGTGACGGCAAGCCCGATGAAGACAGGACTACATGACATATGGCGATGGAATGATTTAATGGCGGCGGGCCTAGCGCTAGCGTCACTGCCCACTTCGTCGTCTTCTAGTCCGTCACGATATTGTCTGTCGGACACCGAAGTCACAAAATGCGGCGACTAAAGCGGGCAACTCCCCCTTTTGCATACTGCACAGGAGACACAGCATCAAGAAAAGATTATTTTGGTCATATGTTCACAGCCCATCCACATCAGGGCTCTAGCATACATCCTAGCTCTGCCTTTGCTCTGTTATAGTTTCCTCAGAAGTTAGACCAAAATGTATACATAATAGTTTGTTCTCGGGCCAGCCTCTTCGTCCATTAAGTCAAAAGCAGCCATCGTTTCCTAAGTCCGCTTACTTTATTGTTCATATTTTTTAAGTACGCTTCGCTCTGATTTCTTCTTCATCTGTCCAGAAGCACTACGCGTTGTAGGCGGGCGCCTGCAAACCACATCAGACGATGTCTTCCACATTTGTCCTTCAAACACAAAAGAATCCGCTGATTCAACCTAAGGAAGATGGCCGTCTCCCGATAGACTCACCCGACGGCCATTGTCTTGCGCGCATAAAGGCGCCGCTTCCTATAGGCGCCGGAGGCCGACTTCAAAGATGATGTGTAAAAATTGCATAGGAGGAATCTGGATCGCATGCTTCGAGCGGAGCTGCAAGCCACGCCGCAGCTTCAATGGTACCGAGCCATTACGTGTTTCTTCGCCGGAAAAGGCAACAAGGACCTCGAGGAGGAAAAAGAAAGGGCCGGGAAGCCATTCTACTCGAACCCGATACGTCTCCGTGATTCCGTGCAGCGCTACGACGACAAAGCGTTCAAAAGGACCGCTACTATACCCCCTACACGACCACCGAAAGAAGCGCGCAGGTCCGGCTCGTTCAAACTGGACACTCTTCCGACCGTGCTGCCGGCATAAGATTTCTTTCCAGTTGCAGGGATATTTCTTTTTTCAACGACTTAAAGAAAATAAACGCAGCCCGTTCTGTGCGCTGGGGACGATGAAAAGAACATGCACTGATCTTCACGGCAGGAACATTGGTGATGCCATAATGTGTAGTTTCGAATTCTAAAGTCCACGGTTAAAAAGTTTATAGCTTGTTTGAACATGAACTTACTAGCAGCATACTCACAGCGGTCCTTAAAATACGTGGCCCATATCTTTCAAAAATCATGTCTTTTCCAATAGCCTTTGGGCAGAAAATGTACGGCCAGCCAAGGCAGAGCCTTAAAAACTGGGTGGTGTTACGCAATAGCCACGTGGGCGTGATCTGTGGCGCCTGATGAACGGACCAGCCGCGACAATTGTGGCCGCTGATACATATGCATTGTACGGAGCTGGTTGACCACAAACGGTTCCAACTAACTGCCCAGTTCCGTGCAGCGGTACACAGAAACGGGCTCACCTCTGCGCTCTGGAAATTAAGCCAGCGTCAACAGCTCAGCGCATACTCATCAGTGACGGTTTGAGGGTTCTGAAACTGGCATTTGCACAACTGAGAAACAACGTTTCTAAGTTCGTTGCGAATGGCATTGTGGCGCGACACGAGTGAATTAAACACGACCAAATGCAGTGATGCACTGACCGAGTATGTTCTCGATTTCCCCTGATCCGAAGGAACCAGCGCTGCAGCTTCCACCCTGCTGCACCGAACTTCAGGAGGAGGCGGGCGGGTCGAGCCGCCATTGTGCGGCACAAGCGGGGGAGCGTGCACGGACGACAACGTCGTGTGCCTTCCGCGAAAAAAAAGACTAAAGAACTTTTCTTTTTATTTCGAAGGTAGCCGAAGAGAATAAAAGAAACGAGAGGTGGTCACGTGACCAAACCGGGCGTGATTAACCTAAAGCTTCGCTTCCGGTCTTTGTCGCGAGAGGCCCAGCGCGTGTGTAGTGAAACGCCACACGAGTGTACGTGTCTCTTCGATGACACGACCTTCCAGGAAAGCCAAGAAATAGCGTGAGCGTGTACTTATTCGCACGCAACTTCGCAGCTGCGTACATTCCTTTCGCCGTGAGCCAATCTGTGGAAGGAATACGCTATGGAAGGCGACACCGACCAGCAAATGTCCCAGGGAGATCCTTCGTATTTGTCTAGACCAATACACTGTACGGTTCTCTACATTGTTTTGTTCTTTATTCCTAAATTATTTGATTCAGCATAGCAGCAAGAAGCTTTTGCTGAGCCCGGTAGTACATTCACGAATTTGTATTTATTGACCACTGGCATAAACCTTACTCGGCGATAAGCAGTATACCCAGTTCGGTGCACAGCGAATTAGAGCAGTACGGCTCTATTGGAAAGGTATTTGCAAACTGCTGAAACAGTACAGCATCTGAGTGTCGTTGTATGCTGAAGCCAAGCGATGCATACTGCTGTACTCCTTCTAGTTGCTAACATAAACCGCTTTAGCTGCAGCGGCATCAAAGTAAAACAGCTGAAATTGAAGAAATGGCTCTCGTACCCTGCACTCTGCAAACCTTCCTGCAGAAAGCGTCCACGCCCCTGTCCATCCCGATAGTTACACACGTATTAAGTAGCCCATTTTTGTATAATTCAATACTTTCTTTTCATTAACTGGTCGAATGCCCGGGAGATAATATTCTGTAGAATAAGAGCGTCGCAGAAGCAAACAACATGAAGCATGCAGTGAAGCTACACCAGGCAGCTTTTTCTTCTGATTGAACAGTACACCATGGACTCTGATTAATCGAGCTGATTATGCGCCATCGTGTTATTAGTAGAGAAGAAGCGTCAGTTTAAAAAGGACAGTTGGAGTTGAGGATTTTTTGTTTCCCAATTCGTCCAGGCGCGCGTCACTTGGGCTATAAGAGCCTCTTAAGGCAGCTTGTGCATTGTCTCAGTTCTGCTAGCGTTTGGCTCCCACAGCCTAACGTCAAACAGGGCGGTGGCCATCGGGCTGTTTGTGAAAAGGTCTATATGTACAGCCCCGGTAAAAGTCCAGAGGACCACGGAGTTTGTTTCCGAGTCGTGTAGTTGTGTGCTTATGGTACATCAAAAGTTACGAACCTTCGGAGGAGAATACAGACCCTCGTCCTCACCTTTCTGGACTTTTCTAGCTACAGACGGTGCTGTAAGCATTTCAACGTACAGGGTCAATCACACTTAGAGGGAACACGGCTCCGTGTGGCCACCTACCTGCGGAGTTCCACTGCATCTAACCCGTTCATGAATCAATGCAGAGAGGCGCACGAGAAGAGGGACCTCAACATGGTGCTTCGTGTCATCTGCCCCTTTGCACGAGTTTGCTACAGGCTAGGCCGTAATGGCGCTCCACATGCCCGCAGCCACGCGGAGCCGTGTTCCCTTTAAGTGTGACTGACCCTGTACGGCTCAAAACCAAGCGCAGGGGATCGAATAGTTTTGACTAGGACTCTTATGTTTCACTGTTCAGCGAGGAAACGTGCCACAGGGACATGACGCCCGGTGGAGTGAACCGCAAATCGTCTTTGCCGGCCGAGACTCGCGTAGGAAATATTTAGCAAGCCAAAATACGAATTGAATCATCCTGCTACACTATGAACTACATACTCGCAATGCAAAGTCGAGTTTGCTCAACGATGCCGTTGCTCTGAGCTCGCCCTCATTCTCTCTTTTTTCTTGCATTCCGCAAACCGACATGACAGAGAGTAGAGAACAAGCCTCCACTCTGGCCATATGCACTCTATACAGAGAGGAGTAAAAAGGGAGTAAATTGTCCTCTAGCGCACGCCCTTTCATAAAAGGGAGTGCCCTAATTTACTCCCTTTTCACTCTCATATAGGTGTATTGGTGTTCAGAGTGTGGTGTGGGACACCATGGTCGTTCAAGCAACGGGCCAATACGGCGTCTCGCAGTCGGGTCGCGTGAGCAAGAGCGAGCGACACTGAAACAACGCTTTCTTCAAGCACCGGCCGCTATTCTGCATGAATGACTATATCCCTTTTTACGAAGGCATCGCAAGGTCAAAGCCACGCAAGACACAATGCACATTTCTTACAAGGGATCAATACACACCGAGACTATCCTTCCAGAGGCTATAGACACGGAACTACACAGACTGTTCTTTCTTTCTCGTCCATAATGAACAGACCTTGCTCCCGAAAAAGCCATCACACTTTCGAACGCGCATACCGCAGGCTAAGTATCAGTGTTGCCTGCGAGTGATGCCATAACGCTCAACTCTTTTTTTGTTCTCTTTTTCTGGACGTTAGCAAGGCTTTTGATAGCATCTGCCACGTTCTTTTGCTTGATAAACTTTCTGCGCTGGGATTTCGAGGTTCGTTTTTGGAACTGCTTACTAACTTTTTACAAGATAGGCGCCAATATGTGTCGATTTCAAGATTCCATAGCGATTTCACGGCAATTGCCTCTGGAGTCCCGCAAGGTTCTATATTAAGTCCTTTATTATTCAATCTATACGTTAACGACCTTGCTAACAGTGTGCCATCTTTGCTGTTTCAGTATGCTGATGACACTGTTATTGTTGCATGTGCAAAGAAATACACTGATGCTGTTACAGCATTACAGATAGCTGCTATTAAAGCCATGGACTGGTTTAAGTTTAATCTTATTAATGTTAATACTTCTAAAACAAAACTGATCTGTTTTCATAACCCATTAAAACAAGTTGAATTAACTGACCTTGTTTATTTGCATACTTCCTCTTGTCTTAATTGCAACTGTGTACCAGTTGAATATGCGCCTTCGGTCAAATATCTTGGCCTGACCTTCGACAGTGATCTCTCTTGGAAATCGCACCTTTCTTTTGTTTGCCAAAGGCTTCGTGCTGTATCGTGTGTCCTGTATAACATTAGATACTTTATGCCTTTTTCTGTCCGTAAATGTGTTGTACATGCTCTAGCCTATAGTGTACTTAGGTACGGAATTACTGTTTATGGTCACTGCACGGTTCGCTGGCAACATAGGGTGAATTCGCTTTTGCGTTTGCTTCTAAAGAATATTGCTTACGACCTGTCCATTGGTAATGACATTGATATTTTTAGAAGACTAAAGCTTCCAAGTTTTAACTCTTTATTAACAGAAACTATTGTGCTAAAACACTTCTGGTACAGTCAGTTCACCGTTCCATATGTCCCTGCTCGGGATTTAAGACCAAAATACCGCTACTGCATTCCTCGCTCCTCAACCCGGTACGGTAAGCGCACACGTCATTACTATGTACCTGCCTGTTTCAATAGCTTGCCTCCTACTGTACTCCGCATGAAAACTAAATACACCCTGAAAAAAACTTTGCGGTATGTCTCCGTGTTGCTTCCTGCCCCGTAGTTATTTCAGCTATTTACTGTATTAATTTCAAATCACTGTAATCTTTCTTGATGTTGTAATAGTTATATATTTGTTTCATTCTGTTTGGTGACCATTTTCTTTTTTTGCAAAGTTCATTGCAACGTCTCTATTTTCCTTTGTTTTGCCAATGTTAGCTGTCTGCCAGGCGCTGCCACTCAAGCCCTTTGAGGCTTTGGTAGGCCTGATTTATGTTGTCTGGCAATTGACGTGAATAAAAGTTCTATCTATCTATCTATCTATCTAACTCGATCTTGCAACAACGACCGCCTTCTCCATTCCCCGTCAGATGGCCCCAAGTTGCACGTGGCAACAACAGCAGTCTTCTCAGCGCGACTCCAAGTGTACGGCTTTCGCGTCGAGTGAGGCGAAAGGTCAGCGGAGGGCCATCACCTCCACCACAAGGGGCAGCAAGCACTCACGGATTTTATGTATGTGTGTGTATATATATATATATATATATATATATATATATATATATATATATATATATATATCTGCGTGTGTGACTCCAGCCATTACGAAACGCACCGTCGTCTCGAGCGCAGTCCTGGCGGGAGACGCGAAGAGGCCAATAGCAATCGTCGAGGCGGTATTTATAAACCTATTGTTGCGCATAGTCGTCGTCACCATTGCCCTGCGACTTTCCCCCCCACTGTCTTTCGCACCCTCGATGGACTGCTCGAAGTACAATGGCTGTTCTCATACATGCGAGCTCTGGACGCCGAGTCCTGGCGGGCTTTCTTTCATACGGATCTGCAAGACACGTGGCGTCAAGCATCTGCGTCTCGCTCTGCCGATGTGGATGGGAAAGGCCGCAGTGTGACCGGTGACGAAGGCGTAATTGACCTATTCTTATGTCCTTTTTATTTTACTTTTGGCGTGAAGGAAAGGAGATGCCTTTGTCCCGCTGTGGACGTAGGCTGGTTGATGACGATGACGGGAGTACGACCACCAGGTTGAATGGTATGCGCGTGGGAACGAGTTCGTCACTGCTGCGGTACCGTGAGGAAGAGGGGCAGTTGCTTTGCATAGACAATTGATCTCAAGCATGCAACTAATTATTTCACCACAGAACTTACTATGTGATCTCGTCGCGGTCTAGAAATACCTACCAATTTTCATTGACCAGTTAATAAGCATTGTCACTGCTAATTTGTTGCGCGTTGTCCTGTTACATCACCAGCTGTTTTTCGTCCTTTATTCACATCGTGCAAGAGGTTATAGATCCGCGACTTGGCGATCTTCTTAAGGTAAATCGCTGCTTTGTAAAAAAAGTTCAACATTAAGTATATCCAGGCTACAACAAAACCACTTAGTAGCAGCTAGTAAAAAAGTTATTGCTTCTGATTACGACGCTAACGGGCGCGTATACGCCACGGTGGAATACCAAACACAAGGAAGGAGCCTTCGACGCGGCAGAAACTTCGGGACCAGTAACGCAGAACACATGCGCTCTTCACTTGTCTAGTGCTTTGTCATCCTGTATGTTTGTAAGGTGCAAGCCAGTTGACTATAGCCCATGCCATGAAATCTTTCTTCCAGAAAACTGAGCGTTGCAACTAGATTCTGAAATCAATGGCATAACTTTTGTGCACGCAAAGATGGAGGAAGTTCAGCAGAATAGGACGGGCGCATTGCATTACGTTTGTCTTTGCCAGTCCGTTGCCACAGGGGGCTACATAGTCACTGTGCATGTGCAGTAATATTAAGTGTTATCTTACGATTGGGTTTAGTAAATACTAAACGATAAACGTCTTCTAGCAGAAGTGCTCCCAACGTAACGAGTATGACACAGTTTACGTCAAAATAAAAATCTCGTTATGTCCCTTACAGTAGCCACGCGGTATAAAACTTAACGGAAGGCATCGCGTTCATCTACAAAGCTTGGACGCTGTTCCATTACAGGGTGGTCTGATGACTACAGGATTCAGCGGTAATGCGTGGAAGTCGTTGCTGACGGAAGTCGTCAATTCGACGGCGAAGCTCGGTAAAAAAAAAAAAGAAGAAAAAGGTGTTAGAAGAGTTGGAAAAACAGGTTACGCCTGATTGTCTGGAGACATACATTTCATCTCTCCACCGCAGACTGGCTGGAAAGTAAGATGACCACATAAAACTATGTTAAAATATCGCGAAGTAGGCTATATACGAGGGGGGACCCAAAAGAAACCGGACTGAGAGCGCGCTGCCATTCGTAGACGTACTAGAGAGTTCTACCGCTAGATGGGGTTAGTAGAGACCTTCACGAAACAACTGTGCAGACGGCATAAATTTTCAGGCAAAAATATGAGCGTAGTGTTGTGTTTCGCTTGCAGTTATTTTGTTCCGCCTGCGAAATCTTTATGGCAAATTTAAAAGAACAGAGAGCGTGTTTGAAGTTTTGTTTCCTGGTTGAAAAATCGGCAACGGAAGCTTACCAAATGTTGCAACACGCTTTTAAAGAGGATGCTATGAGCCGCACACAAGTTTTCGAGTGGTGTAGGCGCTTGAAATGTGGTGAGATGAGTGTCTAAGACCACGCTCGTTCTGGGCGTCCTTCAACATCTCGAAACGATGAAAACGTTGCAAATTCTGTCAAAAAATGAACAAAGATCGTCGTTTCACGATCGACCAGATTTCAAAAGAGACAGGGGTGAGTTGGAGCTCCCGTCAGCGAATTTTGACTGAGCAGTTGCAAATGAGACGTGTTTCCGCTAAATTTCTTCCTCGCATTCTCAGACAGGATCAGAAGAACATTCGATTAAATTTGAGTAGGGATTTAAAAAAAGAGATTGAAAGTGATCCAAACTTCTTGACTAAAGTAATTACAGGTGATGAGAGTTGGTGTTAGGGGTATGACCCAGAAACTAAGCAAGCGTCAAGCCAGTGGAAGTCTCCCAACTCTCCGAGACCAAAAAAAAAAGCAAGGCAGTTGAAGTCGAATGTGAAGGCAATGATCATTGTCTTTTGTGATGTTCGTGAAATTGTGCACCAAGAATTTGTTCCCCCTGGCCAGACTGTTAACCAGCACTTTTATTTCGAAGCTTTAAGACGTCTGCGAGAAGATGTGCGGAGGAAACGCAAGGAACGTTGGCGATCAGGTGACTGGTTCCTTCATCACGACAACGCCCCCGCACACACGGCCTTACGAGTGACCCACTATTTGGCCTCTCGTGGATCGACTGTCGTTCCGCACCCTCCCTATTCACGAGACCTAGCCCCGTGCGACTTTTTCTCTTTCCGAGAATGAAGAAAAGTCTAAAAGGAAGCGTTTTGGTGATGTGGAGGCCGTACAAACAGCTTCGCAAAGGGCACTGGACGATATCAGAGTTGAAGAGTTCCAGAGATGCTTCAAACAGTGGGAAAAAAGACTTGACAAGTACATCGCATTTCATGGAGAGTACTTTGAAGGTGACAGAAGGAATTTTGTGCAAGAGTTAATAAATAACGTTTTTATACAAAAAATCCGGTTTCTTTTGGGTCCCCCCTCGTGTGTGGAGGCTCGACAATGAGAAATAACGTCGGAACAGCACAAGTCAGAGTGCGGTTGCTGCCTGCGAAAAAAACAAACATAATATTCTAGAAATACTTCAGAGGAAACCAAACAAAGCAATCTCTTATGTTGTTTTTCGCGGTTTCAAAACCCAAAATCTATTCGGGCGAATTCTTCTATTCCAGACACAAATATCGTCTTTCAATTCAGAGACGCTGTGCAGGATGCTTTGAGGAAGAAAAAAATACGAATCATTTTTTACCACAGTTTCGAAGCTAAACAAAGCAATATGAAATGGTTCTCAACGTGACTCCCATCTCGAGGTAACAATTTTCAGGAAGAAAATGATCGTGAAGTTCGTTTCCTGACCTAGCCCTCGGAAACAGACATACGTTTCCTTCCGTTCTTGAAATGAATGTTAGAAATCCCGGCAGATTTCCCGGCACACTGACGAGAAATAATGTTAATGCTAAGGCATAAACTAAAGTGATGTAAATGAGAAATTTCAATGAGAGTCGACCTCCTTGGCGTTGGACTCTACGAACAGCAAACAGCGCGAATTTGCGGCACGCATTGACTTTCGTGTTCGAGACGTTACCGAGGCTGAAGCAACGCTGGAGCGCATCCTCGATTAGCCCTGAAAACTTCGGGTTAACAATAAGCATAGTGCGTGAATTCCAGCCAAGAATAAAATTAGGAGGAGGGCGTAGAGTGATTATAACCAAAACGACGTATCATGAAAGAGAGCGTCTTGTGCGAGCTCCAATGCTAAGTAGCCAAACCATGTTTGATAAAGTTCGCTTATGCATAGAAACTACTGATCCGGCATCATGATTATCCCACACTACGAAGATTATGCCGGGCACAGGTATGTCAGTCTTCCTTTGTATGAAATGGCATGGGTACGCGAGCATACCTGCATGTTGTCGGCGTCACTTAGCGTTTAGATGCAGCTTCTTTACTGGAGCGAAGTGCTAAACGAAAAACTCTTTTCCTTAGATATTTCACGGTAATCTGCTAATTGCATCTTTACTTTATGGCCGCATCTACATGTACCATAATCCGACCAATATTCTCTGTCAAACGACTTTCCTAAACTAACCACGGATTGCAGATTAGATGGCGCGGGAACTTGCTTAGACTGAAAGTTTGTGAAGTACGACGCCAGATATGATGCGAAGGATGTCAGCGTTAGCTGCACCATCATTTACGATGTTCGAGCGGCACAGCATTACGTAAAAGACTTTCGGCACATTCGAGAGCGAGCAAGTTAAAAACATGACAGTTCACTGGCGAAAGAACTGCCGTCGCACACGTGCGGTACTCACGAAAGTGACGAACGATAGGAGGAAGAAGAAGACATTCGCCGTCGTTCGTAAAAATCCCATGGCCGAAGAAGCGTGGCGCCGAGCGCGCGTTCCTCTGTCACCGAAACCAAAACATCACTGGCAGCAGGTGAAGCGCGCGCGGACGATGCTCGCCAACGGCCAAGCGCCGCAGCTTCGCTACTGGCGTGCCGAAAGCGAGGGCAAACGAGTTTTGCGCGAGCCGTGTTCTTTCAAGACTTCTCTCCTCCTCTCATCTCACTCTTTCTCAGATGAAGCCAGCGCATGCGCAGAGCGAAGCAGAAAGGGGCGCTGTTGCTAATGTGCGCATGCGCGGCGTGACGGACGCGCCGCGAGCGTCGTCTGCTAGCTCCGAGTTGCGGGCACACTGCCCGTTGGCATCATTAAAAGCGCGAAAAAATTGCGCGCCGTGAAAACTAAAAATGCATAGTTTTTAAAGTACAACCGGGCCTAGTTTAGACGCGAAAAGAGTGCAGCACGAATTAATTATATAAGAGCAAACCTTCACATTATAGACGCAGCGCGAAACACGAGGACAAAACGAGCACAGACACAGCGCTGACAGACAGAAAAGACGCTCAGCCGGTCATGTGTCCTGATGCCAGGCAAAGGGTTCTTGTTTTTGAGGTGCCATTCGTGTGTTTTTTTAGGTGTGATTCTTTCTTTTTTGAGACTGTTTGCCCTGTATTTAAGCCGTGGCGCGCCCTCAGTAAACCATCAGTTGTAAGTTAGCGCTGTGTCTGTGTACTTGTCTTGTCCGCGTGTTTCGCGCTGCGTCGATAATGCCCAACCAACTTGCCCAGGCTCCCACTTTGTATTCACAACATATTAAAACTTTTTTGTAAGCTAGTTGGATCTTGATGCACGGTGAACAGTAACACGCACAAACAGAATTTTATGCAACAGAGGGAAAGAAACACATCTAAGTTCTCGTTTATACTTCTTCTCCTATGTCTCACAGAAGAAAATTGCGTTTTCGCATTGTTACCGTTCACTTCACACAGTAATATGAAACAGGCTAGCTGCAGACTTTGCTGGAAGTAACACGGTGAAAATTTGCATTCTAGCCATAGGCGTTGCACAGTATGTAAAGCAAATCCCCCAGCACTTCTGTCACTTGCAAAGGGGTTTATAGGTCATAAAAAAAACCAGGCACTGAAAGGCGTTTGCCTCCCTGTCGGCGGCCATTCCACAGCCAGTTAGCAGCGCGCGCTCAGCGATAGCATTGCCACTAACACTGCCTGCCGAACTCAACGTAAATTTTTTAAAGTAAGCAACGATTCATGTGAAGGTGCATGCTTGATAACTTGTTTCGAGCTCTAGGTCGTCCACAGGTGACGCCAGCGTACTCCCAGGTACGCCGATCGAGCTAGAGAAGTCTGTGGAGGTCTACGCTATGTAATAAACTGAATACATCGTGCTTCTGTCGCGTGGGAAAGCAGTTGTGTTGTATGTGTGGCGTTCTCTCATCCCTCCTCCCTCCCTTTTTTGCGTCCTTGTACTTTTTGCACACTTCATTAAAATTCCTTTCTCTCTCTCTTGCTATTCAACATTGTCGCCGTGTCAGCTAATCCAGGGTAGTGACGCGTCACTGTATATTTCTTATGATGAGAAAATAGGTTAAATGAGCTACACGACCGACTCTGCGCCATCTCAGCCACTAAGCACTAGTCTTGCCGAAAGCCCGTAAGTGGGTAGAATGTGCTGAAAATTACACATAGGTTGTGAGGATTTACAGGAACTTTCTCAGTGCAACATGCCACAAATGTGGGCTCAATGGCTCATCCTTAGCAGCCGTATATATAAAGTGTTTTATATCTCTTACGTACGCTTCACATAGAAAAACGGACCACTCCTGCTAACACATCATGGATCACTGTGGAGACTAATGTAGCATAATGCACTGTTATAAACAGCACATTTCACTACTGTACACAAAAAGAAGAGTAAAACAACATTTCTGCGCTTGGCACAAATATACAGGCAGCCATGACCCTTTATTTGGCAGGTATGAAATATGAGACCCTATGTACATATGTATAAAAGATGATTGGAAATGTGTTCCAGCAAGCATGTGCAACTGTACCGAACACACCATGGTGATAACGTAACACATTCTTAAAAATACACCATCCCAATTTCAAGAGCTAGAGTGGTACATCCCTGATGCAAGGAGAAGATTTCGTCTAGTGAAGTGCAGTGCCAAGACTGATGTTGCCTTGGTCGGATAAGAGCCCAAAAGTAGCCCTTCACAGTTTGTCCTCACTGTCGGTGCGTGAGAAATGTTCAGATCCTCGAGATCTATTTCATCGATGAGCCGCGCAAAGTCCCACAGCTTGATGCAGTTGTCAATGCCTCCAGAGGCGAGAATTGTAGTGTCCCGACTGAAGCAGAGGCAGTAGATTGTGTCTGTGTGGCCGGAGAGCTCGGCAAGCAGGTGCCCATGGGCAATGTCCCAGATGAGGATCTTGCAGTCGGCACCTGCAGAAGCCAGGAACCGACCATCGTTGCTGAACTGGAGACAGTAGATGCGTCCCTTGTGTCCGGTCATGTAGCGCACACAGCCTCCCGTCAGCACGTCCCACAATCGCACAGTGCGGTCGCTGGAACCTGTTGCAACGTAGTTGCTGTTGTGGTGGAACTGGACGCAGTCGACGTCTGAAACATGTCCTGCAGAAGTGAAAGGAGAGATTTTCTCATCCATGCCACACAGTGAGAACAGCAGTCAAAAAGGCAGAATGTGGCTTAAGTTGGGGCAGGGGAAGGAAACCACCATGCACTCTTCTAATGTTGTATGTGAAAGAAAAAAATGCACAGCTGAAATGAAATGGGGGCGTCTATGTGCTTCTAGGCAGGTCTTTGATAAAAAAATTATGCATAAGCATTTGTTCATCATGCATGAGATGACCCTTCACATCATCACATGACCCTTCACGATCCATTTCATACGGCCGTGATGTCAATGCGACTAAAGCAAGAGCAGGGGGGAAAGCAAATGGCGAAACACTGACACGGCAAGTCTGGCTGCGGCGTAGACACTGGAATAGCGGTGATAAATCTTCTTCGGCATGTCAAAAGTGACCTCACGCTCTGTCATACGTGGGTGTCGGTCTGCCAGTGCGACACGGCTTCAGACGACTTCATTCAAGTAAGTGGCATCAGGGGTGCATTTTTGTTACGAATGGCGTGACGTCTTCTTTGATGCCCTACGTCAACGGAAAGAGAGACCAACGACAGAGGACCAAATAGAATGAAATGGAAGGATTATTTTCATTAAAATTCAGGCCAGCAACAGCTACACCGCAGTAACTGGACAATGCACGGGACGACATAAGTATGAGGACAAAATATTATACAACTACCAGTGGCCAGGCACTTGTTTACCATCTGCCACTATTTGTTTTATGTATACACAAAATAGCATTCCAAAAAATGTTGTAGAAGCACATTTTGTTAGTTCACCCATGTATGAACGTCAGCTATGCTACAAGAATGTACTTTTAAACGATGGCTGTATAAATTTAGGAGTCTTTTAATAGGTATGATGTAATTCTTGCACTTAACATCAACCAGCACAAGAGGTCAACAGTAGGTGTACGCTAAATATTTGATGTTAAAAGATCTCAAGTTGCAAAAAGTATGTCCAAGTCCTGAAAGACGCTATGTTATTTCTTGCAGCTTTGTTATCTTAAACTCCTTACAAATTATAACTATGAATAATACACGCAACGTAAAAGGAATGGTACAAGTCAAGGTAAAATTGTTTCTTGTAGCCTTTTTCATCCATATGCCCGGCCCTTTGATTTAAAAAAAAAAGAAGCTGCAGTAACTTCTCTCAGGAGTTCAAACCTACAGTTTTGGAAGAACGTTGAGATGGCTAGACAACGGAGTGCCCAGTGTCGAAATGTAAGCTAGTGGAGTGGACTAATGCATGCCCCTAAACAATCACTAAACGACACAGATTGGAAACGGGGCTTCACTCTTACACCCATACACTAACACCTTGCCGTGAAAGTACAAAGCACAGTAATCTGTTTGTGTGTGTGATCTCAAGGGATACGAATGTAGGCTGAAGCTCTAAACATTCATAACCAAAATGCAACGGATTTTGAAATTGTCAAAATGAATAGTAGGAGGACCTGCCCTGAGTACCTTACCCCAGCTACTACAGAAATCTGTTGGTTCATAAAAATGTTATGACAGTGCTTTTTTTAGAGACATCTAAGCTCCCTAAAGCCCAAATTTGCAAACTGTTCAACAAAACAGAGCTATCATTTTGTTTGAACAGAATTTAGCAAACGTTAGGGCAAACGAAAACCAAGACGTGCTGGAGCCGGCGGCATATGAAGACGCCAGTAGGTGAGCTGATCGCTACACAACCATGCCCTCCATTGCATATACAAGTGGGCAGCTGCACTTCCTTCAGTCTCGTTTCGTGCGTTATTTTTGCTGAAAGCAACAGGCAGCAAGAAGCAATTACTTTCATGGACACCATAAGATTGGTACAAATCTGTCAAGAAACGGAAGTGTTCAGAGCAGTAGTGCTAGCTGCGGCAAACCAAACCGCAGTCTACAATAGCCATGAAGAACAATAATACTATTGTGCTACTGGGAGCAGGCAGAGTGAGTGAGGGAACAAACAAGGTTAACGACATCCTAGTCGAAATCAAGAGGAAGAAATCGGCTTGGGCAAGGCACGTAAGGCGTAGGCAAGATAACCGCTGGTCCTTGAGGGTAATGGAGTGAATTGCTAGAGAAGGCAAGCGTAACAGGGGGCGGCAGAAAGTTAGGTGGGTGGATGAGATTAAGAAGTTTGTGGGAATACGGTGGCCGCAACTGGCGAAGGACAGGGTTAATTGGAGAGGCATGGGAGAGGCCTTTGCCCTGCAGTGGGTGTAGTCATCCCATCATCCCATCATTAGGCTGATGTTGATGATGATGTGCTACTGCTTGTCTGTTGTGTTGCAAGCCATTGGCACATTCAAATACCAGCAAAGTTTTGTAGCCACCAGCCTGCCAAACAAGACATGTACTGAGAAGCCTGCCATCTGGGCCGCAAGAGTCACTGTTCAAGCTCATATTCAACAGGCTTCAGTAGCACCAACAAATAATGGCCTTGTAAACAGTTCGGCCATTCTCTATGGTGTGTAATTTGCCCAATCATTCACTAGATCTGAACAGCAGTGCATTACTCAGAATGCCACAACAAATGTCATGCAGGCAAAGTACAAGGAGAACTATGCTGACGGCTTAAGCAAGAGAGCGGTTGGAAGAAATGGCAAGGTCATTAAGAGACACCTGTCTTATCGCATCTACAACAAAATAACTAAGAAGGTTGAACTGTTAAATCAGTCACGAGCTGACTTACAGCCCAGTCTCGAACCACAGGCCGGCTCCTCGCACCCCACCAGTGGAGGCAACACCATCATCTGAGACAGCCTCATTAATTTTTAGAAACACTGCAGAAAAGTAGCCTGCTCTAATTTCAGCCATGCATATTTCGGTACTGTTCGTACTGTTAGAACAATTCGGAAAATATTCGGTAGTGTTAGAATATTTTCAAAAGGGGTTCAACTTAAATTGAGGCCAACATAGCGAGCTACGGGAAGGAAACTGATATGTGTAATGTTAAGAGATAGGATAAGAGATAATGATATTGATAATGATAATGATGTTAATGATAAGAGATAGCAGAGTGGGTGAGGGCACAAATACAGGCTAATGTCATCCTAGTGGAAATCAAGAAGATATGGGCTTAGGCAGGGCATGTAATGTGAAGGCAAGATAATGGTCTTTAAGGGTAACGGATGGGATACCAAGAGAAGTTAGGCGTAGCACGGGATAGCAGAAAGTCTGGCAGGCAGATGGGATTATGAAGTTTGTGAAGGTGGCCACGGCTGACACAGGACAGGGTTAATTGGAGGGATATGGGAAACCCATCTGCCCTGCAGTGGAAGCAGTTAGGCTGATGATGAATGCCCTGTACATTGCTAGCTTGCAGTACGTGCATTAAAAAAGTACTGATGTAGATAGCCCACAGTACAGTTTGTGCTGTCAACAATGTAGTTGGTGTGACACTTTCAAGCAAGGTCAGACATTATAATGATAGGCTGAAAAAATAACAGCAGTTTGCTTTGCCAGGGTTATTCCAAATAAAGGACCTATGTGCCCAAGAGATTCTGCTATAGCTTCTGCGTCAATTATACCCATACATGGGGGGAGGGAATTGTCAGTGGCATTTCACAAGAGTCACACAGCAGCACCAATTCCTACTTCAAGCAATATCTGCAATCCCAGTTCAAGAGATGACCTTTTAGGATGGTGGTTGATAATCCAGCAGCACTAGCTAAATCAGTGATATCTACTGCCAGGAGCACTGTGAGGTGTGCATTTCTATAATCCGCTTATCGAAACTTGCTCTGACCAGCACTGCCGAAGCTATCCATGGTTTGCCACCACGGCGCCCACGACAGATATTTACAACTTTCACTAAACGAATGCATCATCATCATCATCAGGCTGACTACACCCACTACAGGGCAAAGGCCTCTCCCGTGTCTCTCCAATTAACCCTGTCCTTTGCCAGCTGCAGCCACCATATCCATGCCCACCTAACTTTCTGCCGACCCGCGCTACGCTTGCCTTCTCTTGGAATGCACTCCATTACCATTAAGGACCAGCCGTTATCTTGCCTTCGCGTTACATGCCCTGCCCAAGCCCATTTCTTCTTCTTGATTTCGACTAGGTTGTCATTAACTCGCATTTGTTCCCTCACCCACTCTGCCCGCTTCCCTTCTCTTAACATGCAAACAGCCATGAAAAAAATGCAAGCAAGCACAGACGCTAAACATGCCGCCACTGGATCCTCCTGTCCCTGCATTGTGTTCAGCTGCTCGACATGCAATGTACAAAGGTCATGCAGATATTCCAGTTCAATAACATAAACGTAATGGGCTGCATATAGCATGATTATGAGAAGTATGGGAACCGAGCTCTGCAAGAAGCACTGAGTGAATGCAGAAACTACATTTGGTTCAGGAGCAGTTGGAAAGTCTAACTTGTGTTCGGTGGAATGACAGTTCAAACTGGCCAAGCAACAGCGGTACCAAAGAGTGTTGGAAGCAAACATGCCAGACGATGATCCCTTGCAGTTTTCAAAAAACATGAGATCAAACCCAGTAGAGAACGAATCCTGAAAGAAAAGGGGGACAGGCTGGCCTGAGGCATACTGCTCTAGCCTGCTACTTAAGACCTGTGAATTGATGACGGAGGGAAGGGGCAAAAGGGGTCACAACAGGGGTGTCGAAAGTGCCCTGATGATGGGCACAGGTATACATAGCTTGCACGTGACGTCGTGTCAGGGAGACCGCAGCTATGGCGCATATGTTTATGAACCGCTTGGCTGCCGCGCGAGCTCAGAGATGCGGATAAACAGAGGTGTTTCGAGCTGCAGCCGTCTCCTTCGTGCTTTTTGCATAAAAATGTCTTCTCTCCTGGATCTGGAGTCCTTTCTCGAGGACTACGAATTGCATCTGACCGTACCTGTGCACTTTCGGTGTGAGGAAAAGGTTCAGCATCGTGAGAACATCGGCCCATCACAACATGAAGCAGAGAAGAGTTTGGTGGGTGTCAGCCTGTTGCGGAAATTACCAGCTACTTTGCAACCCTCGAATGAATGAGCGCGAACTAATATAACTGCACATTTCTTTCGTTAGTACACATATGCGATAGCTTGTATCAACGCAGCTCGAGGAAGATGAAGCTTTACATTAGAGGTAGCGAAAAACTTTAAAGCCCTTTGAGCAGGGTGAACTTGTCTCCAGGCGTTAATGTAGCACATCCAGTAAACGTTAGTTCCCTTTTAGGTGCTAAGACAAAGTTTACAGACACACTGATTTTTGCCATCAGCTGCGGTGGCGTGTAGCGATCGGTGCATGGCTACGGTACCTCGATACAGAACAATGCACCGAGGCCGTGCATAGCCGTTTCGAGGCACCTTACACACGGCTCAAATGGTGCCCCTGCCACGTTGGCCTCGGCATGCTTTTTCTGGGCATCATCTCGCTGCTTTTCGCTGTGTAGTGTCTCGGTACTGTGCGCTGATGTCGTGCAAAATCTTCATGCTTGGCACCGTACCCGAGGAGATCGGGGCCCAGTCGGTATTTGTCTCTTCGAGGTGCTTGGGTGGTCACATCACATACTCAACAGCCGAAATGATGAATTTACCTGTTATAAAGTGCGCACCGCATACTCTAAGGTAGCGGTTCTCGTGGCCAAAGGTGGCATGTTTGCATATCGTATGCAAGCTATGTCGCTGTGTTCAGCGTGCCTTCGTTCGCTCGCACAGGTATCGCGGCTACTGCTGCACTTGGACCGTCCAAATATCGTGCACACTGCCATACTGAAACAGTGCAGAACGCATACTGTGGGCGCTGGTGGTTCTTAAACACGGCGGAAGCATATGCCACGACTTCTTTCACCGACGTCAGTGCAAGCTATGTACAGCATAAGCTGGCTACCAACGGGCCTACTGAGAGCCAGCAATCAAGTCCCACACATTGCAAGAAGCTGCGCACAGCATGGATGGTACGAAAGTGAAATTAAGCATTGGGTTACGGCCTATTACAACCTTCTCCATCTATGGTCAGTTGTCCAGACGGGCCAGAGCAGTGGCCAGCATTTCTAATTCTGGCATGCAGTTAAGGCAAACACAAAGCGCAAGGCCGGGCGACATGGGGAGGTGACGTCAATCAGAATCTGGAGAGTCCATCAAGTTTACGGGGAGCACATAATGAAATGTGACCAAGAAACGCAACAACGGCACAAGCAGCAAAAAAAAATGAAATGCAAGCAGGGTGATAAAGATCGCCTAGAGCTACAAAACAAAATGCTGGCAGATTTTGCGGCTGAACAGCACGTAAGTGGGATGAGGACACAAGGCAGAAAGACAAAACACAGGAAAGCCATCTTTAGTGCTTTCCATGCAGATCATCTTGCGTGTGTCCTGCTTGTGGTTAATTATTTTGTATTTCTAAGATCACAGAAACAATTATATTTCTTGCGGTAGTATAAGTACACCTTTTAGTTTGTCTTTCCTTGGCATTATAGAACAAACTAATAATCATAGTGCATCACAACAGAAAATTGATTTAAAGCGCAACTTCACAGTTGGTAACAGAGTGCTGTAAGCAATTACGTGTTTAAGTCAGGAAAAATAGCACTTAGATCCAGGAGCTATGCCACTGCCTAAGCAAAATATGGCAATGGAGAGCTCAGGACGTGTTTCAATCCCCCGCTTCCACACCCCTCTAGCTTGTTTCAAGGTACACCAAAACTTTCAGTACAACGGCAAAAACTGTCTGAACATTGTCACCAGTGAAATAAGAATGCCACTGTAGCGAGGTACCAAAAAGGGAACCTTGAGCCCTGATGCAGAAAGCATAAGCAACTGGTCCACCTCAATAGACAAGGAAAAGGCACCTCTTGCACGTCCAATCACCTGATGTGCCAGGAATACACTGCCGGACATTAACTTCAATAGCCGGGTCAACTTGCCTCACAACACAAGCACAAAAGCCGACATCACCGCCCCAAGCGATGACTTAACACCATACTACACCACCACAAGGCCACACACAACAGACCTGTGAAAACTCGGAGCGGCTGGTAGGAGTCCGTGGACCACAGGCGGGCCGTGCGGTCGTGGCCGCAGGACGCGAAGTAGAAACCGTGCGGGCTAAACTTGACGTCCCAGATGGGAAAGCAGTGACCCTTGTAGCACACCACATTAGTCCAGGTCAACAGGCTCCATAGCCGGATGGTGGCGTCCTCCGAGGACGACAGCAGGTACGTGTGGTCCGGGCTGAAGCTGACCGCCGTCACAGGACCGCTGTGGCCCAACAGCACACGCATCTCAACTCCGCTGCGATCGTCCATCATGCGGTAAAGCACGTCCTCGGCGTCCTTGTCGATGGTCTCGAGCTCCTGCGCCGACCTCATCGCCTTCAGCTTGTTTGGCGTCAGAGTCCACACGCGGATGGACGAGTCGCCGAAGCCCGCGGCCAGAAGTGTGCTGTCTTCGGATATGTCCGCCACCGTCACGCCCAGGTACGAGTTGAGGAAGGTGTAGAAGCAGATAGATGGCAGGCAGTCGGGCCCCAGCCTGACCCTCTTGACGGACTCTTTCATGAAATTGATCTTGTCCATCTTGTCGGCATCCCTCAGTTCGGGCAGCGGGATCCGGTTGTTGGGGGGCGCATTGGGATCATTCCTCGCCTTCTTGGAGAGCAGCGGGTCCTTCTTGGGCTTCTTTTTCTTGGGCTTGTCGTCGCCCTCACCGCCCTCGTCGTCTTCGTCCAGCGGGATGTGAAGCTCCGGCTCCTTCAGCAGGCCGTAGTAGACTTTGACCTTGTTCGCCTGTCTGGCCGCTTCACCCAGGAATGCTCCCGCCGTGGCATCCAACTGAGCCTTGACGCGCGCGATGCCCTCGTAAACGTCGAGGTAGAGATGCTCTTGCACTATGTTTTGCAGTACCGTGTTCTTTTTGTCCTGCAGGTAGCGCTTGAGGAAGTTGTAGGTGTCCCTCGACATACGCACCGTGAATTGACCAGACCTGAAGTTGTCCATGAATTCGTTCCCCTTCATATGGTCCTTCTTTGTGAGGCAGGAGAGTCGCTTGACGTCCTCCTGGTAGTATTCCTCCTGTTCGGGCCCGAAGCGCTCCATGAACTTGATCGCCTGCTTCTCGTGCTCGTTGTACACGAGCTCGAGATACATGTGCACGAAGGCGGGGTACAGCACCATGGCAAGTTCGTGGCGATACGAATCCAATGACGCCTCAATGAATCGCTTGAAGCTCGTGTACGTATCCTCATATATGTCGGGATCGCCTTCGCTCTTGTACGTGGAGAGCACGCTACTCACGTCAGAGGTGGTCTGCGCGTCATCCTGCACGAGCCCGTCGCTGAGGAGCTTCGCCTCCTTCCGCAGGATCTGCTCGGTCTCCTGGAGCTTGTTCTTCTTGAGGAACTTGAGCACGGCGAGCAGGGAGTTCTTATCCAGGTTGAGCGATTCCTCGTCATCTTCCTTCCCGTTCTCGACGGGGTTGGCCGTCGGCGTGGCCACCGGGACGGGAGCATCGCCGTTGTTCAGTACGACAACTACTGAACCGTCGACCGATGGCTCCGCCATTTTGAGCGACGCCAACGGTCGCCCCCCGCGGCGGCGGCGGCGCACGAGGCGCACTGATTACCACATGGACACGCACAAACAGAATTGCCCGTAACTCTGTCATTTGAAGATGAACTAACGGCACAGCAATAAGGCGTAACGTTTTACTGCATAAGAATTAAACTTACTAAACCGAAGACGCGCTTAGTTAATTCCCTTTAAGGAAATTAGAGGCGTTGCACCACAAACATGCAACCTAGATGTCGCCACAAGTCCTAGCAACTACGTTTAATGGTGGTTTAACGCAAAAAAAAAAAAATAAGTGAAGCCTTTGTTTTAAAACAAATTCAAGCATTAGATTTTGAGGTTTTATTGTTTGAAATTATTTTGAACATTAATATTACTAAACATCATGCTAAAAATTAAACTGATCGAAAAAAAAAAGAAGCTTCTCGCGCATTCTCGCGTGACTTGCCTTAGCCATACTATTTGAACGGCTAAAAAATCACGACGTCGAAATTGTAGCCACTGTTTTTTCGCGGCACATTTGTGCTTGGGGTAAGTGCTGGTTTGGACCTTTGGATGCATAGAGCGATGCACGGCCCGAGTGGTTTGCGTTCTCTTTGATAGATTTCGCTATGGCGTGTCACCGGTCACTGCCGTGCCTGCAACTTCAAGCGCTTCAAGGACATTGCTTATGTGACGGAAGTTGATACTAAGCGGACTTGTCTCGGGTGGTTCCTTTGACTGGGAGCTACAAGCTGAAACATCAAATTTACCCAAGTGCAGTTTATTATCGGATCGTTAAGTAGCCGTAGGATGCGCAGAATTCTCTATTATAAAGCTTTCTTCTCTTACTCCCTCCTTTACTCATTCCCTTAGCGCAATTTCCTTTCCTCAGAAACTTTTTTTCTTTCTTGCGGTGGTCCGAAACTCTCGCCTAGACGAAGATGATGCCGGCGGTGGTAGGAACAAGGCTGGTGAGCGGTCTCGCTTATACCATTTACAGATGTGAGACTTTTCGATGCTTCAGTCAGAGTCAGCGTTTTCTTTTATCCGTGCAGTCACTGTTTACATTGGTGCTTTGAAATGTTTGTGAAGGTGAACACCTGTTCTTGTCCACAGACAGACAGGACGGAATACACAGGCAGGATACCAGTGTACCGGCACGGGTGGCCGTGGCTGGTGCTGGGAGCACTACATAATAGTGGAGCCTTGAAGTGGGCGCGCAATTCGGCTGATTTTGAAGATGGTGGTGTGAACGACATACGTGATAAAGCGACATGACGAACTGAGTTGCTCTTTTGACTTACTTTGTATTCATAGTCTGAGCACAATATGTGTCTGAACAGTATAGGACCGCGTGATGAATTAACGGGCTGCAAACAAGCCATCTATTGTGTATATTAGCATTCTTAATCAAGTGATGCTCAACTGCTGGGCCTTTGCTAATAAAATGCTAGGGCACTGTTTCATTCAAAATGAAGCAGAATGCCCTAGAAGGCACATACATCTCAAAAGGAAAAAAAAAAATCGCTATTAGAGTCTTCGAAAAACACTGAAGGACTCTTGTGCTGCACTCGAAATAGTTGGTTCACCAGCATGTATCACTAAATATGTTGGAAAAAGTGGACATATATTTGCAGAAAACAATTCCGTTTCTTCATGTTTCACTTGTGAATGTGTTCCTTTATTTGTGCAAGGTTTACATCGGTTTCTTTGTCATGCTTGATGTGTAATGAGGACAGTGATACATAATCTGTCGTGGTGATCTACTGTACTGGGAAAATAAAGGCAAAGCTGCAAGCTTAATGCTTAGTTTGAGAGCCGATTTGCAAAATGAAGGAAACCAGGCAGCTGCTGATCTGTGGTGGAAGTCACCAAGAAATTTTATTCAAAGTGAAAGTACTACAAGGCCAGGTTGCTGACAAATGGAGTTCGTGGGTTTGTGTTTGATTCCATCTTAATAGTCTTGCTCAGTTTTGAAAAGAACAAATTAGGTGGTCAGCAAGAAGTGGGTCAAGTGGGCTACCTTGTACCGTAGGAAAAGGAGGAGGATTGTCAGGTGTACGTAGACGCACACAAAGAATTGCACAACATCCCTGTAATATGATGTACGAGCCTCGTGATATTAGCCTATTACATGATGCAGGCGTATAGTTGTGAGAATAGTGCCGTATACTCCACACTATAGTCCGCACCCGGTGTATAGTCCGCAGGGACTAATTTCGGCTGAAGAATAAGTTTTTTCAATTGCCCACTGATGCGTTGGAGAAGCTGGCCATATTTTCGTCAGATTTTTCAGGGAAGCAGCCCACATCCATGCACTTTTTTTTTTATCGCCATAAAATTCTTTCCGTCCTGCTTGGTTCGACTTTACTGCTTGCTCATGGTCCACTACACTGAGCTCAAATGCTGCCGGGAAGGCTCTAGTTTTTTGCATACACTCACAAATCCAAGCACTGAAACGCAGCTACTCTAAATACCTCCAGCAGCCTTTGCTTGCATATCGAAGCTGATTGCATATCGGAGCTGATTTCGCTTTCTGATTTAGTACGGCAAAATGTTGCGGGCGCACTCGAGTCTTGTTCTTTTTTATTTCAACAGCCATGCTAGCCTTCTTTAGATGTAACAAACAATCTTAAAAATTTAATTATGTATTGTCTGCACCCATAGTTGCCCGCACCACGTCAAATATCAACTTTTAAACATGTATAGTCCGTGGACTGTAGTCCGGAAAATACGGTAAAAGTAAATGCAACACCATGTCATTCAGACATTCAGGTATGAAAGAAAACATTTTACAGTGTTCTACAACAACTTTGCATCAAAACCTAGGTGGGACAAGATACAGTCGTGTTATGCAACTTGCAGTACACGAGCTGTGATTGGAGTGCTCTGTGGGGCAACTTGACAATGCCATCATGCGATATTTCAGAAAACAAAATGGGCAGGGTTTTGCCATTCAGAAAGATGTGCATCATTCTCCGAGAGTTTCGCTGCAAGCTGTGCAGAGCAATACTTGTTGCATTTGCTTGTCGATTGCCTGTTTCTCTATGTTGCCTCAATACTGCCTTTTTTTGGAGGAATTAAAATTAGGGGTGTGCGAATATCAAATTTTTCGAATACGAATCGAATACTTGATTCCGAACATCGAATCGAATATCGAATAATCAAGGACAGATGCATTTAACCACTACAAAACATTTATTTGAGCACCCAAGAACATCACAGTTCAACTATCGATGATTAAATGAACATAAAATGTGTGTGTGGCTGCACAAAAAGTATCAAAGTCTCGAACATTATTCTTAGAAGAGTGGAAATATCAGAGAGGATGGCTAGTAGTACACAGCATTGATTAAGGCTAGCTTGCCATCAGCATAAAAGCGCGTTGCTGGGATGAACATAAAAGGTTGTGGTGAAGGAAAACCAGCTGCTCCACATGGTCAGGCAGAAGTAGTTCCCTTCTAGCTGAAACGACTCCTCCAGCGACAGAAAATTCCCTCTCACTTGGCACTGACCTGACACGTATTGCGAGGTACTTCATGCACAGCTCTGACTATAGCAGCTTCGCAGGTATAGCCCCAAAGAAGCTCACCACCGCAGTCAGCTATGGCATGGCCCTTGGAGGAAGGAAAAATTTTCCTTCCTCGAAGGAAAAATTGTCCTTCATCCATGCGCATTGCTCTGGGCACCGCCATGTTGTTATGTCTCTGTCGATAGGGCTTGCGGACCGAAACGAACACCGGTGCTCACAATCAGTATATTCTTCCACCGTGCTCACAATGAATATTCGCCTCGGGTCGAATATTCGAAAGAACATGAATACTTGGATTTCAAATCGAATACGAATACTAAAAATATAATATTCGAAATATATTAGAAAATTTCGAATATTTGCGCACCCCTAATTAAAATTAACAAGAGCAAATGAATAAAAGCAGAGCAATGAGCCACGATCATGAGTCATGTGACATCGCTGGCACGAAGTCACGCTCACTGGTACATAAATAACACAGACAGTTTGTCATCATGGCCTCAAGAAAAAAAGAAAGCAGAAAACATTCAGAGCCTGATGTACTCTTTTGGAATTACATCACCGTCTTCCCTTGTTTCTCTGCCACCTATTATGTTGCCTTGCTATGGAAAGCATTCTGGCGTCTACATGCACATTGCAAGTCGTACCGAGTGTGACAGTGTGTTTTACTGACCTTGAGGATGTGCAAGAATCTAACTCCAGTTTGTCTCATTAGTCTGAGTGGAAGGAGGTTAAGCATGAGTGCACCTAAGAATTAGTGTGCCTGTGTAGGCCCTGACCTGGTTCACCTGGTCACTACCTTGATAACCATATTTTAATTTGAAGCAGGCAATTTTTGCGACACACAATTTTTTCTTCCTTGGTTGATGTAAATACTGAACATATCATAAGTGCTATACTGTGTAGTGTAGTGGCACTTTGTGGGTGAGCACAGTACAGTTAAAGAAAAGGCGTTCTAGCAATATTTGCTGGTTTTCCAGGGCACTATACCAGCTCACTTCAGGACTTGAGGAATACTTCAAGACAATCAAATTCACCCTTATCATTTGGGACTGGCTTCGTAATGGGTCTCCCATGCATCTTTCGTGCTTCACTTGGTCCTCTTGTTTGTTTTTTCTCATTGTGGCTCCCTAAAACTATCACCTCCACACTTTACAAAGCTAGCATTGATGTTGATGTTGCTTAGAAGCTGTCTGCATTACCATGTGATGCGCTTGTTGACGATGATCTGGTGGAGTTAAGAAAAGGTCTCGTGCCTTATGGGCAGTGAAGCTCCTAATTCTTTAAAGTGCAGCTAATATGACGAGAGCTGTTTCTGCGATATTTCCACAGTGGAAACGCGCATAGCACAATAGACCCATTTTGCAGTGCGCTGGTTAAGGTTGCAGCATTATGGAAGCTATGGGAGCAGGTGCAGTTTGTAGCATTTGGAATACGTGAAACTCTGAGAGAATGTGCAGCCTTCATCGTTGTTGGGTGAAATGTGCAGTCATAAAAAGCTGTCAAACGCTTCAAAATGCCTCTTGGATGCACTGTGCTCATCTGGCAAAGGGTTATATATCATTATAAAGAAAGGTGCTTTAGCACTCCAACAGTTGGTGGACACCTGGACCTTACTGTGAACAGATTAAGAAGGGGTTGAAGGAACAAAAATTTTAAAAGCAGGCAACATTTATGCTTTCCCTCGCTATGTTTCACGACTTATGCAGCATAGAAAATGTGACCATTTACACAAAACCATCATATTCATTCATAACAACACAATACTAGTGATCTAGTGTATAATTATTCACTTGAGATGCTGCAAAGATGGAAGGACAGTCTCCTTGTTTCAGCAAAGGCATTTAGAGTGTGAACTGTCACTTATTTAGCTTTGGAGAATACCAGCTCCCAAGTATGACAATATTCACACACCTGTTAACATTTGTAGGAAGGAAACCCAAACAACATCCAGACTCCTTGCATCACATTCGGGCAAAAGAAACAGCCTATGTAGCTTTGCTGTGCTATTAAGAATTGTCACACAACTTAAATGTGATAATGTCCCAAGAGCTGTGCAAAATGCAGTATTGTTTGTGTTTGCAGGTGGGATGTTTATGTCTTACCATCTTTTAAAGGATTAAGAAGCAGAGCACGCATCCCATGAGTCTTCAGCACTTACAGCCACAGAGACTGTCATACTGAGATCTCCTCCTCAGACATCACTCAGCAGTCAACAAATGTGTTATTATCATCTAGCAATGGCCACAGGAATCGTAAGCAAGGCTGTCAACCATTAAATCAGCTGAGATCAGTTTATTACCTTACCTTTGTTGTCATCCAGGTGAAAATGACAATTGAATACAAATGCATGGCTGCAGTGCTGACGCTACCTAATCCTTGACAGCTACCACATGCACAAAACCTATGTTGTTGTCATTGCCTAAGCAGATATTTTGTAATGAAAAGCATGAGAGGTGATGTTGAGAGGTGTTTGTACAGCACCTTTTTTTTTTTTACCTAGGGGTAATCAGACACACATACAGCTAAAACAAGACTTCTTTTAATGTACACGCTTAGAAAAGTATATTTACACACATTGCGCAAACACAGTAAGGCATTATTCAACACAAACACATGATGATGGAATGTTACGACAGTAAGAGGGATGCCAGTATATGAACTTATACCAGCTTTCTTGAGCGGCAATGCACGTAGTTCACATCTTAAGGAATGATATGGTCATCACGCTGAGCTCACTTTGCTGGGTAGTCTCATAACCAAATGCTTCAAGCACTATGATTGCCAACGACTTCACCACTTCCAGTGTGACTCCTTGACATTTTGTGGACATCACAAGCAGTTCTAAAACTCGCAGTAGATAGCTCGCTAATCGGACATCCATTTTGACATTTCACACTACAAAATTTGTGGAGAAATTTCTGCGCTTCATTTTTCTCATGAAAGCTACCAGAAAAGTGGAATGTTTTTCTGTTCCATAAATGCGACATGCACTGCATGAAAAGGTCTGCCAATTGATTGTAGCTTCCTTGGTTTGTGCTTAGGTATACCCATGCACACATCCTTAAATAAGGTCTGAACTATTGCGGTAAGAACAGTGTTCGCAAAAATAGTGTTGAACTTCACAATGTTGTGCCATCTGAACTGCACGACATATAATGGCACAATGCAGCAATATTAAAGCGTCTCAGTAGACTTGTACACATATACATATAATGGTGTGTCTGTGTGTACATAATATCTTTCTAGATCTGCGTAAACAACTGTTAGTGATGTGAACATGATTTAGAACAAAAATATTTCAAGCACACAAGTTGCATAAAAGCAAACATTTCACATATTAGCTGGCATATTGAGCTTTGTGGCATGTAAATTCATTTACAGTTTTCCTCAAAATGTAAGCACATTCGTAATAACTTGTCAACAATAAAAAAGAGGTCAGCATTCTGTATGCCCCTTGATTAGCCAAGGCATTCATTGCCTCTCTTCGCAAAATATTTCAAATGTCTTCTCTAACGCTGCAAAACCGTGACAGATGACACTAAATGCGCAAAAGCTGGAATGGTTAACGAAATTAAAATGCATTGTTGGGAAGAAATCTCATATGCGTGCTCAATAAATTAGAGAAATGCTCTTCCTTTTGACTGCAATCAAAAGCCGTCATTTGCATTTGGTTGCTAGTGCCATCCCTTTTTAAACTGCGATGGCAGAAAAAAAAACTTTGTTGCCTGAGAAATGGTTCTAAAAACACAATCTATGCAAGAAAGGCATTTTAAGAGATGTGCGGCATAAAACTTTACATGAAGCGTTGAGTGAGGACTAGGTATTTGAAGAATGTGAACAACGCAACAATAAAGAGAGGGAGGAATTTGCGTACTGCCTTCAATGCGAAAAGAGAGCAAACGTATGGTTTGTACGGCACTTGACTTCGTTCACCTTGGACAACGACCATACACTGTGTATACAACTTTGCAACTTGTCAGCGTTCTTACAATCCACGTCTGCCTGCTTGCATTTTCAAAGGAAAGCACCCTGTTTCGCTCTTTATTTGACCACCAGCTTTTATAACCTTTGCAGGTTTGTTGCTGGTATATCGCCATTGCTACATAGCCATGTTGAGAGCATGCATGCTGCATGTTAGATCGTTAGCCTCAGCATTTTCGTGCATTTTCTTTCTAAACATATAGCTAGGTAACTACAATATAAAAATATAATTGGTCTATTTTTGTTCATGATTTTTCTAGTGTATATTCTGAGTTTGTTGGTTTAAATATCATTTTGGAGTTTTAGGAACACATATTGAAGGCTTGATCGTACATCTGGTTATAAGATCTTGGAAGTGGTAGCATGGATGGCTCCAGGCTTTCTTATTATTTGTTGTAACTATAAAAAAGTGATGTAAAACCAATGCTTTTTCTCTTGTGTTCTTTTTTTCATGTGCAGAGTGAAATGCTCACTTCAGGTTTTTTTTTTCTTGAAAAAACACTGACCTAATTCCAGAGTAGCCTATGCAGTATTCAGACAGTGCAAAGACAGTCATGTTTAGATCCCAACATTGCATGCCCTGTTCGGGGTTGCGAGGCAGACACCTGGATTGTGATAGGACAATCTTTTTTTTTGTTGCTTTGCTTTGTTCAAATTCATTCCTAGGTGCCCAGACAAAGGTAAGCAGCAGGAGGAAAGGAGCTGATTCTCTTTCCGCTGAGACTGCTTCTGCGATACCAGCAGCAATGCTGTTGTAAATATTGCATTTCACACCAAGGCGAGCCACAGCTTGTGATCCAAAGAGCTGCCACACATGGCCTTCTGCAGCTGGCGTTGCTCCTTTTCTACCAGGCAATCTCAAAACGCAACAGGAGTTCCCTTGGAGGCACGACAAAAACACACATCAGTCCTTCTTCGTCACCCAAGGGAAGGTAATCATATCCTGGAGTTGTAGTGCCCGTTGGAGAGCTGCGATCCCGGGCCATTCCGATGGAGTGGCTCCTTGCTCGAATGGTGGGAATAGCGGCTGTTGGGTCTGGAGTGGACTATGGTGTAGTGGTCGCTTCCATTGCTGACTGACCGTGCAGAGTTGAGGGTGGAACCCCCAGAAGTGTAGCCCGGCTTGTTAAGTGACGTCCGGGACCCATACTGGGAGCTCGGCACCCAGCTTCCCTTGTAAGGGTCGTAGTCCTCCATCTCGGATGGCTCTTTTTCTTCGACCTGTGGGTTGGAGGATGGCACACGTTTGGGGCGAAGCTTACAAGTATGGTTTAAAATAGATGGTTTGGTTTATGGGGGTTTAACGTCCCAAAGCGACTCAGGCTATGAGAGACGCCGTAGTGAAGGGTGCCGGAAATTTTGACCACCTGAGGTTCTTTAACGTGCACTGACATCGCACAGTACACGGGCCACTGGAATTTCGCCTCCATCAAAATTCGACCGCCGCGGCCGGGATCGAACCCGAGTCTTTCAGGATAGCAAGCGAGCGCCATAACCACTGAGACACCGTGGCGGTGGTTTAAAATAGACATTGGTTAATACATAAGTCACTTTGATTGTCAGCACCGAACATTGCCCTCAAAATTTGACCATTTTTTCCTTTGGCCTGTAGTAGACTCTAAGATGAACACGAAGAAATCATGAAAGTTTGCTCCTCTTTTCAAAAGCTCCCCAAAAAGGATATGTGAGCATGCTAGGTGTGTCAAAATATTTGTTACATGAGAAAAAATGAAATTTTCTTTGAGTGGGAAGACAATTGCAAAGGGAGCATTAGATTGCTCTACGCATGAAGTGAGCTGTAAAGTGCGGGCATGCAACAAGCTCACACCTTCCTATTTGAAATGGCACTGGCCTAATTTGTTTGTTTTTTTTTGTTTTGCCACCCCATTTTCTCTCCCTTCTACAGTGCTCACTATTTATGGCCTTTTCTTGATTTCCACTTTTCCGAAGGCTCGAAGGGCACTTTTGATGCCCTGACTAGCCACGCAGTCCAGGCTTTGAAAGCCCAGGACCATCTTTCTTTCTCTGTTGCCCTGCTGCTTTTGCAGCGTGCTTGTTATCAACTCTACGAGGTGGACCTCATGTCTTTCTGTCAGCCACAGGCCACGTGGATGCAACACTGATATATCTTCCATGTCAAATATTCTGTGCCTTGAAAACCCGTGTTTTGACGCTGTGCAGTTTAAAATTCAACTTCCATCTGAATGCATTTATTATTAATCTGAAATTATTAATGAAGATTTAAGATACACAAGCTCTTGTGTGTCTTTCGGGCCTCTAGCATTTCGTCTCCATCGAAATGCGACCGCCGTGGCCGGGTTCGATTCTGGCCATGGTGGTCACATTTCGATGGAGGAGAAATTCTAGGGGCCCGTGTACTGTGCGATGTCAGTGCACGTTACAGAACCCCAGGTGGTCGAAGTTTCCGAAGCCCTCCACTACGGCGTCCCTCATAGCCTGAGTCGCTTTGGGATGCTAAACCCGAGAAAACCATAAAACCAATCTTGAGTCCCTACTCTTGTGCATTCCAGGCTAACTATCAGTAGAAATTGTTGCAGGGGCATATTTTAGCTTAATCTTAATATTGTGTTGCAGTGCTGCACATTACAACTTGGTTACAGATGTACAAAATTTGGTTACCTGTGGAATTTGCAAGCTTCTATGGATTCAATGTACAGTGTTGATGTCACAGATTGACCTGCTTTTAGTGGCTGGCACGCCAGTCACAGATGGGTTTTTCTAGCCAGCGTGATCAAAAGCTGCTAGCCAACATTGTTGTACATTGCAGTGCTTTGAAAACAAAATTTAGACTAATTATATTCAGCGATGACATAATTATCTCGCATACTCCAAAGCTAGCATTGTTTCATGACAAGGTTGATGAGTCAGCTGATGGTCAATATAAAAAAATCAGTTTTTGGTTCAGCATACCTTCAAGGGGCCTCTGGAGCTTACTGAGTGTGGAGATTTTAATTTTTGTTTACACATAAGTAGATAAGACGTCACATTGTCCATGATTTCCAAAATTGTAATATTTAACATTTAATTTCCTCCAGAAGCACACATTTCTTGCCGATAGTATAGTATTCGCCAGCAGCAGTGGCTTTCAGCAGAAAATGTGATGGGACAAAAATGATTAAATGCTTGCCTGGTGATTGCTAGAATGTGCAGTTAATATACAATTTGTTTGTACTCTACAAGCAAATAAAGAAAGCACTGTGCCTCTAACATTTGACATGGTGTATAACTGCAAGCAAGGACAAACCAAGACTGACACAGGCACCTGTGTGTGTTGCTTTGGCCTTGTTTGTATTTGCACTACTTGAACCAACTATAGCCAACTGTAGCCCAATATAATTGATTGGTAACTTATACATCTTTAAGACAAGGAAGTTGAGGATATTTTACCTGAATTTAAAATGACATGAGAGAGACACGAGACATGCAGAACTGACAACCAGTGGCCTGTTAGAGTTCGTGACAGATGACCATTAGAAGGCAAACATATTTAAGGACAGCTGATGCTCAGATGGAATGACAAGCTTAGTGAATTTTCTGGAATAACTTGGCTGCGACTAGCATGAGACGAGAATAGTAGGGATTTATCAGGTGAGCTGTCGTGTAGTATACTCAGTTTGGCTGCTACAACTGCAGCTGACAATGTTGATGTGCAGCTTCATACCTTTGATCACAAGGAAAGGTTCGACCGAAATGTACAAGGCACACAAATGGCATAAAATGGCATGCTAGAACATGAGCAAAATGAAGAAAACTTTGCACTGACAAAAGAAAGGGGGAAAGGAAAAAGGTTCATGAAGAAAAAAACTTCTCAGATGCATTTGCACCTTAAGAGTAGCCCAGATCAGGCAACGTCACCGTGCTCATCTCTTAAGCATCCATTCTTTGCCTACTTATCAAGGTGTTGACGCAGCAGTGTCATAGAAAATTATGGCTCTAGTGTTGCTGCACACTGCCCTGGCAGTGACAGTGTTGCATGAAAAGCTTCAATACGTGTATGAGGAGCACTCTGACTGATTAGCAGCGATTGTTGTCACTGGAAAAGCGATATGCGATGCTTTTGTTTGCGCACACCAGTTTCTGCATTTCTTTGTGCACTTATGCCGGATGCTCATGAGGGACCCTCTAGAGCTCAAAACTTGCCGTGAGAAAGATGTCCAAGTCATTTTTAGAGTTCTCATACTGACTTTGCACTAAGTTGTAGCCCAATGAGCGCTGAAACTTCCTTGGACGTCCTGTGGACATCCTAAACGTCCACAGGATGTCCCAGGGTAGTTTCACTGCCCACTGGGAGTAAACTTAAGGAAGTACATCGGTGCATACATACCTCAGTCTTTGTGCACGTGCAGGTGAGCGAAGAGCAGAGGAAGATGTTCACGATGAGCATGACCAGCAGCAGGATGGCCAAGCAGATGCAGAGGCCAATGAGCCACGGGAAGCGCCACTCCGTGCATTCGCGCAAGGGTGCTGACACTGCAGGGACAACAAGGCAGGGTTTCACCTCTGGTCTTCTTCTCACAAGAGTGTTGGCTCTGCAGGTCATTTGCTTCTACCTCATAAAAGTTGTAGTTTTTAGCTAGACTGGAACGCAGCATCTGCATAGCTGTGCTAGTAATCATCTTTAATCTTTGCATCCATCATCTTTTTTTAGATGAGTCATCTTTTGCAAGGTTAGGTCAGTCTTTTATTTAGATCATCTGGCTGCTGTTTGCTTTTGCCTTTAGGTTTAGTGGTAGTGCACGCTCAGGACATGAAATCTCCTCGGACAGAAGATTTATATTTCTAATCTTTGTTGCTGGTGCTGCAGTGCCAGTTTCATTCATTATACTCTTTGGAACAAAGTGGCAACAGTTATGTTTTATTTGGGAAATTTTCCTGTTTTGGGGGAATTTTAGACCTAAATTTGGGCCGAAGAGACCAGGGGAATTGTCTTGAGTTTTCAGGGAATTTTTGGTGGAATTTGTTTTCTCTACACTGATGCGAAAGACAACACTAGGTATGAATCACCATGTGGTATTTGCCTATGACCACTAAATAATTTATAATTGAAATTTTCTGTCATGCTGTTTCGGTTTCAACAGCTGAAAAATGGCTGTGACATCAAAGTGGGGTTATATCTCACGTGAAGCATAGAAAAACTGCAATATAATTGCTGCTTCATTGTCTTAATTCACTATAGTGCTGAAGCTAGCCTTCCTCAGGAGCTGGAATGCCACCGCAGTGGCTCAGTGGTTATGGTGCTCGGCTGCTGACCCAAAAGACGTGAGTTCGATCCCAGCCGCGGCGGTGGAATTTCGATGGAGGCAAAATTCTAGAGGCCCGTGTACTGTGTGATGTCAGTGCACGTTAAAGAACCCCAGGTTGACAAAATTTCCGGAGCCCTTCACTACGGCGTCCTTCACAGTCTGTGCCACTTTGGGACGTTAAACTTAAACCAATCAAGAGCTGGAATGACAAAGAATGTAGAAGCAGCGATTATACTGCAGTTTTCTCATGCCTCTTGTGACCTATAACCACACTTTGACGTCACAGTCATCGTTTGGCTGTTGAAACCGAAACCGAAACTGCACGATAAAGAAACTAGATTATAAATTATTTAGTGCTTGTAGGAGAATACTACATTGCAATCCATTTATAATAATGTCTTATGCGTCATTACAAAGAAAAAAACACGCACGCAAGAGTTAGGTGTCTATACTCCTTTAAGGATTAGCAGGAAAATTGGAAGAACTTTGTCGGTTGAAGATATTTTCAGCTAAAAATAACAATCACTGCCAGGGCATGGCACAAACCTAGCTCCAAACGCAGAAAAGAAAGAGAACGGTGCAGTTGATAGCAGTGTAGAAAGACTTTTTTGTTGCGGTCGCCTTTGAGCCTTCTCATATACAACATTTTCTGCTGCTGCTACTTTCAAAGGTTTCATGCACCCTTTCTTTTCAAAAGAGCCAGGAAAAAGTCCCAAGAAAAAACTGTTACTGTGATCAGCACTGAGCCCCACTGTGCTGTCTTCTCTCCAGCAGTGGGTTCGCACTATCTCTGCTTCGTTGTTTGAGAAATTGCTAAAGGTAACACAGGACAGCATGTACACTTTGGACATTTTTGTCTGCCAAACATTAACAGAACAAAAAATTGGTGGTTTCGTTTCGTGTATTGCAATCACATTTTTTTGCGGATCGGGTATTTACAATTGTCACGGCACTGAACACAAATATAGCACAATCTGCAGTGGCAGGTTTCTGTCAGCGCCACTTCATCAGTGATATGAGATACGCTATGCTGGCCATTTTGATCGCACTTTAGTGACAGAGCTTTCGTTGCACCGCCTATCCTACGTTACAACTTCAACTTAATTTTTTTTCCTCCTCCTGTCGAGTAGTATGATGGATTGACCAATTTAGGAGTAAATAAGGTGGTTGTGTTGAACTGGCACTAGACTGAGTGTCATACATGTATGTGATGAGAGTGCATGCTAGTCATCTGCATGCATGTTTCCTTTAGTTTTGTTAAGAAATGCGTTCCATACTGCTTTCCCTTCTAACACATTGCTTTAGGTAGTGATAGTGGCCGGCTTCACCCCCGCTTCAAGTACATGGTGGAGAGGGGAGAACACTAACACGCGTAACAAGCAGTACTTAGCAAATTAGTGCTCTTTGGTGACCATTAATCACGACATACTGCAGTTATTTTTGAAAAAAGTACTTTAAGGTAACTCAGGGAAAAATCCAGTGATTTTCCAAAATGGTGCAGGGAAAAAATGCCCAAAATAAGGATTTTTTTTCCAAAGGAAGAAAATTTCAGTTGCAGCATGAATCATCACTGAGTGCCAACAGGTGGTGCTATGAAGTGTGGAGCATTGCATTCTTTCAGAGTGCTTGTTTTCATTACAGCTGGTATAAAAGAACTGCAGAAATAAAGAAATTTTTAAGATGTGCTGTCAGTTGCATAGTTAATGCTTTGTTACCTCATAATTGCCGTTTATTTTGCCATGAACTGGAGTGTCACTAGATGCTGGTTTTGGCTGCTTACAGTCGCTGCAGTACTCACTTGAGCTTTCCCCAGGCTCCACCACAAAGACAGATGTAGATGCCATCAGCTGCACTGCGGAGTCACTGTCCTTGATTTGCGGGAGGGACTTGATGCCTCCCTCCGAAGATGCTCCACAGCTGGACTGCAGTTCACAAAGCACAGAAGTCAGCATTAGTGTGGCACATGCTTGCAGGGGCTCCAGCATACACATAGCTGCCTGCTTCATTAATCCTGCAAAGCTTGCAGACCTGCTTGAGCTAGCAAGGCTTAAATGTGTTCCCAAATTATGTGATGCAGGTAATTAAAGGTGCACTGAAGAGGAATCCGAACTTGTCTTTTTGCCGCGGGGACTCGATCTACACGTTCCGAGCATTCTTAGAAACTGCGACTTATTGCCCTGTATGGCCGATTTCCCAAATTAAATCGAATTGACGGCCGGCTCCCGCCCTTTTTTTTTAATTCTGCCTCGTACGGTGGGCGGAGTCGACCAACGCGTGGAGTGCCTTTCACCCAGTCCCGTGGCGGCTTGCCGCTCTGCCATCGGCGGAGTAATACATAGTAGTCCGTAGTAGCAAATAGTCCGCGCGTATTTTTATTTATGCGGGCTTATTTTGCGGCTATATTATCTGCGAATGAAACTATTTATTCATGGAAACCTAAAAAACAAAATAAAGCGAAAGCAAAGCCTCCACGGAGCTGGCTGAAAGGAACTTCACGCGTTGGTCGACTCCGCCCATCGTACGAGGCAGAATTAAAAAAAGAGGGCGGGAGCCGGAGGTTAATTCGATTTAATTAGGGAAATCGGCCACACAGGGCAATAAGTTGCAGTTTCTAAGAATGCTAGGAACGTGTAGATTGAGTTCCCGCGGCAAAAAGACAAGTTCAGAATCCTCTTCAGTGCATCTTTAAGGAGGAACCTTAATTATCAGTAAAATGAAGCTAACTCAGTGATCAGCAAAAATGCATCACATCACCTTTGAAGATTATCTTTCTAGCCATTATTCTTCATAAAACATTAGTTTTCTTTATTTATTTGATCTCCTAGGATGCATACCTTCATTGTTCAGCTTATTTCCATGAGTTTCCAAGTGTGAACAATGTCGTCTAACAGTTTAAAAACAGAAAAATGAACCAACAAAACTGCAAAAACTTGCCACTAAGATGCATCGCATTGAAAAAGAAGGTCCTTATACCTATGCAGCAAGAGCAATGAATTGAGAGAAAAATTCTGTAATACAAAATTATAGCTGTTCACATCTTTGAAGTCATTTTTTATTTTGCATTTTTGTGCCAAACTGCACATTTAGAAAAACTTGTACCGTTTTCATACCACACAGGAAAAATTTACTTTGAAGGTGCTTACTGGACTAAAATTTTGTGAGGAACAATATAAGGTACTTTTTGTGCTCAACTGTTTGCTTTTTTGTGGCAAAAAAGTCCAATTTTAAAATATCAGTAACAACAAGAAAACCAAATTTGCTTTCAAGTTGTGTGATATTTAGAAAAAGTCGTGATAAAAGAACAATCTCTTCTCTTTATCCTGTATGAGGGGCTTTTCCTGGGGTAATTTATGCTGAAAAGTGAGCAAATTACAATTTTTTCTAAAAAGCTACTTTTTCCCAAACTGACACACTCAATAGCCCATTCTGATGCTAACTTTTTTCACACTGTAGATATAAAATTAGAATTTCAGTAAGGTGTTAATGGCATAAAGATGCCACATTCCTAAAAGTTTGATCAAAATTGGCACAACAGCTCAAAGGTAACCTTTCAGCCTCACATCCCCCTGGAAGTGTCCCACGTTGGGACACTATAGGAAAGCTCATAATGTCATAATGTTGCTATGTCTGTCATGATCTACAGATACAATGATCCATTCTTCATTCCTGCATCATGAATAGCTGCACTGTAAGTAGACAGTGGCTGTACAGGATCAGTGACAGCCGCAGCAATCTGCTACTGCCTAAAGCCTGATACACATATTTGGCAGCTTTATTTAGCCAGAAAAGAAACAAAGTTCCAAGGCATCAAAGGAGAGCGTTCCCTGAGTGACAATTCTCACAGCTGGGAAAAACTTGGGATGAAGGGTGTGTTGCACATTACTATTCAACATTACTATTGCACATTACTATTCAACAGACTAGCAAGGGAACAGCAGTTCGCAATTGGTGGCGAGGTGCTGGAAGTAGTAAGAGAATATGTCTGCTTAGGGCAGGTAGTCACCGCAGATCCGGATCATGAGAACGAAATAACTAGAAGAATAAGAATGGGGTGGAGTGCATATGGCAGGTTCTCCCAGATCACTAATGGTAGCTTACCAATATCCCTCTAGAGAAAAGTATACAACTGCTGTATCTTACCGGTACTCACCTAAGGGGCATAAACGTGAAGGCTAGCAAGAGGGTTCAGCTTAAGTTAAGGACAACGCAGGGAGCTATGGAAAGAAAAATGATAGATGCAACGTTAACAGATCAGAAGCGGGCGGAGTGGGTGAGAGAACAAACGTGCGTTAATGACATCTTAGTTGAAATGAAGAGGAAGAAATGGGCTTGGGCAGGGCATGTAATGTGAAGGCAAGATAACCGCTGGTCCATAAGGGTAATGGAGTGGATTCCAAGAGAAGGCAAACGTAGCAGGGGACGGCAGAAAGTTAGGTGGGCGGATGAGGTTAAGAAGTTTGCGGGGATACAGTGGCAGCAACTGGCAAAGGACAGGGTTAATTGGGGAGACATGGGAGAGGCCTTTGCCCTGCAGTGGGTGTAGTCAGGCTGATGATGATGATTAATTACTTTTATCAGTAGTACACTTATGTAGGTGTTTGGTTAGGCAGTCAGTTTGCTCAGTGCTCTCAGACATTTGTTTGAAGCTGTGCCAGTATATCTGGTACTAAGAATGGTAAAAACACCCATGTCTTACCACAGGACAAAGAGAGGACTGGCAGAGGATAATGTCGCACTGAACATTGATTTTGTTGCTTCCTGGGAACCTGAACGTTGATGACACTGTGGCATCTGCAGTGTCTGAAGTCTCGTTGTATTTGAATGCTGACATGAATGATGTCTTGGGGCACCTAGAAGAGAATAATGCAGTCACACAGTTGATAATATGCAATGCCAAAGTTGCTTTGTAAATCAAACAAGGTGGAAAAGAGCCAGCCAGTGCTATTTTGGCATTATGGTCATCTCTCTCATGCTGTTGCCTCTATACTATTGGTTCCCTCACACTGGAAAACTTGAACAAAATCCTGAGTCATCAATTTTTACTAGATGCTCAGTACTTCTGTTTCTGGCATTTGTAGAAACCAAACACTAAATTGTGTTTTGGTGTGGTGGCTCTAAAATAAGCCAAATGCATTCTATGCTGGAAAAAAGCAGTTCAAGATATTTTCAATAAGATTTGGCAGCTTTTCATTCGCAGATTTCAAAAAAAAAAAAGGCATACTTGCATGCATTCAATTTTTGCTGATTCATTACAATCAATATATCGATATATATGTCAAAGAAGTATAATCAATCAATTCTACTTGTTCTTCCACAGTGGTTATGGTGCTCGGCTGCTGACCCGAAAGACGCGGGTTCGATCCTGGCCGCGGCGGTTGAATTTCTTTGGAGGAGAAATTCTAGAGGCCCGTGTGCTGTGCGATGTCAGTGCACGTTAAAGAACCCCAGGTGGTCGAAATTTCCGGAGCCCTTCACTACGGCGTCTCTCATAGCCTGAGTCGCTTTGGGACGTTAAACCCCATAAACCAAACCAAACCTTTTCTTTCACTTTCTTTTCTTCCAAGGAGCAAAAATGACAGCACGAATTTTAACAATCAGCAGGAGCATCACAGAACAGCTAGCCAATTCTCGATGTATGCGCTACAACTGACTAGGGGTGCGCGCAGCTCATGACGAATTTCCTTCATGCTGATCTTGCTTCATTCAGAAAGTCTGTGCCTGCTATACTGATGTGTCGCAGCCTTTAATAAGTAAGTGTCTGAGCAAAAAGAGTGGCCTGATTCACACTCGCAGTGCCTTCTTGTTCACACTGTTCATTCATGTCAAGGAACTGCAGTGAGACCATGCGTTACTGCACTGTTCCTGTCATTGCTTGGCTCAGGTGCCTGAGCGTTAACATCAAAGTTTGTCTACCCTTCAACAGTGGAATTATTTTCAGGTTCCATTCAAAATACAGGATGACTTGAACATAAAAAGAAACCTTGTACCCATGTGGTAATGTGCTTAGAAGAGCCAGAGCAATCTATTTGCTCATTCTCATGAATGTTACTGCACTGAACTTTAGTGCAACACATCTTTCATAAGTGCCAATCCTCTACTTTTATTTTTTCACCTGCAACATGTACAAAATGAGAAGACTTTCATTAGCCCGATGTGCATGAAAACACTTCGGAGGGACACTGAGGCTTCATCCAATTGTTGTTTTCAATAAAAATTGATTTTTTTCTCTGTCTGGCTATGTTGACATTTGTCTAACAGGAAAAAACACATTTTTCACCTTTTCCAAAATTTTCAAAATTTTCATAGCCACTTGATGTTTCCTAAAACTCCAAAGTCACAAGATGCGAAAACGGTTACAAATAAATGCTCAGTTTTTTTTTATTGAAAAGAATTTTTAAATGCTTATACTAGGTTTGTTAAAAGAGCTACTACTGGGGCTAGTTGGAAATTGAAGATATTGGTGAGCGCTATCAAAATACGAAAAAGAAATGAACACACAGGACGAAGCGAAGGTTTGTTAGTAGGAGTCGCAAAGTAATGCAGTGAATACAAACCCATTGGAATCTATGAGCTCCTCTTCACTGGTGTTCGATGCAAAGCTGAAGCAAGATCTCACCACGATGCCACCAGTTTCTGCCGATATGAAAGGTAAATATAAAACACTACAGTTTTAGACATGCTGGCCTAAAAAGAGTGCTGTGTGGTATCTCGTCTCTTAAAAGTAGCTATTCCTCATTTTATTATTTGTTATTGTTGAACGCTCATATTCTCAACATGTAAAAGTGCATTTCAGCAACATAAACACATTGTTCTTCTTCTATACTTTGTAAACATTAATGTCACAGGTGACTTCTTTCGACAGCAATGCCTGTAAGACCTTTTCTCTATGTCAACCCTCAGCTGTGTTGGAAGACACACATGGAAGACCCACTAAACAACTTATTCAGCTGTCTTTTCGCCAAACCAAGCTCTCTGATTGTGCAGAATTCATGAGGGGGCACTTTCATATGTTGCATGCCTAATTTTATTTTTAATGCTGCCATGCCTCCTCTTACAAGAAGCCACATTGACTCAATAGTTATGGTGCTCGCCTGTTGACCCACAAGGTGCTGGTTCAATATCGGCTGTGGCGGTCACATTTTGATGGAGGTGAAATGCTAGGGTCCCATATACTGTACAATGTCAGTGCGCGTTGAAGAACCCCACTTGGTCGAAACTGTCTGAAGTACTCCACTACGGCGTCCCTCATAGCCTTAGTCGCTTTGTGATGCTAAACACCATAAAACCAAATGAAACCTCTTTTTGAAGCCTCTCATCTCCGTTCATATACCTTTATTGTTTCGCACTGTACCTTGTTCTTTAAAAGAGCTAGCTAGGTCGCTACCTGTTATTACAGTGCTCATGTGTATGTTCATCCTCAAAGCATGTTTGCCATGTAGCTAATAAATTACATCTAAATAGTTCATGTGTGCACTTACCACCAGGTCCGTGGGCACTTGCCCTGAGCGTGTAGTGGTGCCCCAGCACAAGTTCATGCACTTTCTTCTGTCCATCCAGGAAGCCCAATGAAACCCTGTAGAGCTCATTCCTGCAAGTTCGCAAAGGCTGCCATTAACCCTGGTTGCATTCAGGAGGAAGCCGTAAGCACTAATGCAGTCATATAGATGGCAACTCAAGCAGAGAGCTGCAAATTTACTTTTAAATCTTATGATGTGGAGAAAAGAAAGGCTTATTATGAGCAAAGGTCTGCTGCAGCAAGGTGTCTGCAACCTGCTTTAAGGGGAAGGGGGAATGAGAGAAGTAGATGTGAAAAATATGTTTTTAATCTGCATGCTAATTTCAAGTCCTGGAAATATCAATATTCTGTTTATATATCAGCTTGATTTATCTATCAGTGGAGAATTTAACTAGATCCAACAGTTTGATGCCATTTAAATTGTTTAGCAGCAAGCCTACTTTTTTTTTATTAGAAGTTAAGTGTAAGTGAAGGCTACCTGTAGGCTGAAAGTGATAACATGCTTTCATATTTGTAAATGTCACACATTGGCCGACTGCACAAGAGACTATGGTATTCAACATAAAGCTTCAAGGAGCAGAGCTGTGCATGCTTCTCCCATGCAAAACTTTTTTGCACTCAATTTTGCACAAAGAAATGGCTTGCATGACTACAAGTTCTTTCCAATACTAGCAGCAACGCAATCAATTATTGCTTGACCAGCGCGTTGACATTGTAGTTCAGGAAAAGACTTTGTAACGATTATGATGCAAAGGTCTTGTATTTAGAAAGACACCTGCGGGCATTGAAAATGAGGCCAGCTCAACATGCAACTCTGCTTTATTCAAACAAGTCCATCTCCCAAGAAAACGAGCCGAGCATGCACAGCACAACAACCGAGACAACCACCGCTAACAATGATTGGCAGATAATTAATAGTGCTGGTGCGAAGGGAAACAGTTCCTCCTGCATCGAAGAGATAGACGTCGTGCTGATGCAATTATCCCCTGGCATCAATAACATGCAAACATCTGAAGCATACATATTGCAATCATCCATTTTTTTTTGTCATAAATCTAAACTGAATGTACCTTAGAAGTACTTCCTGCAGAGTGAGTTGGTTCATGGTTTCAAACTGGCAATGAATTGCACTAACAGAAAAGATAGACAAAGGAGACGAGGTCCATCAACCTTGTCTCCTGATTCTGTCTTTTATGTTGGTGCAATTGGTCGTCAATTTTAAATGACAGTCAGCACCAGATTTGTGTAACGTACTAGAGCAGTGCGCAGCAAACCGTATGAGCTCAAACTGTACAGCCGCTGATGGTTTTCTGGTAACACTCTTGAGTTGTTCTTGCTTGTGGCTCTATGTGGCTCCACTTTTAGGCAGGTACGGAACCTATCCACTGTAGCAAGATGCTGCCTTGTTGGGAGGGTAGTGCACTGCCCAAGTGCTTGGCACAAGTTTGATGCTGAATGCACATGGTTTTAGAAACACAGAAACGGTTTTGAACATTTGAGAAGCAGAATGGAAGACAATGGTTTGAGAATGCAGCAGGGGCACATACCTGGCATTTCGAAAGTTGTTCTTTCCGCAGGTGATGACATAAGACTTGTCATCGGAGAGCTCCAGGGCCTTGTGAACACGAATGGAGATTGCTACTGAGCGCTCCTCTGTGCCTTCCTGCACAAATGGCATGAAGAGTTTCTTCACTATTTTATACCTATGGGCCACTGCTGAGACAAACAAGTATCGAGACACTTCACTCAGCTATTCTCGACTTTACAGTCGATAGAGGTGCTTATTATTCGTGAAATACTGGCAGACAAAGCAGGCACTGTATGCCCTGATGAAATAGCAGAACAAAGTAGCTAAAATGAGGTGGCATACTAGGAGTTGGACTTTTCGGTTTAAACCGAAAAAAAAATTAATCAAAGTATGCAGAATTCACTTTTTGAAATTCTGTTTTAACTGAAAAAGTCAGTATTTTTGGCTTGCAAAACTACTGAATGCCAGTTACACTCACTTAAAGTTGAAAATTAACTAAATAGGGAAGCCAGGGGCATGATGCAACGATGGTATTATAGGATAAGCAGTGCAGTTGTGCGATTTGAGCTATTGCTCTGCTGGCTTACACACCTCTACAGACTGGGAAGCATCATCTCCTCAGTGTATTCTAGCTAGGCACTGTTGCTTCACCATCATCACCTGCTCAGAGCAGTTAATTGGTTAATTTGGTTAATCAAATTCACGCAGGACATTGACACGAAACCGCGAATGGGCATCACGAAAAAGTATGTTTAACTACCACGACGACTGAGCGGCAGTTCCATCGCTGCCATCAACACATATACCACGTGATGCCCAATGCTCACACTCGACGCAGCGTGACAACCCGACTGTAACATGTCAACCTAGGTCTTAGACTTCCGCTTTTGTGGGCCGAATATCTCACTTAACTTGAGTTACTCTTTTAATGATGGTAGCAATTTTTTGTACAAGCATAGATTTTGGAAGCAGTTTGAAAGCGAGATGTGAGGGGCTACTGTAGTGTTGAGGGAATCCACAGCATTGTGCCTTTTCCACCTTCTTCAGTTGATATACTGATGTTCCTGTCTTTTCTTCATCTCCATGCTGCACTTCTGGTGACATCCACTCAGGATACTTTCTCAACGATAAGTAGCATATAGCTGGCATGTGTTTGTAACTGGAAACTCTGGCAGTCATCTCCTCACAATTAAGAATGTTAGTACCCATATGGTGCAGAATGCTTGTATTCTCTATAAAATGTCACGAGTGGTCATGTTTAGTGGATGCTCTTGAGGCATTTGGTGTGGGGCTTAGGGTTGTACAGCTTCCAACTCCAAGCCCTTGTCATGTTGCTTCGAAGCTGGAAACAGAAGTAACAATTTTTTTATTCTGGTGTCTTGCTCACATGAGAGGCATCTTCTAACACACCTGCTTACATTTGCTTTGCCATGCTACGCATTCGTTTTGCTGCCAGAAGACTGCATGTCATCCAAACCAGCATCACAAAGTAGCCATAATGCCACCCACTTCATTTTCTATGCCATTTGTTCCCATGGCATCACGTCACCGCAACTACCTTTCTTCATTGTTAGCAAGCGTTGATAACACAGTTAACTTTGGTTCTATTGTATTAAATGAAATCCAGCTCACTAGAATTGTATAACTGCTTGATTGATCATGTGTTATGTCGTTAATTTCCTGTATTAACCCACTTTCCTTCATAATGCTTCAACCATGAGGGTATATGTAAACAAACGAATAAAATTTACAGTGGTAGGAAAATAAATGCCAGACAACCACCACTAAGCTCAACCAATGTTTTAACGCTATGCTGCATTTACTTTTCCTGCAATGGTCTGAATTCCTGCATGTAGTGCCATGCTGTGAATTTGTAGTGTAAGGTAGATACGCATTCCTGAGAAATTGCGTATGTCCCACAGAACCCTGGCATAAAGCCTTCATGCTTACGTTTTTTTTTCTTTTGCTTTTAGCGCGAAAACATGTTGGGGGAAGGGAGGGGGGCATGTATATGCGCGCGTGTGTACCAGTATAAGACGATGGGAGTCGGGCAGGCAGCACGACGCCAGTCACGCGGGAAGGGCGCCGAATGCGCGGAAGCCCCCGGAGTCACGATCTCCCTTCACCGTGACACTGAAAGCAGCGACGGCGATGCCCTGCCCCCCTCTATCGTTCGCCGTGGCCCAAGGACGCGAGCACAGACGGTGCCCGTTTCGGACACCGGGACACACTCGCCACATCGTGAGTGCGTATCATCCAGCCATGATCCAACACGCTTGGCGCGCGAGCCTCCGCGGACGGCAGGTGTTTTGCCGATACATATTGAGTTGCTCGCGTGTGTTGCGCGCGTGTGCTGCGCGCGTACCTCGGCATCCAAGACCGCGTGTATTGCCAAAACGTCTTTCGATCGGCTCGTTCGCTCGTGTGAGCGCCAAGAAGCTTACTGTGTAGAGTTCGAAGTGAAAAAACTGGGTAATATGCGTTCCTCTAAGATGCAGGGCTCGGGCTTGGCCCCACTGCGCACGTGGAGAAAAAAATTGAAATTTGTTTCGAGAAAAGGAAAGGCGCAGTTTCATTTCCTTGTGGAAACCTCAACCGCGCTGTGGGGAACCGAAGGGAGAGAGAAAGAGGGGCCGTAGAGGAGGGCTTCGGAATAATTTCGATCTACCAGCTGGGGACATTTAACGTGCACTGACATCGTACAGCGCACGAAGGCCTTTCTGCGTTCCCCTTCATCGAAACACGGCCGAAATCTCGGAGTCCTTTATTAGAGACACGGGAGAGAGAACGAGGCCCTCCAGCCAATGGCGTCGACCGGTTGTCGTGACGTAGCCCTTAATCCACTTAATGGAGTATACACACGAAATTTTGGTGGCATGTTTTCTTCTCTACAATGATGCGGAAGACATTGCTACGCATGAATCATGTGGCATTCACCTACGACCACTATTTATAATCGTATTTTTCCTGTCATGCTGTTTCGGTTTCGGTTTCAGCAGCCGAGCAATGGCTGTGACGTCAGTGTGTGGTCGTATGTCACGTGAGGCATGGAAAAACTTCGATATAATCGCTGCTTTATCGTTTTAATTCACTACGGTGCGGAAGGCAGCCTTCATTAAAAGCCACAATGACAACGAATGTGGAAACAGCGATAATATTGCAGTTTTTTTTTATGCCTCACGTGACATAAAACCACTCTTTGACGTCGCAGTGCTCATTTGGCTGTTGAAACCGAAACAGCACGCGAAAGAACATCGGTTATAAATTATTTAGCGGTCGTAGAAGAATACCAGGTGATAGTCCATGTATAATAATGCCTTACGCATCATTATAAACAAGCAAACACGCACCCAAAAGTTAGGTGTCTATACTCTAATTCTTCAACAGAAGAGCCTCCTCCGAGGAGCGTAATTGCCACCTCCGAGGTGGCAACAATCGTTAAGTGATTGACATCGTCCACGGCTGTATAACAGTCAAGTTTTCGCAGCGCTCATAAAAAGCAAATTAACCGGGGAAAATGGCCCTCGACGAGTTGGAGTTTGCATTACCGTATAGTGTAATTACCGTCAGGATGCCAGCGGAACACTCCGCAGTCGACAGATAGGCCGTTGTATTTTTCGAAAGAGGAACGTACTTGTCGATCGGATATCATGATTCACTGCACCATTTTGTTCCACATATCTTATTTGCTTATTTTCTTTGAGAGGACATAAAACAAACCTTTAGATGTTGCTGCCGCGCCTTACCGTTTTCCAGGCGCAAAAAGAAAAACATTTGGGCCCAATAGGGCTTCAGTTGGAATTCCAGATTGGTTCCAAATGTGTATTGGAAAAGAAATGGTTTCAGTTGGAGCCAATTGGACATTCCAATCGGAACGTCCGAACTGGAACTTTCAATCGATTGCCGATACACAGTGGGATCCAACTGGACATTCCAACTGGATGCATTTCAAAACCCCAATTGGACCCAATGGTGTCTTCGCCTGGGTCGTAGCACTACTGTGCACAGAGCTTTGGTCAGGGACCCCGGCTACGCTGATCATATCAAGGAAGAAGAAAAGGTTCGCACTGCAGCAAGCGGAGGCGCCGTCTCCGCGTCACCCTCGAGTAACGCACACGGTGTGGATGCGTGCCCTCAAGCCGCGACCGCGAAGGAACTAGGTCTTCCCTGATCGAAGCGCGAGATTATAAGACACAGGCAACAGGGCGAAAGGCGCACACAGCCACCGCGTCAAAGTAGTTGGTCGCCGAGCGTCGGTGTCGGCCGCCCTGCGTCGCGTACCCTGTCTTCGGTGCGTGCCGCAGTTGATTGTTCGCAGGGACGGTGGGCTAGTGGACTGAGCATCCGCCTCGTATGCGGGAGGGGCAGGGTTCGATCCCCAGTGCCTCTGGGTACTACCCACCGGTTGTCCGATGGGTACAAGCTTTCTGCTGGCCCGGTGCTCGGCTCGGCTGGGTTGAACTGCTTGGTAAATGGGTCTTTGACCCCAACTTTGTAGATTAAAATACCTTGTGCCACCTTGCTGTTTCGCTATGCTGCTCTTGCGTCACTAATAACCATTATCATCATCAAATGAAGAAAGACTGCAAACTATGGGGTTTAACGTACAGAAGCGACATGCGGAATGTGAGATACACCATAGTGAAGGGCTCCGGGAATTTCGACCACCTGGGGTTCTTTAACGTGCACTGACATCGCACAGTACACGAGTGTGCTTTCCCCTTTCATCGAAACGCGATCGCCGTGGCCGGGATTGAACTGATCGATCGTATAGGCTCAGCCGTCTGTGACCCTGTAGTTGATAGGACCTATCTTTTGCTTAAGAGCTGAAAGCGGCAGCGTCTGTGATAAATTACGAGGCTATTCGCATGACCAAGGCCACAAGGAGAGCCCAGCATCAATGGAACACTTCCTTTCTTTTACTGCTCTCGAATAACTTGTCCCCTCGCAACTGTGTCCTCGTTCGTTCGGCCTAGAAAAGCTCTTAATTTTCTATCGAGGGACTTCCATATACACGAATTCGTACTTCGCGTCATAGAGGTTGAACTGGTGACGTCACGTAACCGGGCGCCATCACTGGGCTGGTCATGTGTTGCGACTCCGCAGTGGTTGCATTGTTGTTCTCCATTTTGATACAGTTTTTACTTTGCTTAGGGCCGACGCCCTAGGAAACGGCGGAAACGTCAATAATTCAATTTTTAAGTCTTTTTCATTACAAGTGACCGTGCCGAGATTTCCTTTTCGCTGCTTAAGATCTATATATACATCACTGGCTGTCATGTCTTGGTGGCGCAGCAGTGTCTTCACTTCGGGTGCCTCTATACAGCGCGACGTGGCAGTCAGGCGCTCTGCCTTGAATAGATAAATTCTGTCGCTCTGAATGCAAAATATTGTTATACAAACGACAATCGGTGTCGAGGCTACATCATGCATGCAAACGAAGACACAATCGTACGCATACGACCCAGAGCCGATGTGTTCGGCCTTCCTCTTTGAGTCGTATACGACGAGACGTCCGTGCCCTCCTCCTTCCGACGGAGCGCCTCAAGGAAAATGTATGCAACCTTCGAGTGTCAGGAAATAGCGGGAGCGGCGCGCGTATAACAAGTCGCACTTACACGGAACGCGGAAACCACTTTCCGCGTCGCAACACATCTATACAGAAGCCGGTGCGCGACCGCTTGTTCAGTACAGTCTGTAAACGTATATAGGTACACAGTGAACACAAACTTCGCGAAACCGGAGCGCAATGCCAGACAAGGGCACAGGAGAATGCAGGAACATGGTGCAAACTTTCAGCAAGTTTTAATGAAGAAAAAAACGTTGCTATAGCAGCATCCACCCCAATAGAACAACAGTTTTATTAGGTATTAATTCCGCGGTAATTTCGTATTGCTCGCAATAACTCCTGCGACTATTTCAGAGTTGCATGCCGCCGCGGTGGCTACGTGGTTATGGCACTCGACTGCTGACCCGAAAGACGCAGGTTCGATTCCGGCCACGGCGGTGGAATTTCTATGGAGGCGAAATTCTAGAGGCCCGTGTGCTGTGCGATGTCAGTGCACGTTAAAGAACCCCAGGTGGTCGAAATTTCCGGAGCCCTTCACTACGGCGTCTCTCATAGCCTGAGTCGCTTTCGGACGTTAAACTCCAAAAAACAAACCTATTTCCGAGGTGCATGTCTTTCAGTGCGTGCTGCATGAAACAATACACAATGCGGGATCTCTGCCTTTTTTTTTTACCTAGATATTATAAAATTATTTTACTTTGTTCAATAGGGTACAACTTAACCCTTTAATAAAACGGCTGTTGGCAACGACGGCCCACAGGATCGATGTCGTAATGATCATGGTTTTACAGAACGAAAAGACAGGATAACAAGGACAGGACACAACAGTTCGTTTTGCGCTTCAGTAACGCGTCTTCCTTGTCCCTTACCTGCTGCTGCGCTGCGGTTTCGCCAGCAGTGAACCAACAAGCCCAATTTTGTACGTTATATTAGAACACAACCTAAAAAAAACAGCAGTTGGTAACAACGGGCCAGAGTCCGCGGCGTCCGGTATTACTCCGCTGACCACTCACAACCGTAAACGAAGTCTGCTTTTTGATATTTGACTATATCAAGCAAGCCACAGGCACCAAAATGTTTGACCTTATAACTCCATTTCGTCGTTAGCATCGAGTTCAGGTCACAAGAAAAGCTTTAACAGCGGACTACTTTTTGTCATGGAAGAATTCTGTGTGGCTGCCACTGCAGACTTAAGTTGTATCGGACTATAACATACTGCACAAAACTAGTGTGCAGAACTGGACACGCCGCGGCTCTCTCTCTCTCTCTCTCTCTCTCTCTCTCCCCCCCCACCTTCCTCCCTCCCAGCGTTGGCCGCGGCAGCGTCGACCTCGGGACCGAGACAAGCGGTACTTGTCCGTCGTCTCACGCCTCGAGAAAGGTCACCGCGTCCGTGCACAACAGTGCCATACGTGCGTCGCGTCCTCCCAGTTGAAGCACCCTTGCGCGGTGCCTGATTGGCTGACTGACAGCTGCGAGCGCGGGCCGAGGTCAAACAATGTACCCTCCGCTGCTTCGTCGTCGGCGTCGAACGTGCGAGCACGCTCTCCTGACGTTAAGCCGCCTCCACTTTGTGACGCCACGGTTGCGGCAGTTAGCCCGAGCGTGGTTCATTCTGGTTAGCGCCGATCGAGGTCTCCCGGCCTTTATTCGCTCCTCCCTCTCTCGTTGGTCTCATAAAAGTGATGGATAAACGCCTCCGTCTGACACAACCGGCGCCGCGCCTCGACGATGGGGTGAACTGACTCGTTAGCGCCGAACGGAGCTCGAGGTCACGTGTTCGACTCCCGGCAGAGTCGGCAAATGCGATCTGACGCGGGCGATGGAAATATGAAAAAGAACAAGCGAATATATAATGAAAGAACAGCGGGTGGTAGAAATTATTACGAGGTCCTTCTATTTACCGGGACTTGGGCAGCATACCCTGCACCTGAAAGGGAGTGCACTAGAGGAGAGCTTTTACTCCCATATAAGCTTACACGCGTTTAGAATGCACTGTACTGCACAGTACTGTGATATGATGTCCTTTGCTGTGCAAGCGTAGTACACCGAATCAGGGCACCGAATTCCCCACACTGAAACCTTAATTTGCTCTCTCTCGCCGCTGATAAATGCGCCGTCGGTTCTGTTTCGCATTCCCGCCTTCCTTCCTTGGCGATTTTGGGTATGACGCAGACTTGTAGCAGTCCGGACCTAATCAGGCAGCGAAATACCGGTTTAGCCTCAGGATGTGAAACCTCTTTACCGCCACAGCCAGAAGGCACGGACGTCTGTTTAAGATTGATGTCGATTTCCATCGGAGGGCCCAGCCGATGTGGGGTGTCAATTCTATAGCTTCGCTACCCACTTCGCAGTGTCTGGGCCGGTCTGCAGATAGCGAAGGTCTTCACATTCGTTACCGATGTGTAACAGCAAGCATGCTGCAAAGCTACGTACAAGAAGGGAGGGGGAGGAGGAGGAGGTTGCCTTCAAGGTCAAGCTGGGTGTCAGCGATACGGCAGGGCAGCCTGAGAGCTACTCAAGTCACGTGTTTATAAACGAAACCGATGCTTCTGGCATGCTTTCCATCGCTTTCCTTCTGCGTAGGCTCCCTGACCTCTGGCGCGTCTCGAACATTTATCCTCTTGTTATGGAACTTTTCCGGCGGTCACACTTTAAGTTCTGTAGTTCGTTTTCTTCCTTCACGTGCGCTCAATTTTTAGCAGACATGCATCATGGCGAACAGAACCGTGGCGCTTGTCGTAGATAATGATCAGGTGTGTATAGTATATGGTTGCCATAAACGATCCCCCCCCCCTACCGCGAACATCGCTGTTGAAACTGGCATCCCGTCACAGACTCCTTTAAAACCCGATTCCAGAGCGCCGTTTGTTGGGAGAGACCGCGCCCTGATGGATTGGACTCGTTGTGTGCAAGACGACCTCGCCGAATAGATAACAGCGCGAGATAGTGGAAGCAACCATCGCCTTGATGTCGGCTCTTCAGCGGCTTCTCTCGATCGAGGCCGGCTCCTAAGTTTTCTTTGTTTTTTTTTTCATCTCTGGTGAAATTTATAACGCCCTCCTCAAACGCTTTCATCGGGTTAAGCGGTGTCGTGCGACTTGGGGGAAATTATACCCAGAACTCCCAGCTTCTTAGAAGCGAAATCACACCGAGAGTTGTCGTGCCTCGAACTGCGCATGCGCTCTTTAAAGCGTAATACATGCGAAGCTGGCATCGTTCCAGGCGTGTGTACTTTTAAATTACGCATTCTTTTTTTTTGCTGAGATGGTATCTTCCTCGACAAGCGACGTAACATACATGTGTGCGCCTCCATACTCTGGAACTTCCAATATGTTCTCTTTCACTGCTGTTCTTTTTTTTTCTTCTCTTTCTTTTACTTCCTCTTTCTTTTTTCGTTCCATCCGAGCGAGCGAGGCTCTCTAGAAACACGACTCGGACGCGGAGCATATTATAATTTAAAATCTCGAAGCCGGCGGCTAGACAAGTCGGGACTGATTTCTCATCGCGTCGTTGCGTGCATGCATTTGCGCTCGTTGCGCCACACAGCGGCCGTCGCCGGCCCGACAGGCACGCATGCATCACTCAGGCGCCTGACTGAGGTTCTGTATGTGTGTGCGTGCACTGACGGCGCTGTGCGACACATGTCGCGGATCGGCCTCCGTAACGCGGCAGCCTTGAAAAGAAGGCGCGACTGGCTTTGAGAAGATACGCGGGCGCTGGGGCGTGGGTGGCACCGATATAGGCGCAACACATCGAAGAACTCGTTTCGCGAGATTCCGCGGATATACAGCTGGCTGTAGAAGAAATGTGATGCACGGTGACTCGTTCGGATGGAGCCGAGCTGAGTAAAACGCGCGCGCGCACATATCTGTGTTTTGGTACGAGTTCCTGGCGTGTTTGTCGTGTTGCTTAGTCTCGAACAGTGTTCGATAATATTAGTACACGTGGATCCCGCAAACAAACGAAATATACTGATTCTTTCCATGATTTCAACACTCAGCGCCATGAAAGACTCGCAATATCTTGCGCTTCGATCCTGTCGCTAGTGGTACGCTTCGACCTTGGAGGTGGCGAGTTCGAATAATAGTGGTTTTGAGAAAAGTAAATGGCGCACTGTCTCACATATCGATGGACACCTCAACCGCGCCGTGAGGGATGCGAACAAGGTGAGAGTGAAAGAAAGACAGAAAGAGTTGCCGTAGTGAAGGGCTCCGGAATGATTTCGATTACCTGGGGCCCTTTTATGTGCACTTATATCGCACAACATACGGGCGCCTTTTGAGCCCATCAAAACGCTCGAATTCACGAAACGCCCCCCCCCCCCCCCCCCTTTTTTTTTATTTTTCAACGCAGGAAGTCCCAGATATGGATGGCTAAGATATAACTGCCCCTCAAAAACTCACCCATTAAACTGCCTCTCCCACCTGAAGGTGCCAGCATTGATCAGGGGGAAAGAAAGCAGCTCTCCAGCCCCATCTCAAAACCTTTGCTTATCGAAAGGGGTGAAGTTGAATAGGTTAACCAAGTGGTGGAATGCAGTTACGTTGTACAGGATAAGAACTTTTCTTATTCCGCAGAAAGGAAAAAAAGGCGGTTAGGCAAAAGACCGACGCTTCCCATGTGCATTTGCTCGTGTTTTGCAGGCTAGCAAGGACGTCCGAATTTGCTGAGCCATGCCGTATGCGAATTTATACCTTTACTCAAAACTCTTCGTGCCACATGGCTTCCTTTGGGCAGTTTAATGCTCCCCTTATGGCTCCCCTAAAGGCCTTGGATAGTTAGTACAAATCGTACTGCTAAGGTTTACAACTTCAGGAGTTCTACAAGTGTTCCACTACCTATTCGAAAAACAAACAGCGTGTACTGAACACCTTTTATCAAGCCTATACTTTTATGTGTGTGATGATGACAATGAGCCTCTCCCTCAATATGGCGCCTGGTTCGGGGATTATAGGAGGCATATAAAACTCCCCTTAACGTTACGCAGAGCTTCTTGTTCGTAGGAGCGGCAAGCTGAAAAAGTTGATTTTCATTAAGACCCATGGACCTTAATTGCTTCTTGTCCAGCGCAGGAGTATATCAAACTACACCTGATTATTTCCACGGCAATGGCGGCCACCCCGAATACCCATTGTTTCCGTCATGTCTGCTGACAACCATCGGCTTAAGCAAATGCAACATAACACGTTCAATTCCAACGGTCTGCATAGCGCTGCAACCTATCTGCGTGGCGGAGGCGTTCCTTCGCTGACAAAGCCTTTCCGGACCGATGAGTGACGCCTTTTGTTTTTCCGAACTCTCGAAGGTTCGTTTTTCCTTCGCCTCGCGCCATCTGTCATCACCTGTGGCGCGCTCTCGAGCTGGAAAAGCGCGAAGGGAAAGAAATGCACAGAAAAACGAACACCAGTGAGAAAAGCGTCGATTTGTGCCACGGGGCCACAGTCCCGCTGCTCGTGCTGTATACGATAGCTGCGAAGGAGAGGAAAAGGAATCGTGACTCGGCTTCGCTACAGAGAATCGCACGAGGAACGGAAAAGAAGAGGGGGGGGGGGGGGGGGGGGAGACCCGCCTAGTACAGTGAGCAAACAAGAGAGCAAGATAAAATGGATCGACCAAACAACAACGACGATCCGATCAAAGAGAGAACAAGAAAAGCGAGGCATAGAAGAAGTAGAAAAGAAGGATGGCCGTAAAGCGAGTGAGCGTGCTCGGACCCGTATCATAGCTCGCGCGTGTGTCTGTTCGTCGAAAACAATGAAAGACCTCCCCTCCGACGCACACTCCTTTCGCCTGGAAATGCCGCGAAGTTTCTTTTTATTTCTTTCCTTCTTTCATTTCCCTTCCTTCTCTCCTCCGCGTCACGCCGAAGCCAACGCGGCGGACGAACCCGTGCAGAGAGAGGCACGGCGCTTTTTCTGAGCGTGCAAGGACGCCCGAAGGAGGCATTTGGCGCTGTGTACAGCAGCATGCCTGCAGCGACCAACCAACGCGGTACCTTGGTTCCACTGCGCTTTTTCTCTAAGCCCTCTTTCGCTCATTCCGCCTTTCTCTCTCTCTCTCCTTCTCTTTGAGCTATTCCTGTTTTCCCTTTGTTCTGAGCTGCGCTTAGACTACTACTACCGCTGGCTCCGGAACAACGCCCATCTTGACGACGCACAGTATGGCAGGCGTGCGCGCCGCCGCGGTTTCGTAACAGGCCGTTTTACCCATTGCTGCGTTTGGCTTTCGAAGAGCCGCGGGACGGGTGCAGAGTGCTTTCTTTTTGCAACTTTTTTCTTTGGCCGCCCGTACTGCCGCGAAAATTGTTTTCGGAGTGCACTGCTAACGCTAACTGCGTGATGTCTAAGCACGCGCGCACACAAAATGTGCCTGACGCGAAGGGCCTTTTTGTAGCTCTTTTTTTTTCTGCGGGGACTAAAAGTCGTATGCGTTTCGCGAGCGCGCAGAGAACTGCTGGCCTTGTTTTCACCTCCGCCGCGTCGCCTTTCCCGTTCGTGTGAAACGCGACTGCGTGGTGCACGTATTCCCGCTGGTTGTAATTCCCCCTTTGTGTTTGCGAGCAAGGAAAAAAATAGTCACGGAAAACCAATTCGATTCATGCGGAAAAGTATGCGTTAGCATTACTATCCCCCTCCAACGGTGGCGGGTGGCGTTAGCCAGTCCATCAATCACCTTGTGACACGCCGAACCCCCTCTCCACTTTCCGCACCCCTCCCCTCGACTGCGCTGGGCGACCGCAGTTTCGCTCTCGCCACCCGATGCCTCCTACCGATTCGTCCTCCCTTCGTCTCTCCACTTTCCCTCTGCCCTCTCCGTCCACCCTCTCTCATTCCCTCTACTTTACTCCGCTTTGCCTCCTCTACACCGAGGCTTCACACACTGGACGCCAGCGACGGACACTTCCGCTAACCCGGGTTATAATGCTAACGCATTAAAAAAAAGTAAACATGGGGTGATGGGGACGATGTGATTATCGAGAAAAATGACGTTCAGTTCCCTCACGTGTTCGTACTTTTGGTTAAAGAAAAGCAGAGTTGATTTGCTTTCACTGATGACCGAGTACGTCGGCCACTCCATGGTCTGTAACCACTGGCTAGGAAATAAATAAATAAATAAAGAGGGGGTAATAGGCAATACGATTACATAAGTGACACGCATTCTGGCAGAACAGGAGGCATTCGAGGCTCTGGTTAGAATAGTAACGGCACAAAGGAAAATAAACTAAACCGCACGAACAGTGAAAAATACATAGAAGGAATTCTTTTGCCGCCTACTTTTATTGTCACGCTTCTCTTGTGTGCCACGTGTATTCTGTTTTGGTATAGCCACTTTCTCGTGTAACTCTCTTTTTTGCCTATTTCTTTGTTTGTATGCTAAGTTCCTGATGGTAATGAACTTCACAACTTGACCTCATCAAGTAGGAGCTGTCGAGGCTGGCTAAATTATGCAGCCCCTGTGTTAAGTGCGAATCTGTGATTGCTTGTTTAAGTCAGGCGAGATTTCTCCAATGTCAGTGAACTCGACGACGTTGTGTTGACCCCGCTGCGTGTGATAGCGATCAGCGAGCGGAAAGAGCGAAAAATCAACGAAAAAAAAGAGAAAAATCCGGAGCTAATGAAAGCGACACATGAGGCGTTTATCCGAGCGACGAGATTTCTTGATATACACACGATCCGTCACTGTCCGCCGCACCAACCGCTCCTCCCGGACTCGGGAAAAAGCATGGCGTGCAAGGTGCCTGGGAAAGCTGGCAGTATGCCCTTAGCGGTATGTTGTGTCGAGATCTCACGAGGCTTGTGTAGGTCAGCGCACTTAATGCGCTCTTACGTTGACAGCAAATGCGTGCACATGCTCGTCACCACCAATTACACGCATTCTTTTCACGCCTTTAGGGCACTTTCTGACAACGCCTTCCAGAGGGGAAAAGTTGCTAAGAACGTCAGCGCAGTTACTAATTGCGGGCTTCTCCAGAGATGGCTGAGAGCACTGGCTGTCTGGCACGAGCTGATGTCGTATTGTGTGGGGTGTGCGTACTTAATTCTCACCTTTTTTTTTTCTCGGCCAGAGGTACGCTAAAGCGGACTCATCGTTTCGCGAGATTTCATTGGCGATAAATTCTGCAAAGTGAGAAGAGTTTCCATAAGGCCACACAGCCGAGCTCACGGCAGGCCCATGTATGGGGGTGAAAAGTATGGTGCCACGTTTGGACACGCGCATTGCCTGCGTTGTCTCTCCTCCCTTCTCAGATACTTGCTCTTGGATGACGTGTGCAGCCAGTATTACTTTCACGCCTCGTGGACATAATTTACAACGTTTGTATGTCCCAATAACTAAATAATGAATGAATTAATGGTTTTCTTTTTTATAATTTTATACTGTTCATTTTATTCGTATTGTCGTCTCATTGGCTATGGTTATTTGTACTTACTTTAAATGCACACTGCTAGTGTATTTTCTTTCCTTCTGGCTTATAGTTTTCACTTTCTTTTATAATTTTCTATATGGGTCTATCCCAGCATTTATTTTCCTTTTAACGTTGCTTCCTTTCTTCTCCGGGCTGCTTCTTGGTGTTTACTGCTCCCTACTGCCTTATTCATGTATTTCCTCTTCCTGTTTCACCAGTATGACTTTGCTCGTATTCTTAGTGCAGCAGTAACGCCCTTGATTCTTTTTAACACTTCCTTTTGCATCGAAAGTCTTTTCGGTATCTGATTCCCCCCCCCCCCCCAACCTCCTTCCCTCACACCGCTTTTCTATTTTTTTATTAAATTGGCATTGTGGCTGCTAAAAACTGCAGTTCCGAATTTTTCGAATCCTCATTCAGTTCCTTTTTATTTAATTGAGAGGATAATTTTATGCGTTCTACGGGGAAGAACCTGATGCAGTGTGACTCCAACCCCCTGTTTGCGCAGTTATCGTGTATGACATAAATTAGAGCAGCTTGATGTAAAGGTCCCCTGATATAGTCTATAGACTGTATATAGACAAAAGTCTATTAAAAGTGTATGGTCATAAATCTATAGATTGTCTATAGACTGTCTATGTCATTTGTATTTCCTGTAGACTGTTCTCTAGGATTTGTCTACAGAGAGTCTGTCGACTTTAAAAACAGAAGTCTATGGATAGTCTATATACTGTCTAATATTTTTTTTTGAACTTAGGCGACATTGTGCCTCATACGCTTGAATAGCGACGTTTTTGTGTCTTTGCCTTTACGCAACGGATTATTACGGCCCACAATACTATTATTGCATGCTCTGCGCGTTTAAAAGATACGCGCATGGTGGTAGCCTTGCGAGATTAGGTGCCTTTCCCGCCGGAAGCAGCGACCTTCAGGGAAAGAAACGCGGACTGCATTTGACAGAGTAGCGCAGGTTATAGCAACGCGTTGCGCAGAGCTCCAAGGACGCCAGATTGCTGGAAACAGCCAGTGTTTGCGCCACTTTATGCCAAGCATGACGAATTGACTTCCAAGGAAAACGCGAGGCCCCGATGACAAACAGTCCGCGCGTGTAAGTGCCTAAACAGCATGCAGCAGTAGTGAGCTCGACTTCGGTGAACTCGATTTTCTGGGTTCCCTGGGTCTGCACATGGTCAGAATACTGTTTGCGTTACAGAAACAGGACGCAAATATTTCATTTTCTCACGTTGCCTTTTTCTTTCTGTCTGTGCTGCGTTAATTTTTTGAGCAATTTGAACAGGTTTCCGATTTTGAATGTGGTCCTTAATAATTAGTGAGTTGCTCTACTGTACGATACTTTCTTTTTCCTCGTGGTGTCACCGATGTCTCTGTCACACTTTACATGCTCTAAACCGGAAGGAACTAAAAGCGCCATAGAGGATTAACTACGTTTCCACAACCATTACTCCGTCAACGGGCAATCATTCCACCTTTGGAGACTAACTACAAGGCACGTCCGCTGCAGCTAGCCTCTCCGCGGACTAACTGCACGACTCTAGGACTGAATGGTGCCGTTAGTCTCATTTTAGAAATTTTTAGCTCCTATGCATTCGTATAAAGAATGTGCTTTGCATCTACCTAGATCACAGTGGGGACAGTTAGTCGTTTCAGGCCATCCGAAGTTTCAAATAATTAGCACTATGAGGCGCGTATTATTCTGAACAGTGCGGAGGACGTGTGCCTGTTCCGAGCTGAGTCACACTTTCCGTCACGCTGTACGTTACACTTTCCGTCATAGCTGGAGATAAGGAGAGTAGTCATCATCAGTCACCTATGTCCATTGCAGGACAAATAAATGCATTTCTCAATGTTTTCCAACTGACCTTGCCCTGTGTCGTTTGCGGTCCCTTATCCCTGTGAACTTCTTAATCCCATCGGTCAACCTGACCCTCTGCCGGCTCCTGCCTCCGCATCCTTAGGGACCACAGGTTCGCGGTCGAGAAAAACGACAGAATGGCACCCAAAATATGGCAAGATATTCTGTCGTAGCGAGTAATCTTTCTGTAGTATTTTTCTGTCGTTCTGTTGTTACGACAAGGGACAGCACAATACTGAAGAAAATTCGTTAGTACAACCAACATTTCTGTTGTTACTAAGAGTTTCCCCTTATAAAAGTGATCTATAGGCTTCTTATAGACTCCGTTGCCTTCCTATAGATATTCCATTTTGTCTTTTCACAGTCTATAGACAAAAGTAAACTAAAAATGCATGGTCATAACTCTATAGATTGTCTATAGACTTTACAGGACTAGTGTTGCCTATAAACTATTCTCTAGGATTTGTCTATAGAAAGTCTAAAGGTTGGTTGGTTTATGGGGTTTAACGTCCCAAAGCGACTAAGGCTATGAGAGACGCCGTAGTGGAGGGCTCCGGAAATTTCGACCACCTGGGGTTCTTTAACGTGCACTGACATCGCACAGTACACGGGCCTCTAGAATTTCTCCTCCAAAGAAATTCAACCGCCGCGGCCGGGATCGAACCCGCGTCTTTCGGGTCAGCAGCCGAGCACCATAACCGCTGAGCCACAGCGGCGGCACAGAAAGTCTAAAGACGTTATAGACAAAAGTCTATGGACAGTCCGTAGACTGTGTAAAAAATTTTAAGTGCCAGGTCAAAAATACCGCAGAAAATTTGTTGTAACGAAATAAAATTCCCGTTATTTTTAAACTACAGGTTATCTGCTCTTCGCATTATATACGCCCACGTCCAACAAGGCAGTAAGCGTCCTGTCGACGTAGTACATACCTTCCTGCGGACGCCGCAGTAGAGCGAGTCCCCGGGCGTCGGGAAGAGCGAGATACGCAGCGAGGTGTTTCGGCCTCCGGTGCCGTAGGCGATGCAGGGGCTCCGGCGGAGCTCCTTGACGATGCCCCTCGGGTCGCTGGTGTCCCGCGTGTGCAGGATCCCCTGGAAGGGCTCCTCCGTCAGCACCGAGATGGTCATGAAGCCCTTGTCGCAGTTCGCCGTCACTGCGCGCAAAGAAGGGCCACGCGTTATAGCGGAGGCCTCTGTGAACGAGGCTCCCTCCCCTGTGCATGGGAGCCGAAACGTCACTCCGTTTGTCTTGTGGTCGGCGCCGTTTTATAGTTTTTCGTTACGTATCATCGCGACCAGACGAGCTTCCGTGAAACTTGCCTTAGGCAACAGAGACTTGCAATGAACTTTCTATTTACATATTTAAAAGAAATTGGACATCTCGATAAGCTCTAAATTCACTTGCACGTTACCTCCATGCATTCTTCATGCAGTGAACTTCGTCGGCCCATTTACGGGACTATGCACTCCATCACTCCATAGGTTACATCAATGCTCGCCGTTGCATCCTTAGAACCCATTTCATGGCCGCATTTTATATTCGTTTTTTTTTTACCTCTTCCACACTGCTCTCCTTCTGTCTTTATCTCCCAAATTCCCCTCCCTACGCAGAGTAGCAAGCCAGCGAATTTTAAACGCCGGCTAAATTCTCTGCTCTTCATTAAAGAGTCTCTCTCGCGGGTTTAAATAATTTATTGTTGTTGTTGCGACTGAGAGAAGGATGAAAAGGAAATTGCACGGGCCTGCCGACTGGCTCGAGCCGAGCCACCACCGCTGCCACGTGCAGATAGAGGAGAGGTAAGAGATCAGAGGAAAGAGTGAAAGAAGAGACGCCCGCCGCAACAACCGCGTCCGCCGAAGCGAAGACGCTGGCTGAAACAACAGATACCCAATTTATTAATGATCGATTTGTGGAGGCCAGCTTGAACAGTTGTACGCGGACGGAGTGAAGATGTAGACGCGGCACATTTCTACCCAATGCCTCCTGCCCGTTTCTCTGCGCCGTCCGCGTCCAATGTTTCAAGCTAGCCTCCACGAACCTGCACGGTCGTTCACCTCGAAACGATACTTAATTAAGTCAGCTTGAGCTCGTGCAATCGCGAACTCATAGCGCGCCATGTGCAAAGCGTTTCCACAGCAATGGCGACAACACGTGCACATCAGAGCATCTCATCTGAGCGAGTTCGAATTGGGAAATAAACGTGCTATTCGTGAGCGCATTGACCTGTTCACGCATGTCGGTAGTCACGGACCTGTGGTGGAGGAATTTTGAAAATCACTTGAGACAGACCTCGATATTGAATTGGCGCTTCTTATGCCACGCCCTGCCCTCTCTGCTTGCCTACGAGGATTCAGTTTCACGCGTAGTAAGATGGCACTAGGGTTGAACACATGCGATATGATTCCTGGATAAATGAGATCGATATGTGCTTATGTATGCGACGTCTATCTTTCACCACTGGCAACCTTATTTGTTGGGATATCGCAATACCTACAGACATTTTTCTTGCGCCTCAAACTCCTCAACGGCTTTGGGACTGAAGGTTTCTCTTCGCTTCCTTGTTTTGTATCTTTTTTTTTTTTTCAGCAAAACATCCTGAACTACCAGTCGGACACTGCATTCTGACACAACAGGAGTGCGGGCGGCGGAGGCCTACCCCTTCAGGCTCCATCTTACTGTTTGTGTGTTCAGTCCCGTCTCGTGCCTCCAAAGCAAGCATGCATTTTCTGTGCCAGCCGCGTGGCATTTTAACGACGTGCCGTGAGAACTCAAGGTTGCATAACCCTGCCAGCGCGAGCGCCCGCTGCTAATCGCATGCGCAGACTCTAGCCGTGTAACGAATTCGTGATGGAAACAGCTTTGCAGCCGCTCCGAGCGCCTGAAGCTGTCGCGGTCGAAGAAAGTGCAGCGCCATCTATTTTGGCCCGAAATAAGTGTTTTTCCCCCCGAAAAGGTCGCGTCCCACTTCCTGAAGACAGAGATTGACCCACTGCCTCGCTTTCGGAGGCAGAGGGAATCAAACTCAGGTAAAAAAAACAGAAAAACGAACGAACAGATCGCCGATGGATCTATTAAGTATCGAATGACGCGGCCACGACGGAAAAGGATCGCATCCCGTTTTTAATGAGCCGGCAACCGATCGCTATCGTCGGGTGATTTAGAAGACGCATTAATCGGTGTTGGGACACTGGGCGGCTGTAGTATGCCATATGCGCCGAATTACCCGATAACTCAAGCGCGCCACACGCTATGGTGCGCACATTTCTCACTCTCTCTCTGTCTCGTCCAATTGCACATTATATGCGTTACTTCATCCTTCAAGGACGTCGCCCGTCTACATGGTGCGCGCGTTCAAATTAAAGGTGAGAGGAGATCGAGGCGGCGGCACCCACTCGCGAGCTCACTTCTTTCCGGCTCACCGAGTCGGAGAGCATTTAAACGCGATCGCAGGCTCCGTCTTTTCACACTCTCTCCCCTTCCGCGGAAGCTTGCGCAGAGACTCTCCGGAGCACGCCGCAGCCACCGTCAAATTACACCTCTCTCGCTGCCCCCTGGGGGCATTTCTGCGTACGCGCACATGCCTTACAGCGCACGGGCGTCTCGGGAGAACGCCTCGATGCTCAATTAGGCCGCATGCGGCCACCATTCTTTTTGTAGGTCACTCTAATATAGGCTTTCCCTGTGTCGTTCTCTCATTTTGTGTTAATCTATGATGCGCGGTTCCTCCGGAGTTTTCGCTTTTAAAAGTTTCGTGCGGAGTTCGTTCTTTCTTTCTTTCTTTCTTTCTTTCTTTCTTTCTTTCTTTCTTTCTTTCTTTCTTTCTTTCTTTCTTTCTTTCTTTCTTTCTTTCTTTCTTTCTTTCTTTCTTTCTTTCTTTCTTCCTTCCTTTCTTTCTTCCTTTCTTTCTTTCTTTCTTTCTTTCTTTTCCTTCTTTCTTTCCTTCTTTCTTCCTTTCTTCCTTTCTTTCTTTCTTTCTTTCTTAACACCACCCTCGAGCCTTGGCGCCCCTGTGAGGACCGAGCCCGGTCCCGTTTTCAAGGTCGTTCGGAGGCATTAAGGGAGTCGATGGTGGTGCGCAATGCGCAGGACTTTAAATGTGCATGCCGACGCTAAGCCTTGTTTCGAAAGAAGCCACACCTACATGCACGTGGGGATGTCTGTGAGCGAGTAGCGCGATATCAACCACGCTACTCCACACTACTACTACGAGGAGTCACTCGTAGCAGGTGAGGATGAGACATCGTGCGCGAGATACGCATCAATGCGCGTACCGTAATGAAACCGGAATAAAGAATTGGTATCTCCAATAGAAACTGTAATTAAACCGTCGTAAATAAAGAAGAGGATGTCAACAACAAAAAAAAATTAAGCAGCGTGTGTTCTGCCATTTATTTATTTATTTATTTATTTAGAACATACTGCAGGCCTACAGTAGGCCCAAGCAGGAGGGGCGAATACATAATACATGCAAAAAAGAACAGGTTTAGCAAAATTGAAAAATGTTAAATACAAGTTGTAACACAAAATACAGCAATAAATACAAGGCTCAGATGCAAAATACAAAAAGTAAACGTAGAAATAAATGGCTCTCAAATTAAATGCTGTGAAGAAAACATAGAGTCAAAAGAATCAGCTCTGGTTAAGAGATCTGGCGGACACCTGTTCCACTCCTCAATGGTGCGTGGAAAAAATGAGTATTTAAAGGCGTTAATCCTAGCACTGTAAGGGGTTAATGATTGTGTATGATGATTTCGTGTTTGGCGCGTTCTATCGTTCTGACTGTTACGCCGTTCAAGATGTATGTTGCGTCGTCTAGCTCAATGACAAGACAGCCTAACTGGCAAAATGCTTTTTCCTGAACCCGTTTGCTCACCGAAACAGGCGCGGACAGACAATGCACACTTGATCCGCTATTCTAACTGCATGCACGCGTGTCCCAGTAAATTAAAGAGCCATAGAGTTCACTACACACTGCATTAGCTTGCTTTGAAGTTCGAACGCGTACGTGCCATATCTCTTGGACTCTGCTACGGCCACAGCCCGAATGGATCCATAGACGCTGCCCCAGTGTGCTGGGAAGAAGTGGTGACGTCGGTTGCTGTCGAATGGGATTGTCTTTGACGTACTGTTTGAAGTTACAGTCGTGACGATTGCGATGGCCATGCAGGTTAAGGTTCCTTTAACTGTTACGACTGAACCGTTTAACACGTTTCCGTACTCCTCCATGGAGACGCTGTCATAAAGCTGGGAGTCTGTGATGAAACAAGCTTATAAAACGTGGCTAAACTATTGTTCGCTTGCGTTGCCAAGGTCAGTCAGATAGAGAGAGAGGTCAATTAATGGCTGAGCTTCAGCTTTCTTACATGCCTTGCATTTTCTCTCGGAACTCTCTCAACTGACTGTGACGTCACGGAGCGCCGGAGCAAAGCTTCGTAACGGCAACGGAGTTTCGTTCTTGCTGCCCCTCTTTTGACCTCTTTCCTTCTTAATCTCTCTCTCTCTCTTCTGACCTTGTACAACACATACAACACATTCACTTTTCTATGCTTCTCATCTTGAATATGACTTCGCCGCACTTTTCGCGAAATACAGCATATGCTGTGGTGTACACGATGAGAACTGCAGGCATCCCACAGCTCGAACTGAATGCCCAACACTCGTAAGGCCGAGGCGCCCCTTGCCGCCATCTTGCGAGTGTTGTGCATTGTGTTTAACCTCGGACGCGAACTGACTAAGTCAGCGTTGTGTATGCTGGTGCTTCTTTGACGTCACAGACATTAAAACCGCATAACGGACGGCACCTGTGGTGTTCCGAATCGTGCTGCCGCCTTTTCCGGCGTTCTCTGTCCCATAAGAGTGGTGCAACAGATGCGCCGTTCCTTCTTCTGTTGCCTGAGGAATAAAAAAAAAAAGCCCCAGAGGAACACTAGAAAGCACATAATTTAGTTCCCGACGACTAGTCCAAATATATCCTGCTTCCTTTTTCATATGTGGATGTACAGCTGACTCTTCATAATTGGAACTGAAAGTGAACCGAAAATTTGTTCAAGATAGGCGGAGTTAGGTTTAAGGGGGAGTCTTTCTCATGCACTAGATGCTCGGGGACCTAAGCGTCAGTTCGGATGAACCAGAAGTTCGAATCAAACGCGTTCGAATTTACGAGATTTCGCTGTGCAGAGAAACGCTCTTTGCAGGTAGCTCTCAGAGCACGCACGAACACGAAACTTCGCAGCGCAGCGCAGCTTCTCTGCAGGCTCAGTTCTGCGCGGGCTTAGCTCAGCGCATGCGCGTGGGCCTCGTGAGCTTCATTGAGCAAGAATATGCTTCCCGGTGTTCTCCAAAGCTCACCTGTTGGCGAAAACTCCGACGACACCTCCTGCTGCTTGTCCTGGCCCTGCACAAAGCAAGAAAAAAAGAAAAGAAAGGTTAAGACTACGCATTGTTCCCTTAAAGAATAAAAATAAGAGCATTAGTCGTCTCAACATTTTTCGTGCCTTTATAGCATGGCGACAAAGCAAGAAGCTAGAGCGGAGGGTAGTAAATGCTCCTTGCGAGGGAGCCGTTTTTCTTCTTTAATTTCACGAGGTGACTAAGGTGCTGCATCGCTTGTTTCTTGGCATATGTAATCTCGGGAACGTGGCAAAGAAGGAACTATCCCGTCCAGTGGCGTAGCCAGAAGTATCGTTCAGGGGGGTGTTATACGCAGCTGGTAAAAATTAAATAAAAAGAGACAGAGCCTGTGTTCAAACAATATCTTAGTCATTTTTCTTCTTTAATAAAGCCGAAGGGTTAGTTGTTAGATGTCTTTGGGTAGCAGTGCAGAAAGAAGCTCAATGGTGCCATTTTGCTTTTGGAATCGCTTTGAAAGCTGCTCGCAGTAGTGGTCGAGGAACGTAAGGAACACAAACAGCCTAAAGAATGCTCCTCCACAGTAAACACTAGAATGCTCCTGAAGTGCCTTTGACGTAAGATCAAACGGGGAATTTCAAGCTGTATATGGACTTGTTCACAGCGTATCTTCGGATACTCCGTCTCCCGCAACTGAACAGCCGCTGCAACTTCGTCGATATGGGTGATCGCCTGAACCAAGTCTCATGTCGTGTACTGCAGCTGCTTTGAGAAAGCATGCGTTAGGGGTAAAAGGTTTTAGAGAAATACAGATTGTTAACACAAATGAGAAAATCTCGGGGGGTGTCCGACACCGAACCCCCCCCCCCCCCCCCCCCCCGTCCCCCGCTACGCCCCTGACCCTGTCTGAATCGAAGTTGGGTAAGAAGTTATTTTGTGTCGTACGTGTGTACAGTTTTAAATAATTGCTTCTTATGTTTTGCCTCATAGGTAGTGAAATGACGCTTTTTAGAACAGATTTCTGGTTGCTGGTGTTGTATAGTTAATTTACGAACTGTTTCTTGGACTGAAACTCCGGCTATCCACGTGGCAATAACACAATATTTTTATCGTTACTCTAATCTATCTAGGGCAATTCTTGAATGTGGATCAGACTGCATGCAATGAAGTAATTAAATAAATAGCGTCGACCTGAGAGTTTCCATACGGTACATCATCATCACCATCATCATCATCATCAACAACAACAACAACCTGACTACGCCCACTGCAGGGCGAAGGCCTCTCCCATGTCTCTCCAATTTGACCCTCTCCTTTGCCAGCTGCGGCCACCGTATCCCCTCAAACTTCTTTAATCTCATCCCCCCTCCTAACTTTCTGCCGCCCCCTGCTACATCTGCCTTCTCTTGGAATCCACTCCGTTACCCTTAAGGGCCAGCGGTTATCTTGCCTTCGCTGCAAAGGATAACTAAACAGCTTTCTTACGGCCTTCCAAGTTGAAGAAAAATTTGTCCCTCTGATCTCGCAACACTTTGTGTGCGGCATTTCCCAGCGCTTGCGCAATAAAGTTTTATTTTGATCTTCTTAAACTTCTCCGGTTCCACCACTGTATTCTTATTTCGTGACGTCACTCCTGTGGTTCACTTCACGCGCTACCACCTGCGGTTTATTTGTCCGAGAGAACTGGAATGTCTTCTGATTCTTTTGTATTCTGATTCTTTGTATTCTGATTCTGATTCTTTTTGTCGTATACCCAACCTCTCGTTCGTATTCAGCGGTCTCTCCGTGCATTCCTCGCTACGACGACGCGAGAGTGGTGTGGTGCTCCACCGCTTCGTAAGCACCGGGTTTCGAGACACACGTGTGCAAGCCATGGAACGCCGCGTCTGTGGGGCGGCGGCGACGGGCAGCGATGTGGGCCAGACCGGTAATTGGGTCGGGCACCCCTCTCTTCCCCTTCCCTACACACTCTCCCCCCCCCCCCCCCCCCCCATCGGCTTTCTCTTAGCCCAGACGCGCGTGAGAGCGATCGCGAATGCCTGAACGAGGCGCGCTTTCACGATCTCCGCGGCGCCGCCGTCGCTGCTGCTGCTGCTGCCGACAGCTCAGCCGCTGTCGGAGGCTATAGGCGTGTTACGCGAGCAATAATAAAGCCCGGAATTTCTTGCGTATTCCCCTTCCCGACCCCCTCCCCTCGATCTGCCAGCCTCCATTACTAGCTACTCCGTCGACAGTTTACGATCCAGCTGTGCGATAATTACTTCTCTGACAGACACTTCACGACGGGCCTTCATTTAATCCAGCAAACCGGAGCATTCCTTTTTTAAAACTTCTGAGCTGGTATAACGCGGCTGTCCTATTTCTGTTCTATTTCTCTTGCCCATCGTCACTGGCTGAGGCGCCTCGACGCCCTTGTTATCCGCTAGAGAAAAAAAAAATCCTTGAAAACGATATGAAAACGATATGGCCGGCTAATTCGTTTTCACTTCGGTTTGTGGGGCAGGCTGGAAAAACTGGAGTGAATTGAAACGCAGAGGCAGCAATTATATCACAGTTTTATCATGAGTCACGTGACCTGAAGTCAACACTGACGTTATCGCCACCGTTCGGCGGGCTAAAACGGAAGCTACGTTCGAGAAAGTAATTCAATTACGAATTATTCACCGCGATGATACGAGTATCACGTCCTGATCCATATACACTGGCGTCTTTAGAAACATTGCAATGCGTAGGAAATTTACACGCAGCCACAAATTAATTTTCCCGTCCACCGAACAAAGTGGGCACAACCGCATTACGTCATCTGCCGGGAAACCTTTTGCGTTCAGCCGACTTAACGTCGAGGATCAAGGGGACTATTTAACTAAAAAGGCATTCTATATGCGCACGGATTTTCGCGTAACGCCGCGCTTTCACACACTCGTTCTCCTTATCCGCTTTTCCCATCTCCGTGTCCTCTGCAACGCCCACTCTATAGTAATGGCTGCCATTGGCTGTGCCAAGTAAACACTGTGGGCTATGGGGGGCGCAGTAGGGTGGTCTCCGGATTAATTTCGACCGTATCATACTCCGGGACCGAGCGCACCTGGGCCGGCCGGGCGCGAATAAAACCGCAACCTCAGGCTCGGCACCACGATGCCATAGCTACTTAGGCACAGCGGCGGGCCTCATGCAACTGAACTCCGCGTTAGGGGCAGAGGCATACCCTACGCTATAAACAGGAATAAGCCTATCTCTTATAAAAATGGTATATAGACGGTCTATAGACTTCTTATAGACTCTATTGCTTTCCTATAGATATTTCTTTTTGTCTATTCGTAGACTGTCCGTAGACAAAAGTCTACTAAAAGTGTATGGCCACAAATCTATCGACTGTCTACAGACTGTCTACAGCATTTGTATTGCCTATAGACTGTTCTCTAAGGATCCGTCTACAGAGAGTCTATAGACTTTACAGACAGAAGTCTATGGACAGTCTATAGACTGTCTAAAAAAGTTTTTATAAGGGATATGGGAAAGGAACGGGAGTAAGCTGCCCTATATAGCGCACTCCCTCTCAGGAAGCAAGGCATGTTTCTCAAGTCCTGGAGAACAATATGTACAGAATGCTTACTCTTGGAAACGAAGGCATATTCCCACTGAAAAGCATACAGTAATGTGGTGCAGTTAGCAATGGGAACAGACTTTTAAACACGGCACCGGTGGTCTCGGGGTTAGCAAACAGAGGAGACTGAAACCACGGTTAAAATCTCCGTAACTGCTTGAACTTCGCATATTTTGAAGAGGTGTTTTCTTCTGAAGTATTCCATGTCCAGTGGTGCCGCCTGTCATCCGGGTGGCGTGGCCTCGTCAGGCAAAGTATGCCTTTTGCCACGTCACCCTGGACAACCTTTTCGTTGTCTTAAATAAATTCTGAATGAATGAATGAATGAATGAATGAATGAATGAATGAATGAATGAATGAATGAATGAATGAATGAATGTCTTCAGTGATGAAAATTTACCTCACAGCTTGGACAGCTTACCTTTCACCTTAAAGGGAACGCATGGACAGTTTGCTCCGTTTTTACTCCCATATCCTCGTCAGACCCAAGCAAAAGTTCGGCGTGACTGCGTTCATCCAAAAAGATATAGCAAGCCTCGGCGGTCTAATGAATGTACACACAAAATCTGGCAGCCGTAGATCAAATATTTCCTCTCTTACGAGTTTTCTCCATGCTCTCTGCTACGGGCCTCTGGGCCAACATAAACATGCGACAATGTTTTAAGCCGTATGATTAGCTGAATGCATGCATGACAAAGTCTGTATTGAAATCAAAGTGACAAGAAATCGCGTGAAAAAGCACGAGAGTCTTGGGAACCGTTTGGGCGCTGGGAACAGAAATCTGGTTTAGACGAATCAACCAACTTGGAAGTCTGCTCAGAGCGCGCCAATTGTTTCACACTTGTTGAAAAGCTGGCCACGTGGTAGTATATTAAGTACTCTGACTTCCAACGACACTTGCGCTGCGGGAGTGTGGCGTTTTTCAAGAATTACGTAAAAGACAAATGTGCATTATAACGATATAGGCTAATTCGTGTTTCGAGTGTATGTAAAATGTGTAACGGAGGTAGGAGTAATGCGAAAAAAAAAAAAAGACTTTCTTCCTTTTATGTTTTTTGAGGCTGCAAGCCTTAGAAACGGGGGCCACTTGTGCCGCCATTCATTAAGTCTGCCTACAGCAGTTCAGCGATGTTATTACATACCTGAAACTTAATTAGCTTCTTTCTTATTGACGGCGGTGGGGAGTGGCAACTTCCGTACGAAAGTTGTGGCATGCAGCGGCGCTGTTGACAGCGTGCTCGAAGAAACTGGCCCAACGCTTTCTTTGTTACGGCGTCGCGCGCTCCTTAATAACAAATGGCCGACATACATTTTACTGCATACTTCAACTCTCCCCGCTCGTTTCGGACAGCCAGCCTTTTCCTTCGGTTCACTCTGTGTGTGTGCGTGTGAAGTTGGTCGGCGATAAATCTGCCCATAGTTTAGTATATCCACCGGCGGTCGTGCGCTTGGAACGAGGCCCCCCCCCCATCGTTCGGCCGTGTTTCCTTCGCTCCCGAAACCTGGGCCACGCGCTTTAATCGCTTGTGACGTGTCTTGAGACGTTGTTATACACGGCCGCGCTCGACAGCTCCCGCGTGAAGTAAAAAGAAAAGAATAAATAAAAATAGATAGAAGAATAGAGGGAAAGGATAAGAAGGAGAGAGAGAGAGAGAGAGAAAGTGACCGGTTAACGAGTGTCTCGTGCTTTGTTTTCATCTCTCGGGGTAATTATACGCCGGCTTGAAAACAAGCCGCGACCCTTGCTTGTCTGCATGCCAGCTCGTGCCCGCAGGTTTTCTAGCTCGTTTTCAATTTTGTTTGTTTGTTTGTTTTTGACGTTGTCTCCCCCATCGCTCAACGCGTCTACGAGCCGCCGTGGCCCGCCCCGTGAGCCAGCTATTATTCGCTGAAGATTGAGCGAGCTCCTTGTAATCGGGACAATTGAAACCATTTTACTTTCGCCCTAGACCCCCCCCCCCCCCTTTTCCTCTATTTTTCTTTGTTTTTATTTTTATGTTTATTTTGGTATATGCTATATGAATACGCCTATATGGGAGTAAAGAAGTAGTGAGCTGCCCTCTAACGCAATATATGTTGCCCAAGTCTCGGAGTATATTTCAATCATTAAATACACGGGATGATTACTCTTGACAACGTAGGTATATTTGCACTGCAAACCAAAGTGGCTTGTTGCAGTTAGCAATGGGAGGTTAACGTGGCACTAGAGGTCTAGAGGTTAGCAAACAGAGGAGACTGAAGCCTAGTTTAAAATATCGGTAACTGCTAGAGCTTCGCATGTTTTGAAAAGAGAATTTTTTTCCGGTGCCAACCGTAAGTATTCCGTATTTTGGTTTGGTTTCACGGGGTTTAACGTCCAACGCCACTCAGGCTATGAGGGACGCCGTAGTGGAGGGCTCCGGAAATTTCGACCACCTGGGGTTCTTTAACGTGCACTGACATCGCACAGCACACGGGCCTCTAGGATTTCGCCTCCATCGAAATTCGACCTCTGCGGCCGGGATCGAACCCGCGTTTTTTGGGTTAGCAGCCGAGCGCTGTAACCACTGAGCCACCGCGGCGGCTAAATTCGTGTTTAAAGTTTAAAGTGTGCATGCAACGTGTCATGTGTGTATGTTGCTTGGCAGTGAAATTAATCACTAAATACAAAAAGCATAAACACATATTGTGTGTTTGTGCATGTTGCGGTTGCAAATACTTTGTGAGCGCATACGCGCACAGAACACATTTTCGTAATTTTAATCACGGAAATATTTCCGCACATGTCTGCGCGTTTTTTTTTTTCTGATTTAAAATCACGAAAATACACTGGTAGACAGATGGGTCTGCAATGTCTCCACATGAGAAAAAAAAAAGGGGGGGGGGGGGGGGGGGGGGAATCGCAGTGCTCAAAATGTGCGGGCTCCAGAAAGGCAATTTCGAGCGATTCCAGCGCTTTACAAAGCGACGTCACACCCACCAAACTTTGCACGTCCCACGCGCGCATGCGGACGGCTATTACCCGCCCGAAATAGATCGGATTTCAGATAAAACGTCGCAGCTCGAACCGTGACTGCCATCACCGCCTTTGAACCACAGCTCGAATGCATATATATATAGGTCGCAGGAAAAATAAGGTAAGCACTCCCTCACTTTTAGGTCGTACTTTTTCTTTTCACGCAAATAATATGAGTAAGCCGCGCGCATCGCCTGCAGGGGTAACAGGAAAAAAACTTTCAAACCGCGCTTTAGAAAACTGATGCACGCAGAGAGAGGAAGGCAAGCATTGAGAACGGTTTTAAAAAAGACAAAAATATGAAAGAAACCAAGGCGAGATTCGCGGACAGAAATCACGACCCAAACTGTAACGTTCTTACACTCTCTCGAAAGTGTCTGCGCGCTTTCATCGTGGACACCTCTTTATCCTCGAGGTGTTGAACTGCCGCGATCACACACGGGGCGAATATGATACGCATTCAAGGTGGGCCCCATCACCGAGAACCGTGGAGAAACGTGACGGACTGCGCAGCAGCTCCTACGAGGAAGTGAGGCTTCAGTTCGCGTATTGTTATGAAACTCATGCGCGTGCCGAGCGAGCGGACGAGAGTTCGTCGCCGTCACCGGCATGTGTGAACGAACGCGAGCGCCAGTGTGTGTGCGCTCCGATTTCTTTTCCGCAAATCGTGAGCAGCGTGTGCGAGGTGTGCATACGCGTGCGCGTGTGTTCGCGATCCGCTCTCGGCACTGACGAGAAAGAAAAAAAAGCGAGGAAAAGAAAAAAACACCGAGGGAAGAATGTGGTTTGCCTTGATTTCCCGCCTTTTCTGCGACGATCGCAGGTCTTATATCTGCTTTTTTTTTTTTGTTTCCCGCGCCTGTTTGGCGGCCGAGTCGGTTAGTTACAGGCGTTCGATTCATTTGTGACGCCTATAACGCGTCAGCGATTCTTGGTACTGCTCTTGCTACTGCGACGATTGGATGAGGGTTTGGTTAGTTGAATCCATTGCTGTATGAGTATTCAGGATGGAGTTCTCGGCCGAAAGCTTTGAATCGCAATTTCATGTGGCCCAGAAAGCCGTTACATTGCACTGACATTGGCGTGCAACAACGAAATTAGGCAGTGCTCCTCTGAAGCATATAGCATATATGATAATAATACGTTCCAGCAATACTTTGATTTGAGCTAGTTGGTTGTAGCTTGACATGTTTACGCAAAAGGCGTACTGGCGCTAAAAAACGAAGACATGCAGTGTGGTTCTTAAGTGGTTTTTTCTGTGAATAAACTAGTTGGAAGTTGGCGCCAGTCCTGTCCTGTTGTGTGTGTTGTCTTCGTTTTTTAGCGCCAGTACGCCTTTTGCGTAAACATGTCATGATAATAATGTTCGTCAGAATGAGGTTACCCATACCTATATGGTCCGACATCGCCGTATCGCAAAACAGACGAAATTCGATAACTTTATGAATAAAAAATAAAGCAGACAGTTGCAGCTATACAGTATATAACAAGTAGATAACCAGGAGATAATGCAAGTACAAGCAGACATGGTGTCATCATTATCGCCTGACTATTACAGAAGTTCTGGGATTCATAGCTAAACGTCATGGCGATGGTGAAAAGTGTTTCTATTCTGCGGCTAACCCCGCAAAGGAGAAACAACCATCAATGCAGTCATTTGCAAAAGGCCAGTTTAAAACTGGAGCTGTTGCACATTCACCAAAACGGAAGTCTGAAATCTCTGCGAGTAGCTTTTTTTTTTTTTGTGCGTCACAATTCGCTCGCAGGAAGAAATACTCTGAGTCTAACTGCACTCCATGAGGCGAAGAGGTACTCTATTTACTAGGCCGGTTTACAGGTCGCCAACCACGATAAAGAACATTTTATAGTTTTTCACTTTCTTGTTCTTTTGTCTTGCTTACAATAGTTCCCACAGCGAAAAATGAAAAAAAAAAAAAGAAACACAGAACGAGCAAGAAGGAACCCGAAACGCCGAGAAAGCGTATGAAGTTTGCTTAATTAAGACCTTGTGGCGAAGCCATAAGAACTCCACACGAATACTAGGCAGGAGAAGTATGCTTGTATACTGTCCCATCTTTAAGACATTATATGCCTCCTCAGCTACACTTTTCTAATCTGATCTTCGTTTGTGCCATAAAATTCCATAAAGAAAAAAACTTTAGCAATACGCATCAACTAGGCGAACGACGTGTTCGAACTACCGGTAGTCTTCAGCGAGTGCGATCGCCCACACATTGAGCATATGAGGCCTGAGCACACACGACACCCTCGTACGTACAGCCTTTGTCAAAAGTTTAGAGCCCAGGGGGTTTGCTTCTAAGCACTATTGTGGCACTCCTGCAGCACTTGTGGACGTCTTAGGCATCGGAGGGAGCAGGACCAAAATTCTTCTTACCTTCAGGAGATTTAGGACGCTGAGGTCGCATTACGAGCAAAGCAATACAGCACAGAAGCAAACCCCCTGGGCTTTAAACTTTTGACAAAGGCTGTACCTCATGCGTTGGTGCTTTAGAAAAGGAAAGGAGGCAAGGAACTTAGTGAATAAAAGTAATAACTTAAGTTATCCGGCAAGAAGAAAGGAAACACCCGTGCTTGTTAAGTGCCTGGACCGCAGAAGAGGCAGTAAAAAAAAAAAACTAACTGACCTAAGTGCCTGCCGGGCGTGCGCTGGGCCATGGTGCCCATATACCACAGAGACATCAGGAGACCAGTTCCACTATATTGCGTTGAAAATGCAGTACATTGGAATGAGTAGATTTGTGGCGGTAACTTGGGACAAAAACTCTACAAGGAAGGACAAAGCCTACGAAGGACACCACATCACACAATCACTGCCGCGCGCCAAGAAACACGCTATATAACACACAAGTTAAAGCGATTATGGTTTATGGTTTATCTATATGTACACATGCTGACAGAAATGAATGGAACCTGCTATTGCCAACCAGCTCTATTTTTATGCTGCCTATTCATCATCATCATCAGCTTGACTACGCCCACTGCAGGGCAAAGGCCTCTCCCATGTCTCTCCAATTAACCCTGTCCTTCGCCAGTCGCGGCCACCGTATTCCCGCAAATTTCTTAATCCTATCTGCCCACCTAACTTTCTGCCATCACCTGCTACGCTTGCCTTCTCATGGAATCCGCTCCGTTATCCTTAAGGACCAGCGGTTATCTTGCTTTCGCATTAAATGCCCTGCGCATGCCCATTTCCTCCTCTTGATTTCAACTAGGATGTCATTAATCCGGGTTTGTTCCCTCACCCACTCCGCCCGCTTCCGATCTCTTAACGTTACACCTGTCATTTTTCTTTCCATAGCTCGCTGCGTTGTCCATAACTTAAGCTGAACCCTCTTTGTTAGCTTCCACGTTTCTGCCCCATAGGTGAGTACCGGTAAGATGCAGCTGTTGTAGAATTTCCTCTTGAGGGATATTGGCAAACTCTAATGTAATCGTGTGCACGCTGTTAGAGATCGCTGACACAATTTCTCATGAGCACACGTTTCCTCACTTCTGCTAGAGAATGCACGATTGCACTTACAGGATAGTATAGCGTGCTCCATTTACCTGCGTCCGCTCCTGCGGATATGATGTAATTATTACGATGGTTTTATCATCAGTAAGCTAGCCTATCCCTGCAGAGTTTGCAAGCCGGGTTCGGGTGAGTTACTGTAACAATCCTCCACTACTGTGCACTCCACTGCTGCTGGCCAGGTCATAGCAGGAATGCCAGTGGTGGTGGAGCGGACGACCGTCACGTACGGTGCACAGTCGATAGGTGCGTATCCATATAGCGTGATGCCGACAGCCGGGCCTCTTTGTTATTCCACCACGCGCAAACACGTGTGCATGTATCAATACGGCTGCGCACGCGTCCCAATCCGTGGCTGCATGTCCGCGTGCCAGTCTGTCCTGGAGGCATGCCCTGTGCTACGCCAGAGGCTGCCGTACCGCGCAGCTCGCGGTCTCCGTCCTTTGTGCGGAGCGTTTGTTTTTTCTTTCTCTCCGAGAGTGTGCGTGTGTGTAGGCACGAGGTAGAGGGGAGGAAGAAGAATAGATTACACGAGTGGAAGCCGACTGGGCATCTCGTTCACCTTGCCGCCGAGGAACGCGCCCGCGTTCGGCCTTCGCGCTCTCTCTCCGACCGATCACCCCTTCCCACTCTCCACAACCCATCGAACTGCCTCCGCGCTGCCACCTGCTTGGGTAGTGCACGCGTTTATCCCTTGTCTACGAGAGAGGAAGCTTTCTGATCGCGATTGTCCGTGAAACGGGATGGTTGTACGTATTGCTGGTGGAGATGCCGTTGTCAGCGACGTTTCGTTGCGGCGGACGTCGTTTTACTTGAGAAACCTACCCCGCCCCATTTCTTTCTCCACTTCTGCGTCGTAGTACGTCGTATCAGAAAAAAAAAATTGGCAGGAGTTTAACGTAGTTAAACCGAGTACACGTGCGAAAGCAGGGGACACTTAGGCTTCGCCTTAAGGGTTTTAGTGGGTTAATGCCCATATATGCAGAATTGGCCCTTCTCTACTTAAGATTCATAGATGGCGGCGAGTCCTCATACACCACTACCAGCGCAGTGGCTCAGCGGTTAAGCGATGCGCCACTGCACTTCTGGCAGATGGTTGCTCTATCACAGCCACCGATGGGGCTTGTGAGACCCATGTTGCTCTTCCCGAGTAACCTCTCGCGACCAATCGTTAATTTAACTATCTCCCATTGGCTACAGCCGCCGAAAAGCTTCTCCGAACTTGCCCGAGCTTACCCGACCTTACCCGAAAACTTGGGTAAGTTCGGAGCACAAGACAAGGCAAGATTCTTGCTCATAGAAAAGTGCTCTCGCACTGAAACTCTTCTGAAGGACAATCTCTGCGGTTGTTGACATGAGCAATTACAGACGTGGGATGGGAGGTATACATGCTCCCAGACTGTGGCCATGTTTGATCCCGTGATTCAAGGAAGAAATGGAGAGGGCGAACTCCCAAGAACAAAGAAATTAGGTGCCTTACAGACATCGTTATCATTTCTTCATCCCAAGGAAGGCCAATGAGTCTAAAAGCTTTATTTATTATTGCTAAGCATCTCATTCCAACAGAGGATGATGCAATCGGTACACACGTTGGCTACACATTATACTGATGGAAACAATGAATGAAGCTCAGTTGGCGTTAGCTGCTATCGCCACATTGCGTCGTCCGGTTTTAGCCCCTCATCAAACGTTTCCACGTTTTTGATGCATTTGTTAGGCTTTATATTCAGACATATTCAATTGCCGACTTAGTTTTACTAATGAACACTGAAGCCTTCGTTATTTCGACCGCCCACACTCTGAGCAGGAGTACGCCTCTCAAGGGAATGAAAAGGGAGTAAGCGGTCCTCTAGCGCCAGAGGACACCTTTTCACTGCTTTCTCTTTAAAGGGGACTTCGCTCCTGCCTCTGACATCATATGAGTGGAAAAGGAATCAGGTTGTTTTTTTTTCTTGCGTATAAACGTTCGTGTTAGGCGTCAGCGGCTGGTTTTACAATCGCGCTGAGGCGTTGCCGATCGAATCTTTTCACCGCCGCATAATTTCGTCCACTAAAACTTTGAACTTGTGCCGTTAGTTCACTCAAGATAATTTCTTCTTACGCCCGGCAGCAGCATTAAATGCTTCTCAAGCCGAACAAGAGCTTAGGAAAGAGTATCCGGCTTGCTGCAATCGTAACGAAATCACATGTGCTTGCTGAGACTGAAAGCTTCGGTTCCTTCATGAACCTGTATTGTATCTGCCACAAGTATACTATTATACCCGAAATGCTTGTTTGTTTGTTTGCTTGTTTACTGGGGTTTGACGTCCCAAAGCAACTCAGGCTATGAGGGACGCCGCAGTGAAGGGCTCCGGAAATTTCGACCACCCGGGGCTCTTTAACGTGCACTGACATCGCACAGCACACGGGCCTCTAGCATTTCGCCTCCATCGAAATTCAGCCGCCGTGGGCCGGGATAGAACCCGCGTCTTTCGGGCTAGCAGCCGAGCTCAGCCACCGCGGCGGGGCTATACCCGAAATGCCCATTGCCGGAAAGATGCCTTCGTACCAAAGTAACTATCTTTTCCCGAAGACATCACAATGCACCGAAATATTGACCCCTCAAAACCTTGTGATTAACAACAACAAAAAAAAAAAAAAAATCCAGGCCTCTCTCCCACCGCCATGGATAAAGAGGTTACATTAGACACAAGATTAGTTGCCCCTCATTTTCTTTCCCTGAAGAGTTCCCACGACAAGGTCCTTCATCATTCGAGCATATATTTCCAAGCCCACGCGCTGTTTCGGGGGGAATACGAATTAAACACAAAGAAGCCGATCTAAGCGAAGACAGGGACGTAGCCGGATTCATTCACACTTGTTTCCGGCTTTGTCATCGCTCTATACCTTGAGTTTAAGTCATTTCTCCAAAATAGTCCGTGCCCTCCGATTCACTTACAGTCAACCGTCCAAGGTGCATATGTAGGTAATGGGCCCAATATTGGAAATTGATGGTTTCACTGTGGTCATTTGTAGGACCAGAATTTGCCAATACGTTTCCAGTATTACACGTGCTGCTGGGGTAGTCTTTGTCGTTGTGCAACTATCACCGTACGTGTCGTATCCTATTCCTGTTGGCTGCGCTGAGTGGTCTGGTGGTTGTGCGGCCGGGAAGTGGCCAGCCTGGATCATGAATTCATGACAAAACATGACCAACATTATCCATTCTCGAGGGCGTTTGCTTTCGGCTAACTAGGGAAGCCTTTGAACAACGCGTCAACGCTGATTTTCGACGATGACATCTGGCACCCACAATGACGGGGTTTTACCCAGAAGAAAAATTCCCACCCAGCAATCTTCGTAACAGCAAAAGAGCAACACTCCGCTCTGCGTGTTCACCTCTCGTCTTTAAAGATAACTGCCCCCTCCCAAGGTCCTTTCGCACACCAGTGTTGAACGTGTGTAACGGCGTCTCCATCGCGAACAAAATCTTCCAGCTACGGAGCCGAGGTGTGTATGAAGTCTGGAGCGCGCTCTTCTTAAAGTGTCTATACGCACAGCCCGCTGCTGACGCGGCGAGAAAAGACAAGCAGGAACGTTGTACGGTCATCGCGCTCTCTTTCTAGCTGGTTTCAAAAAGTTCAATACCAAAACATCGTTCAGTATAAGAGAGCGCGTTTCGATCTTATCCCAACGTACCGTTAACCGCTGCCAACCGATTTGCAGCGTCAATGTGCACTGCGTACAGTTGTACTGTCAGTTTGACTGACAGCGGGCGGAAGCGTGGCTGGCAGCCGCTAAGCGATCGTGTGACTGCGATTCGGAACACGGAAGGAGAAGCTCTGACATGCCGATCGACACGGGAGAACAGCTGGAAAGCAACGCGACGTTCAATAGAAACGCTGCTTGTACTCGGTTGACGGATGACAGCCGATGATGTTTCGACGCGGAGCCGCTGCTGCTGCGAGCATTTCAGGTCGGCGTACGTATCGTGAGCATTACGTTCATCGCGCGTTCTCTTCAAAGGCACGCTTCTGTTGCATTCCCAATCAAAAAAGGGCAATTGGAATTTCTAAAAAACGCAGCTGGTACCAACTGTAATCAAATGCTTCCATTTTATTCCTAGTCGTGGTGGTGTGTGGATTTACAGCCTATCGAAGTGACACATGGCACAAGCGGCGTGCCATTTAATGAAGGGCAACGGATTAATTTTGACCATCTGCGATTACCTGACGTGCGCTGAAATCGCATAGCACGCGGGCGTGTTTGCTTTCCGTCTTCACCTAAATGCGGCGACCGAGGCCGGGATTCGAACCGACGACCATGGGATCGGCAGCCAAACGCCAAAGCCACTGTGTCCGGTGGTTTCTGATGGGTTCTAGCTGTTTTTCTTTTTATGGAAGCACCAGTTTGTCTTTTTCTAGTTGGTTGACAACGTTCGTTGACCTTTCGCGGTCAAAAGGATTCGAAACTTCTTCGCGCGCGCGGGAACGTGGCTATCGCGAGCGCAATAGGTAATCGCGCTGATCGCGTTATAAGAAATACACTCAGCGGGCATCCACTTCCCGGACGACAACCTTAATCCCTCGCTCTGTAGCGAGCGGGTAAGAGGATTGACCTGATCTTCTTTCAAGTTATTGAGTGCCGAGATAAAAAGAGGGTAAAGAGACAACGTAGAAGCGATTCCCAGTTCGACGCGACACCTTCCATCACTTTCCCTTTAAGCATCGCGATAAAACAGCAACGCAAAGAAAAGCGTAAGAAGACGGACGACTCTGAAAGCTCCCCGTCAAAGCTCGTGTCTCCTCGTGGCGCGCGTAACGAGGAAGTTTTAACAGCGTTCGCTTCTTCGCGGTCTGTCTCTGTCTCTCTTTATCCCGCCTCTTGTCGAAGAGGTGGCCGAGGTCTGGTCGGATTTACTTAGAGGTATCGCGGAAGCGCGGTGCGCCACCCGCCGCCTTGTGGCAAGTTCGAGTACCGCAACGCGGAGCCGCTTATATGTGGCCCACCTGCTGCTTGCCTGCTTCGCGCTTGTCCCGTCGCGATGTTCGACGTACCACTTACATCGCTGCGTGCAACGCCCATTTTATCCTATATATGGACGGGAGAGGGCAACAGACCGGGTGACACGAAAGACGTGTTCCATGTCTTAAGCTGCTGGAACACCCCCCCTCCCCTTTCTTATTTTGTCTCTAGACCTACTGTTTTCTTTCTTGATGTCTTTTCCCAGGGAACCTCGTAGTAGTTGCTTTTCTTTATCACCTATTTGTTCGTTGAGTCTTTCTTGTTGCTATATTTTTGGTTGTCTGTTCTGTCTCAGATGACTGCAGGTAGCCGAAGACGAAACGGGTACAACCTCTGATTTTACCGCACGTACGCGAAGCAGGAGTTGTCGAAGCGATCGCTTTCTAACTGTCTCGGTGGAGGAGGATGAAGAGGAAAAGGAGGAAGAGGGGAGAAGGAAAACGAAACGTTCGATGCCGTCGCACGCCGCTTTCTCAGCACCTTTGTCACGCAAATTCGCCGATGCGTGCGACAGGCACCGACGCTTGCGTCGTGTGTTTGAGCGTGTGTCTCCCTCTAGCGGCAAAGAAAACAAGCAGAACAGTAAAGAGCCGCAGAAGAGAGAGAAGAGCCTCGATCCGTCGCCTTCGACAAACAGATTTCACGGCTCCGCGCCGTCGGTTGACCCGATTTTCTCACGAGCACATACGCACGCATACTACGCGCGTGGAGAGAGAGAGCGGCGGGCGGAGCGTCTATCGAGGTTCTCGATCAGCTCTCCGGTGCGTTCCTCTCTCTTTTGTTTCGGCTGTTTGTGTTTTTCCCGCGCTCGCTTCGGAGACGAGGGCACGCGTTCGCGCGACACGGGCAACGTCGGGTCGTTCGGTGTCTTTCTCTTGCATGCGAAAGACAAGTTCCACCCGTATTTTTCCTTTCTTTTCTTTTTCCCCCGCGTCACGTTCTTATTTTCTGAAAGGACGGACTCCCGCCGGGAGCCGGTCTCCTAACTCGCTCGCGTCGCTTCCAGAGCCAACGTGACACCCTTTGTTTCGGTTAATGGAACTCCGTGCAAAGGCTACCTGGAGCCGCTTTTCAAACGCGTATGCTAAACCGTTCTTCTCGTTATCTTTCGACGGCGACCCGGTGGTGGTGTTTGTCTCAAAGTGTTTCAGCTTCGCATATATCGCCGGAAGATGACTCGCAGCGATTACGCTTCCTCGTCGCAAGTCGCCTTTTCTCCCTGGCTCGCTCACCCTGCCTTTTATTTTCGAAGTACAGAGCCGGTCCGACTCTCGAGTGTACTACGTGCGTCGAGCGCTTCCGCAGTTAGCGCTGACTGTGTACATATGCGTAAGCTGCGGAACTGTAGATTTCAGTGGGCGAACGAGGCAAGGACGCCTTCTTTGTGTTATCTGTTTATCTAGCATCTCATCTTTTCTGCCTCTTCTGTCGGTTGTCTCCCTTAAGGAAGTAGATGTGTGCCAGGAGATTAGTTGGCACATACGGTCTCTTTGTTTTCAACTCCGGTTCCCTTAACAACGTGAACGATGATCCAGCTTCGACCGACTCTTTCGTGTACGTATAGTTTAGCAATAAAATAACAATAAAAACAAGTTTAAGGTTCAATGAAAGGAAAGCCTGAAACCATTGGGTAGCAGCAGTAATCATAACGCCGCCGCGGTGGCTCAGTGGTTAGAGCACTCGGCTGCTGACCTGAAAGACGCGGGTTCGATCCCGGCCGCGGCGGTCGAATGTCGACGGAGGCGAAATTCTAGAGGCACGTGTACTGTGCGATGTCAGTGCACGTTAAAGAACCCCAGGTGGTCTAAATTTCCGGAGCCCTTCACTACAGCGCCCCTCATAGCCGCAGTCGTACACAACACAAACACAGCTAACGGGCTCACTTTCAAAGCTATACAGCGCAACACACGCGGAGGAGATTGCCATTGCTCTGGCTCTCACTAATCCCAAGTCGAAACTCATCACCACCGACTCACGAGGGACCTGTCGGAACTATGAGCTGGGATGGGCTCCCCCGCTTGCCTGGCGCATACTGGAATATAGCTGCCGATGCGAAGATTCAACTCCACGCAACCTAATTTGGGCCCCCCGGTCACCAGGGGCTCCAGGGAAACGTACAGGCCGATCAGGCCGCCCGCGCACTCTCTCCCCGGGCTATCTCCCTGTCCTTGGAAGGGTACTCCCAATCAGACAATCTGGCCATTACATTCAAACACATCACCGATTACTACAAGGAGGAGCACCGGCGCTGCCCGGCCCCTTGTAAGGGTCTGGATCGCGCTGACGAGCGCCTTCTCATCAAATTTCTCACTCACACTGTACTGTGCCCGGCGGTACTTAAACATTTCAACGCATCCTTTGATGGCACGTGCCAGTTCTGTGGGGAGGTGGCTGACACCTTCCACATGGTTTGGGCGTGCCAATAAAACCCATCTATCCCCCCCCCCCCCCCCCCTCCGAACCGCAACCTCACTAGAGAGGACTGGGAGGCGGCCCTGCTCGGCTGTCCAGGCCTAAAGACCCAAAAGGCCTTGGTCCAACGGACGCGTGCGGCGTTGCTTCTCAATGGGGCTCCAGAATAGGGGTTCCACCTAGTATTGTGAGGGGAAAGGGCCAGTAGGGCCCTACCCCAATCACCTCTTTGCAACAATTTAATGGATGATAAATGTTTTTCACCACCACCACCACCAGCCGTAAACCATAAAATAAAAGAAAATGCAAACTGGCTTAACTGTGGGGTTTAACGTCCCGAAGCCACACATGGGTTATGGGATACGCTATAGTTGAAGGCATGGAATTGATTTATAGCACCTAGGGTTCTTTAACGTGCTCTAACATCCCGCAGCACACGGGCTTTCTTGCATTTCGTCGCCGTCTACATATTTCCGCCGTAGCCTGGATCGAGCACGCGACCTTCGGACCAGAAGCCGAACGCTGCAGCCATTGATTCACGACAACGGGTAGTATACTGCAACCTATCACATACTGCTCTGGATGCATGCTTTAAACGACACCCGCCACGCTAGCGCAGTCATCATCATCATCAGCCTGACTACGCCCACTGCAGGGCAAAGGCCTCACCCATGCCTCTCCTATTAACCAATTGTCCCATTGTTAATTAACCAATTAAACAAATGTCTCTCGAATTAACCAGTGCAGTGTGGTCCTTCAAAAGTCAATACGTTCAGTGCCCGTTATCGAGGTCATATTCAGGGCGTCGCATCGTCTCGAAAACGCGCAAGTACGCTTTGACGAAGGATGTCTTTTCGGCACCGAGTACTTGGGCGTATTCGAGCGGGTCTAGACCGTAGTGCCCACCGGCAGTAGGCAAAGAAACCCCCCAGAATCGTGGTCTCAATACCTTTCCTTCGCGCACCCTCCCTTCTTGCATGGGCGAAAGAATGGAGAAGGACGGAGGGCCTTCGGCTGGACTGTCCCCCTCCTCCGCCCACTGTGGGCCAAGCGTCCCATTCATGCGGCGGCAATTTCACCCGCCACCGACTTCGTCCCAGTCGGCCGCTTGTCTAGGTTTGCAATCACGCGCCAATAACCGCACGACGGCGTCAGCTTTCGCCGCATTGTCGGGGCGGTGGCCTCGCGGTCAAATGCCTCACTGGCATATTACCCGCTCGGTTTCACTTCGCCTTCCAGTCTGCTCATTTTTGTTTTAGTGTGTCCTGACTACTTTTTATTTTGGTTCAGCTCTGTTACCCCCATGTAGTAAACAAAGAAAAAAAAAACAATTTCGAAGAAGAAGGTTCGGTGTATGGTTTGGTTTATGGGGTTTAACGTCCCAAAGTGACTCAGGCTATGAGGGACGCCGTAGTGAAGGGCTCCGGAAATTTCGACCTCCTGGGGTCCTTTAACGTGAGGGGGGGGGGGGGGGGTGAAGTTTAAAAATTACACCAGAAGCAGACCGGCGCAGCAATGGGAGCACATTAAGACCTCCACGGTTGTGTTCGCTTTACTTTACCTAGTTTTCCGTCTTTTTTTTTTTGTTTTTAGCGAGCAAAAACTTTGACTTGCATCTCTGTTGAAGTCGCGTCTGTATCTTCATTGCAAGTCTGAGGGTAAGCTTATCAGAAGCACTTCGCTGGCTTAACGGTGACTGACACGGTCTTGGTGGCGAGAAAGACGTATAAAACTGTAGAAGATTCACAGCCTACGCTCAACGTATCTAAGCCGTCATATATACGATACATACATCAGCCACTGCGTGATATATGATGCATGCATGCCTTGCTTTAAATGACTTATGACCATCGTCATGGTACTGCGCATGCGCTCCAAGGTACATTGCCACGCTGTCGGGAATATACAGTCTTTGTCAAAAGTAACCAGGCTGCACGGTTTACTTCTCAGTCGTATAGTAAAGCTATTATGCCAGCCCTCGAGCTCTAAATCTCTGTATGCTAAGTAGAAGCCCTGCCCTCACCTTCAAAGAAGTTTTTGATCTTTACGGAAGACGTGAGGGGTCTATTATTCAAATGAGAAGTAAACCATGCAGCCTGGTTACTTTTGAGAAAGACTGTACATACCTGGAGAGAAGCTAAACGCTCACTACAATTATACGTTTCTCTTTGATAAAGCTGATGAGGTCGTTCATCACAAATATACAAAATTTCACAGTAAAGACACCATTCTGCAAGACAGCAATGCCAGCTGTCACGAAATTACCCAACTCCGACAGTTATTAGCCAATGGCACTGGAAGTATAAAGATGCAGTCCTAACTTCGACTCGATGGAGTTCTATCTCCTTTTTTTGCTGTAGGACGGAACTTTTACGCAGATGACTAAGTAAGCCAGGCGTGCTTTTTCATTTATTTTTCGCAGTAGCATGGACACTATGCATCGAAAAACATAGCACGCATTTTCAAGCTATTTCAGCATCGTACGCGATATTTAACGTCCCGAAGCTCCGCCTATAGGCTGTGAGAAAAGGTGCAGTGGAGAACTCCGGTGTAATTTCGACCACTTGGAGTTTTGTCTAACGTACAGGGACATCGTGCAGCACGCAGGCCTGTTCTCATTTCGCCTCCAAGGTACAGCCTCCATGACCGGGATTCCAACTCGAACCTCGGGCTCATCAGGCTAAAAACACTGGAGCCAACGCGGCGGGTCATTCCCAAATGAAGTCTCGCAGCAGTCTACAAAATCAAGTTAGTTCGGACCTCTCGCCGCGGCAGCGGGGCGGTCACGTGACATCGAGCGGCCTCACTCGAACCAACAACAAGGCCGCCACTGGACACAGTGCCAGTCATGGCGGACCACCAGCGGCGCGACGGGAGATGCCGACGCGTAGCGGAACGCGGGGCTGTATAGGTACACACACACATACACAACAAGGCCCAAGGCGCGCTTGACCAGCTAACGGCGTATGTCTCAAGCGTCGGCAGGAGGAGTGGAGAGGGTGATGCCTTCCCCCTCTCCACTCTTCTTTTGTTTCCGGCACGGCTGTTCCGGGGGGGGGGGGGGGGGAGCCGACCGAGGCTCCTGACCCAATTTTCGCCCTCCCCCACGGCTGTCCCCCGTGGATATCCTTTAACTCTCTCTCCCACCTCTCCTCACTCTCGCCTTTTTTCTCGAAGAACGAGAGCTACGCCCTTTGTTCCGGCGGGAGTCGTCGCGCGACCCCATACGCTCGTGCGCACACACTGTGAGCGCCGCACGCGAACTGATCCTCGGGCCGTTTCTTTCGTTATTTCTCTCTCTCTCTCGCTTTCCTGCTTTCTCTTCTTCTCACCGGGGACAGTCGGCCGTCTCGGGATTGTTAGACGTTGCGTGCCCTTGCTGGAGATGATAAAGCTGGTTTGCGTCCGGCGCGCGCGAGCGAAGTCATGGTAGCACCTCGTTATAACGAAACGGCTTATAACGAAATATTGAATATAACGAAGAAGTGAATATTCTCCTTGGAAGCTCGGTCAACACGGGCTATAACGAAGTTACGGGTATAACGAAGTAATCGCCGGAACCCTTAAACTTCATTATACGTGGCAATTTATTTTTCTCCAGCTCCTCTGTGTGTAAATACTTACTTCAGTGAGCAAATAAACAAATTTGAAATTATACCTTCGAGACGCTTTCTTCCGCCGCTATTATCAGTGGCTTTGTGGAAAGTAAATGGCGCGGTAACTATCTTGCTGGGCGCCTCAACCGCGACGTATAGAATTGGTTATCAGGAAATTAAAGACGCGGTAACTTTCTCACTTCTCGGTGGAGACCTCAGCAGCGTCGTGAGGGAAAGGAGGAAGTTAAAGGAAAGAACAACTCAAGTCATATGATAAGGGCCTTCGGGCGCCAAAGACCTCCCGAGGACATCGTGCCATATCCTTTACAGGAAGCCTGGGACCTGCTAAGGACCACCGAGGAGCAGGACAAGCAAATCAAGTTCATCGGGCCGGCCGATCTAGAAGTCTCCACGGCATCTGAGCAACAGCCAGCAATCCCCCCCCCCCCCCCCCCCCCCCATATATATATATACCTTTGCTCTCAATAAAGTTTATTGCACTCCAAGAAATGGAGATAGATGCCGTACGTAGTGGAGGGCTCCGGAATACCTTCGACCACCTGGGGATCTTTAACGTGCAGTGACATCGCACAACACACGGGCGCCTCTTGCATTTCGCCTCCATCGAAACGCGGCCGTAGAGGCCGGGTTAGAACTCTGGTACTCCGGATGATGATGATGATGATGATGATGAACTCTTTATTTTCAATTTCAATTTTTTTCCCATGTACACATGGTGATGGTCGAGGGAAAAAAAGCCAGAAATTGTGGCTTGACATGCCCCTCGGCCCCTACATTACAGGGCAGCAGGTAACATACAAATGTTCTACACAAGTAGCATCGCGAAATGCAAACAATAGTTGTCAAAAATAGTTTGGCGCATTATTAAAAAAAATAACAAGGAATTAAGTGCACACAAAAAATGGTAACAAAAAAGGAAACAAAAAAATAGACGTCATCGATAAACAGGCATGCGGTTACTCAAATCAGGTCAACACTATACGGAAACAAAAGAGATAAAGAAGCAGATGATGATGATGAACTCTTTATTAACTCCCAAAAACAGGGGAACTCTCTCGCCGGTGGTCCGCTGCCTTGATAGTGAGACATTACAGGATGAGAAGGTTATGGAGAAAGGAGAAATGCCGTGACTTGGTGGACGCCTGACATGCGGGAAAAGATGGGGTGAAAACGGGGGATAGAAGAAATAAGTCTAAAAACAGACTTGGTCAAAAATATATATGCCACTGAGATTCCTCCCTAACCGTGCATTTGTCTGGTTAGGCATCGCCGGCGGTCCAGATTTCTCCGCGCCTAGGAGGAGCCTCTTCTTCAACCTCCGCTACCCCGAAACTTACAGCGTTTTCGAAATGTCACATGAGCCCCACGTTAAAGGGACACTGTGCATGAATAGAAATCGGCGTTTATCGATAGGGTGCCGCTTTATAATAACAAAGAGCCCACACTCGCCGAAAACGGAGCTCTTATAAGGTAGAAAAGACCTAAAAATTGGAGGGAACACTTAAGCTTCGCCTTAAGGGTATGACACTATAGCGTAACGGGTTAACTCCTATATATGCAAGAAGGTCATTCTCTACTTTACATTGATAGATCCCTGCGAGTTCATAAACTATTGCCCGTTCAAAAATGCTGTTGCCCAGCATCATTGGTTTAGTTTGGTTAAGGTTGTTTAACGTCCCAAAGCAACTCGGGCTATGAGAGCGCCGTAGTGAAGGGCTCCGGAAATTTCGACCACCGGAGCCCTTCACTACGGCGTCTCTCATAGCCTGAGTTGCTTCATTGGGTATGGGTATTGCTGTTTCGTTACAGCCGTCCCGTTTCGCAAGGACTACGGTGAATTTAGCAGCGTTCGTAGAAATGAAGCAAGGCCTCCACAACAACGTATGTGGGTCTGCGCCACACCCTTTTCCAGTAAAAGAGCTCAAGTGTGCATTCGAGCGTGCGCTTTTTAGAGGGCGCCATAAAGGGGCGAGCTTACGCACAGTGTTAGCCCCGTAGGTGTAACACCTTTCACATTCATTAGCAACTTTCCTGACTTTTCGCACTCCCTCTTGCAGCACGCAGAGAGTCTTTGACTCCTGCTCACTCGCGAGACCAGCGCCCTCTCTCCCACGGGGGCGGCGTCGTCCGTCGAAGGCTAGACGGGCGCCAAGCAAGAGTAACGACCCATTGTGCGCACACCGTCTGCTCGGTTCTCGAGCGCATATGCATGCTCGCCGGGTGGATTATGTTGCGCTTTGGCATCGTCTGTTTGTTTTGGTGTCTTTCCAACTCGCCATTTGTGGCCCCAGCCGACGAAAAACACACGCCCTTGCATCGCAGCAGATTCCCCCGTACAGAAATAAACAGTTAAATAAAAAGAATGCGCAGGCGATCGCACGATATGAATCCACAAGTCTACGTTGGTAGTACTGGTTTTATATTTCGCTTTTACGTCTGCGCTTTTTCGATGATGACCTTCCCATTGCGCCTCTGCATTCGACTTCCCCGTCTCTTTTAAGGCGAAGCCTTTAATGGCTCATATATGTCGTCCGTTAACAAAGCGTGTCACACGCGTTTAACTCGGGAACTAAAAAAGACAGAAAAAACCAATGGTGCTTCAGATAGAGGAGAAAGCAAAGAACCTAGAAGCCAAGGTTGATGACTGTAGATTAATTAGCTAATTAATTATAGGCAAATATGTCGAAATTGCGTCGAAATAGTGCGGACGTTGATATAGCCACGGAAACGATGTGACGTCACATCCAAGGAAAGTCGCCACGGCACAGTGAAAATTGTCACAGAATGGTAGGAAAAACGTCGGATTTGTGTCAAATTAGATGCAGAAATGTGTAATTAAGCGTAATTAACACTTAAGATCCCCGAAAGATGTACAATTTGGGTATCGATATAGCCACGGGAACGGTGTGACGTCACATCTGCCGGAAGTCGTCACGGCATAGTGTCTTCGGTTTTCGCCTCTCAACACTTTAGTTGCCAAAATGTCCACGCATTTTTTTTGGTGTCTTTCCAACTCGCCCCTTCTGGCCTCAGCCGACGAAAAACACACGCCCCTGCATCGCAGAAGAGTCCCCCGTACAGAAATAAAGTTAAATAAAAAGAATGCGCGGGAGATCGTACGATACGATGCCACAAATCTACGTTAGCAATACCGGTTTTATATTTCGCTATTACGTTTGCGCTTTCACGACGATTGCCATCCCATTGCGCCTTTGCGTTCGACTTCGCCGTCGCTTTTTCGTTAATTTGCTGCGCGGGTTTGTACATAGTGGGTGGAGGCTCGTAGGTGGGAGATGTATTATTTTTACCGGTAGGTGCCCGAGGGAGGCTGCTTAATAAGATGTCATTCGCTAGGGGCGCTGGGAGTGCGGAGGTTTCGCACACACAGACGGGCCACAGGTTTTTCGCCGTAAGAGTGTTCCACCTTAGAATTTACACAATTTTTAAAGATAGGTGTCTTGAGTTAGAAGAACAGTTTTTCTAGGCATTGGAATGCTAGCAGTATAGTACATTGAGCAAAACGCATGTCTAGAACAGCCGAACTGTGTGTTCCGCAGCTCCTAATGCCGCTGCCACCAGGAAAGAAAAACATGACGATGAAATCCTACGAGTTTAACTGCCCATGCTTAGATCCAGACCATTTTTAACCAAATGTTATCGCTAGATATCGCGAGTTCAGCCCGAAACACGCCCATAACGTGTTATAGGCAAGCGTTTTGCCCTTTGTACATCTGAATACAGCTAAGACGTGCTAGCTAGTAGGCAGGTTAACTGATACTAAATAGTTAACTTTTTACCTATTACCGTTAGGCTTCTGAATTACTGAGAGGCGTGTAGCTCACCGTAAGTAACATCCATATCAATTTTTAGAATTTCGAAAAGCCGGTTACCCTCGGCGCTGTGGCCCGACAAATTTCGGCTACATCGCTACAGAACGCTACAGAAGCGTGCAGGCAAAGCAAATCCTCCAGTGCATGTAAGTCGCCGAAATAGCAAAATTTTCTAGGCCACAGCGCCAAGCGTAACCGCGTCTTCGAAATTCTAAAAATTGATATGGATGTTAGCTACGGTGGGCTAGATGCCTCTCAATAATCGAGGAGCCTATAACAGTAATAGTTAAAAAGTTAACTGTTCAATATTAGGTGGCCAGCCTGCTAGTTATCCCGCCTTAGTTGTATTCTGATGCACTTCAGCGCTGTCGAAAACAGCGCTCTTCCAACTCAGTCTGGTTTTAAAACGTACGTAAAGTCTTAGGAGAAACACCCTGTATATCGCTAACGCGGAAAAAGAAGGTGGAGGTGTTGCGTGAAAGCGGCGAAACCTTGCGTGTCAGAATGTGTGTGTCATCTTGCGTAGCATTGCAAACGTGTAGCGCAAGCGAGCCGAGTGAAAAAAAAAAAAATCGAATGAGTAGGACCGGTCAAAACAGCGGACACTGCGTGTAGAGGAAAAAACATGAGAACAAATTCTTCAGACTAAAACCCATAATTAGGCTGCCCCTCTTTCTCTGCCGCTCGTAATACAAGAATAAAAAAGAAAGCAAAACAGAATAGTCTGCTAGAAGAAGAAGAAACAGCGGCTCCAATCAAGGCCTGCTACTACCAGAAAACCGTTTTTTTTTTTGTTGTTGGCTGTGCAGGCACAAAGATTGTTGTACAGTATGTTCTCATATGAAAAGTTCACTCAGTTTTTCCTCCTTTTCTTTACTGCTTACCCCTAAGTGATATAAAAGTTTGCTTGTTAAGCTCCGAACGTCGAAGGAGGATGCGAGGAAAGGGGGGGGGGGGGGGGGGGGAGAGGCTGTAGGGTTCGAACTCTGGACCAGGGCGAATTTTTCTCTAACCATACGAAGTTGCTGCGGAAGCTGGGTAGCTTTCCTTTGCACAGCTGCGCTTGGGTGGAGGACGCTAATGAGATATTACTACCCCACTGCAAATATACTTCACCTTGGGAGATTCCCCAAAACACTGGACTAACCGTCTCAGCGCATCCCTGGTACTTATGTTCTCTGTTTTTCATTACTTTCATCTTTCCTACCCGTATATTTCCGTTGTTTTCTCTTTCGGTAACATCTGTGCTTGTGTTTGTGAGCTTGTGTGCATGTGTGCCTGTCTTTCTCTCTTGCCTCCCTACTTTGCACGCTGTTTCCCATGCTCTGACATCATGCATTAACCGACCCATGCCTTACCACTCTTCTCAAATTGGACCTCGTGGCCGGGAACTTGATGTTTGTAAACTTGCCCGCATTAAAAAATGAACGTATATTTCAAACTGGGGCAGATCATACAAACAGAGAGCCATAACGCCCGCAGGCTGTCCACAGGCAGTTGAAAAACGTCTATATAAACTGCAACTGTTCATATAAACTGCAATAAGTGTACAGCCTACAACTGCCAGCTAAAAGCGTCGCGGCCGTAAGCCTGAAATCCGACTGCATGCAATTAGCAGGGACTGTCTTCAATCTTCTGAATAAATCTTACGTTCTCTCTCCCTCTCTAATGTAAACGGCGTCACATCAAATATCGTAACCGATAACCATCGCTTCAGTTTGTGACCAATAATAGCGCTATCCAGTCGATCCTGTACCATAGCCTGCGTCATCGAATTGATGCAGCGGCCACTGCCTTGTCGGAATGGGCTATAATCCATGACGTCACGTCCGCAGTCACGTGATCAATAGAGCCCTGCGCCCTCACATTAAAGGTCTATATACGGTCACATGGTCACGACAGATCTGAGGAGGGAGCAGGGTGGCATGCGAAGATCCTTGCTTTTTTTTTATGCAACTGTACTTCCACAAGCTCGACACGGATGAGAATGGAGGTACGGAGAGCTGGAAACGGAGGAGGAGTGGGGGGGGGGGGGGGGGGGGGGGGGGGGCATATCGTACTCTTTAAACCCGCCCGCGGACTCCGCGGCAGCTCAAAAGGGAACGCAATGGTTTCAAGGTTAGCCACGACGAAGCCGGTGTTCCTCGAGCACACAACACTGAGTCGTTGCTGCTGCTCGCCGCTCCGGGTCGTAAAAAAAAGAGCGGGCAGAACCGCTTTGAGGGCTCGGTCCGTGTAAGTGCGTGTGTGCCGTTGAGCTCCGTGTGCTGTGTGCAAATCGCGGCGCATACATATAAAGAGAGCTTAGAGCGCCGAGATCTCCGCGGGTTCCTCGCAAACAAGGCGTGGCGGTGTCATTTCGGCCCGGCTGCTGTTGCATCCACTTGTGTCAAGCCTAAACCTGCTTTCTTTGTTTTTTTCATTCCGTTCGTTCCCGGCAGTCAGTTTCGCGTAGGAGCGGCATGCTATACGCACCTAATGAGTTTTTCACGCTCCGGTACACTTTGAGTATGCTGGGAGGCCGCTTCGCTTGTCTAGCACGTACGCTGGGTGGCCACTCATATCGCCTTTCATATTCAAGGCTCCAGTTTCATATTCCATGCATAATAAGCAAATAATAAAAGCTGTCTCAGCTCGCCGACGGAAGTAAGATCACAAAGTTTATTTTCCCGCATATGCTGTCCGCGGGTATTGTCCATAGGAGCAGGATAAACGCGTTGATGTCACGTGACTTTATAACGCAGAGTAGCAAGCTTCGACCGCACAGAATACTATGAAAAGAACTATACAAGAAGCCGGCGTCCCAAAGGCATGTTCTCTTTGTTCCGGTGAACACTCAGGACATGCGAGGAGTGTGCAAAACCAGCGCGTGTCTTGAATCGTGTATGTACCCGCACTAGCATGAGCCTGCATATAGCGGAGGATATACCGTTTTAATGCAATTCAGTGAGCGGAGCGTTCAAAGGAACTGGGCCGCTGCTTCAAAATCTCCCTCTCTTCGACGGGTGGCCCCAACAAATCATGTTGGCGGGATGTCACGGCAGACTGTTGCCTGCGGCTTGGAGGACGTCGGCCATGAACTCGGGGACCCCCTGGGAGCTTCTTCGTGGTGCAGATATACCCGTGAGAAAGCGTATATAGAAGACGCTTATGTAAACGTGCTGCCTTTCGCGCGGTCGAGAACTGTTTGCGATCGATATTGGAATCTTAGGATGACAGTGCTCTTGCTTAAATGAAAGAAATGAATAATAAAGATTATGGGGCAACAATGCGAACAGCCAACGCAAGGAATTAAGTGGGAGCTTTAACTTATAGGCTGCCTCGAAATTCCTGCAATTCGGCAGCAAAAACTGACGAGGTGCTGGTGATCTGAAACCCATTCACTACAGTAGCACTGCCTCTCGTACCAGTCGCCTGGTGTTGACATCAGCGCTTGAAGCATGCACGTCGACCACCACTTGCAGGTATTTCAGATGATTGGCTTGCATGGCGGTGCCTGAATAATTATTTTCTTTCTCTCGCACACCCGTATCCAGTAAAATTTAGCTTCCGATCGACTATATGGACTATAACACCTTGACGCATACAGGTGCAAAAAAAAAAAAAATAGAAAAACACGGAAACGACAATAACGCTTAAGTGCGTTTTTAAGCATGCTAAGGTGCGCTCTCCAGTTACCTGCCTGAACTATGCAACGGAACCCCGATTTTCAGGGCGTGCCTCCAGCCCGTGGCGAGCTTCACCTTTTTTCGCTCCTTCAGTGCTTCGGAAATTTTTGCTGGCACCCGTACGTATTGACACGTAGTTATTTTGCCATGCTTTCTTTCATTTTTGCCTCCTTCCTCTTGCATTATACACATTTCCGAGAATTTTACGCCGACCAATTCTACGAGGTGCTCTCGTAGCCGTGAACGCCGTCGGGGTCGTGTGCTGCGACAGAAAACCTCGTATTGTGGCGTGTCGCTTGGCTCAAGCTTGGCGAAAGGCACACTTAAACTCTCCTTTACAACAAGGCCTTGAGAGCATTCTCGTGATTTAACGGCGAAACTTTCAATCAGCGCGAACTGTAAAGCGTTCGCGCGAAACCTCGCGGCTTAAATTCGGGACGCAGCAGCCGACAAAGCGTGTGCATGTTTGTGTGCGATAGTCGACGAGAAACAATCGCCTGTTAAGGCGCGGGTGTCGACCTGCGACACACACCCTATTCCAATTCGCCGCCTCTCGGCGTCTGTGTGCACGGGGTCGGAAAGGGGGACGCTGGCTTGCGAAGTCTGTGTGTGTACGCCTAGTACGCCCCCTATAGTCCTTTCCACGTCAACTGTTGCCCACTGAAAAGCCGCTGACTCATTCTAATTACAGGGTCTCGCGGGTGTAGTGGTATCTCTCGCCCACCTATCCTGGCTACGCCGTCGGAGCAGCTAGCCGTGGCGAAGGCGTGATCGCTGCTTGTCTGCGACGTAGCAGCCGGGTCTCGCGCTGGGCGAGACAGGAGCAGTGCGTACAGCACTTCACCGGGTCAGTGGCAATCGGAACCGGAACGTTCCAAGTCCACTGCGGCGATCGCCTGTTGCAATAGGCGGATACTGTTTGGACTTGCAGGCAACGAACGGCGGGGGTTTGGTTTGGTTTGGTTTAGTTTGGTTTATGGTGTTTAACGTCCCAAAGCGACTCAGGCTATGAGGGATGCCGTAGTGAAGGGCTCCGGAAATTTCGACCACCTGGGGTTATTTAACGTGCACTGACATCGCACAGTGCACGGGCCTCTAGAAATTCGCCTCCATTTGGTTTTGTTTGGTTTATGGTGTTTAACGTCCCAAAGCGACTCAGGCTATGAGGGATGCCGTAGTGTAGGGATCCGGAAATTTCGACCACCTGGGGTTCTTTAACGTGCACTGACATCGCGCAATACACGGGCCTCTGGAATTTCGCCTCCATCGAAATTCGACCGCCGCGGCCGGGATCGAACCCGCGTCTTTCGGGTCAGTATGGCCGAACACCATAACTACTGAGCCACCACGCCGACTAAACGGCGGGGGTTTACTGTACAAATTAATGACTTTAACCGCGCATCTGTTTGCAGTCTCAGCTAAGGACCCAAGTCATGCGCCTAGAGTTTTTGAGATGGAAGTGGCTAAACATAAGTTAGCTCACGTAATATTATTCAACTATAAGTACGTTGCGACCAATACGTTAATGAAATCCGATTTAAATTTTCCTGACCCAGCCGCCCACGGAAAATAAAAAAACTTTCGTCTTTCTCTTTTTCGTACAACTCGCGAACAGACGCTAGTACAAGAATTCATCCCGTCACGCATTGCTTAGTTTTGGTCTTTCGACTTTTTAGACGTTCTTAGATGATTTTGTGCGCAAAAAAAAAAACATCGCAGTAAATGTATGCGAACTAACATGAGAAGCCACTTTACCGGCTTTCAACAGAAAGCAGGGCAGAATAGCGTAGGTTTCCACTATGTATTGAAATATGACAGCGATGGCTGGCGAGTCGTAACAGTGATATTTGAATCCATGATAAACTGCCCTGTCAGTTGCTTTCCGCTGCCTAACATTGCCCAGACTTTTGTTCTTTGTTTATTATTCATATTGAACAGGGCTAACACAGGGATAACAGGGCTATCTCTGAGTATGAAGCTATCCAAAATCTTCTTTCTTTTCCTATCACTGATCCCGAGAAGTTCTCCAAGCACATACACACTCTAAACATGAGTACGCCCATATGGGTGTAGAAAGTAAGCTGTCTCCTCTAACGCCCTTTTTAATAAAAAGGGTATTGTGCTAGATTAGTGTTTACTTCCATATATTCCTTTATGTTTAGAGTGCAGCGTTTCTCTTCCGCGTAAAAGACACAACATTGACATTTAACCGTGTCAGTCTCCCAGGACTTCCTGTGTAGTTTTACTATTCTTTTTCACAGAAGTTTTCTCTCGTCACGATGACGTTGACTAAGTAGTCAACGAGCGTGGTTAATTAATGGCTGTGTCGTGACTACACGCAGTTCCTGTGGTGCGTCGGAAATTCCTGTCGTCTCGACAGTTTCTTCCGTCAAGACAGCCTGGATGTCGGACCACAGGAGTTATTTTCACGGCTGTTAGTTTTGCAATAGGCTACGTGCACAAACACGAAGGTGGAGTATATACACTCTTAACAGAAAGGCCTACAAAGGGAACAAGCTGTCCTCGCCCTTATAAAAATGGTCTATACACAGTCTATAGATTTCTTATTGACTCTATTGACTTCCTATAGATATTGCTTTTTGTCTATTCACAGTCGATAGACTGTCTATAGACAAAAGTCTACTAAAAGTGTATGGCCATAAATCTATAGATAGATTGCCAATAGACTGTCTATAGCATCTGTATGCCTATAGGCTTTTCTCTAGGATTTTTCTATAGACAGTCTATAGAGTTCAAACTTCATAGGGAGAAGTCTATGGACACTCTATAGACTGTCTAAAACTTTTTTTTTGTAAGAGGGGAGTGCGCTAGAGGACATATTACTCCCATTTTATTCCCATATAGGCGGATTCTTGTTTAGAGTTTAGGGTCATTGAACTTTGGAAGGCATGACACAGCCGTTATATTGGGTAAAAATTACTGTAGTTTTAACTAGAACCTTAAATGGTTTGGTTTATGGGGTTTAACGTCCCAAAGCGACTAAGGCTATGAGAGACGCCGTAGTGCAGGGCTCCGGAAATTTCGACCAGGGGTTCTTTAACGTGCACTGACATTGCATAGTACACGGGCCTCTAGAATTTCTCCTCCAAAGAAATTCAACCGCCGCGGCCGGGATCGAACCCGTGTCTTTCGGGTCCGCAGCCGAGCACCATAACCACTGAGCCACCGCGGCGGCAACTAGAACCTTAAATGTCACCGTGATAGAGCTAGTGGCAGAAACATTAAAATTCCAGGCTTTTTGCTTAAGTTCTTTTTCTCCAGCCCGGTAGGTATGGAAAGCACGAAAAAGCAACTCAGACCAGTTTATCACACCCGGCAGGTACAGCACGAATTAAATAAACTTGGTGCATCACGTACGATACACCAAGTTCCGGTGTATCGCGTGTACGACGCAGACGGCTCAAGTAATACTGAATCCTCGCAGTAACCCTCCCGACAAACCAGTATATAGTTTCAACGGGCGTACTGATACGGCTGAATCTGCAGGTGATGGAATAATTTTAAAATTTCCGTGGATTTGTTTTGCGTTCCTGAAAATGTGCGTGCAGTTTTATTGATTTTTAGGCTTTCAGAAGTCAGCCTGGACTGCCGATTGTAGTTCTACAGTAATGCTTATTGCCGTGATCAAATCTGTCTTCTTTTCTTTATTTCTGCTATGTGGTAACGACGAAAAACTGGGTGTTCAGTAATGTACCCGACATTTTACAGATTGCATAGCTGAGTCGATACAGGGCGCTCGTAGGCTGCGCGCGACCCTCGGCGGGAAGTCGCATGCTCAGCCAGCCGATCACGCGTGAAATGCAACGCCACGCTAGGCGCGTTGCGTAAGGATCGTTACCGGCAGTGACGCTAGCGAGGTCGCTAATCGAAACGGGACCGCCGACCTGATCAGCCCTTACGTCGAGAAGCAGCTCCCGTACACCCGGGCCGCTGCGCTAGATAGCCAGCGTTGTCTATGGGACGGTGAACTCGATGTATAACCCGGCACGCCCGTCGTATGCCTTACCTAGAACAGCGTGCTCGATTCATACTCTTCGTGTTTTCAAATTAACTATTAATTTTCTAATTAACTAATTAAAATATGTTCTGTCACAGTTCCAAGTTCATGCAACACATCATAGCCTGCTGCAACACACCGCGAGAATGACACTGAAAAAAGCCTGTTAGAATTAGGCCTAAGCAGGGGCTGTAACGGGGTGGCGACACTAACAAAGGAAAGTCAGGTATGGTTAGAGCACTGGAGGCTTCACAGGAGCCGTTCAATTATATAGCTTACTGTAGCGGAAAATGGCGACAAGCCGATATCTTGTACCGCGGCAAAGCGCCCGTGAAGGAGCAGAAGTGTGCAGAGAACCAACGACGACGGTAACCAAGGGGTCGTCACTCACCACCATTATCAGAAGACTGAACACAAGCAGGGGCGGATTGCACAAAATGGTGTTTTTATTACTCCATTGAGGACTTGGGGTGCATTAGGACCAAGAAACTTCATTTAGAAATGGGAGTTATAAGGAGCAGAATTCTCCTTTATACCCCATTACAGAGTGCAGGGAGTAAAAATGGTCATTTCGCACATTTTTACTCCATATTGATGAAGTAAATGCTTCCGCAGATGGAGTTTAAAGATGGACGGCAACCATTGAAACTCCCATTTGTGTTGATTTTTGTTTACAGCGCATTTGAGAGAGCCAATGAGAGTCAGTTTACACCCTTTTTACACCCTTCTGTTTAGATTGTCGTCGTGACGTCACGCCCTGTCAGGCTGCTGCAATGCACCCTATCAGGGAAATAACTTCGTCTTGCCAACTCGATACAGCTCCAGCGGTGTTCCTTAGCATTCACGCACTTATAGAAACAGCTTTCGCGGTGAATTTTCCCGAGGTGTCGTTGAACCCGTGTCGTTGAACCATTTTAGTTTCGAAATCGGCCGGTGATGGCGACACCTGTATCTTCGTTTCTCGCTCTTTTCTACGCCTTCGATGATAGCGGTCGCTTTGTCGTTACAGTGTCATCGTCTACTGATACGGGCTAATATCAGCTTGTCCCCAGCGTTCCTTTGAACAGCGATGAGCGCAAAATCTCGCATTCCCGAAACTGCACCTTCATAACTCGTTGCCGCAGTGCAAAGTATAAAGGAAGCAACAATCAAGCTGACGACGCTGTCAACCAGGGGTCTCTACGAGGGACAAAATATCCGGGTTTACTTGCGCTTCATACCTTAGGCCATCACTGAGACACCACCGTTGATTAGGCCTTCAGTGAAAGAAGGAAAAAAGGGGGAGGGAGGAAAGGTAGGGAGGTTAACAAGAGTGACGTCTGGCTGATCACCTTGCACTAGGGAAAGGAAAAATGGGATGGAGAAATAGGGGTACGTATAAAGGGCATACGCATCGATGCCGCAGATACAGTGTGTAAAAAGTTCCCGCACTCTAAAAACGAATACGTGTATATGGGAGTTAAAAGGGAATGTGGTTGCTCCCTTTTAACTCTTTTCTGGTCAGAGTTCCCGCCACGGAGTCTGCATTCCAGCAGTATAATCCGGCACTCAAGACCCATATAAGGAGCTGCCAAGGTCCTTGGAGGTGAGAACTGTACCTCTTCTACCCCTACAGAGATTGCCAGGCTCGGGGATGCCATGAGTACACCACTACACGGCTCAAAGACAGACCCTGTGAACTTTTGACGCACCACCTAAGTTTATAAGCGGTCCTGCAGGCTCTTCGGCTTGAGGTACTGCAGCAGTCACCGAGCGGATTTGAAGGTCATTGAACTGTGAAAGCACGGTCCTGTAGTACGTTAGCTTCCGAGAAAGATCATGATCACGAAGTTGCCTGCATATTTGACGGGTCGTAATTCCATATCGACTTTTAGTATACTTGCCTCAATCTATTACAACGATACCACCTTAAATATATTTAATACAGATTCAAAGGAAAACAATCCAGAGAGCTAGGCCTGTCTGGTTGGGTAAGGAATTGAAATTCGAAATGCAACTAGCTCGAAGTCACACCTGATGAAGGAACTGAGTAGGTTCTGGAAAGTGTTTTTATTTATTTTTGGTTGGCGTTCTTTTCTAACTTTATTAAACATATAATCCACGTTAAAGGGCCTGTGGCGATTCATGCAACAACGCAGGATCCAGAGGACGTCGTCTCAGTCCCTTCCTTGCCAGCCGAACTATAGAAGAAAAGGTTAGCGCGGCACCGGTTCCGCCACAGCCCAGGTAACGGTGTATACTCAACCGCAAGAAGGTGCACGGTTGAGCGGCATGGCGAATTCACCTTACGTCGCCGAGCGGGGGTCATAACTGGGTTCATGCCCTCGAGTTCGTGACACGACCTTTGAGGAAAACTCCGTTTTAGGAGACAGGCAAAAAAATTAAAAATACAAAAGAAGAGGGCGAGTCAAGACATGCTTTAAAGACCCTCGACCGAGGGCAACCCACACTCTCTCTCCCTTGGTTCCTGTCTGCTAAAAGACAGCTCTGTGCTTGCCCTGCATAGCCGTCGCTTCCGACGAGCCGGAAAAAGCTTTCATCGTCTGCACACGCGCCTTCCGTCATTCTAGACTGGTCGCGCACAAGACTGCCGCATTCATTGGAGGAGACGACGCGTTCACTTGTTGCATAGCGTGCGGGCGCAAGTTTTCCTATAATGCTTTTTTTTTTTCGCCCAGCCATCCTTCGTTTTTTTTTCCTCCGTCTTTCTACGCTTCCTCCGTTACGAGACAAAACTGAACCCCCCTTTTCTTTTCTCTTCTGCTTTTCGTTTTTCCAGCGTCCTTTCCTGGCGGCCGCTGTGACGTCATCAGCGCGTGGTTGTGCTGTCCGGTCCCCGTCACCTTTTCACGAGGAGAAGAGACCGTGACGCCCCCTACTCTTTCCTAGAAATAAAGGCGCAGAGTTGCGTGTACGGAGGTCCCCCCTGCGTGCACCCATTTGCCACCGCCACCTTGTAGGTGGTGTGTATAACCGGAAGTCTGTTCATGTCTCTTTCTGGCTGCTTCTACATCCCCCCGCCCTCCCCCCTTTTTTTTTTTGTAGTCGTGCGTGCTCAACCTTTTGAGGCTCGGAGCCGGCTTTGGGGAGCATATATATATCGCGTGATTTCGCACTCATATCGCCATCGCCATTGTTAAATGTGAAGTGGCGGAGACGTGTTTCCGCTTTTGATATCTGTGTTCTCCGGAGCGGTCGTCTCATGATTGGATGGCTTCGTGGACAAAGGCCGTAGAGATTCGCGGGTTAAACAACGTCGCTGTTTGGAAGGGTCCCGCGGATGTCGTAATGGGTTGAGGCGCGTCCTTTTTTTTTTTTTTTTTGCGCGCGCTGCTGTGCACACTTCACGAACTGGTAGCTGACGGCCGCCATGCTTGGAAGCGGATGAGCTGCAGGGAGTACTGACGCAGGTCATTTCAGCTCAAGCAGAAATTAAGTTGGCCGCAACAACAATTATTTATTTGTAATATACTGCAGGTCCTTAGGTGAGCCCTAACAGGAGAGCTAGGAATAACAATTACAATCACAGAATAAAATGAATCAACATAATACAGTAATCAGAGCAGTCAGGGGTAAGATGATTGATTGATTGGTTGATTTATGGGGTTTAACGTCCCAAAGCGACTAAGGCTATGAGAGACGCCGTAGTGGAGGGCTCCGGAAATTTCAACCACCTGGGGTTCTTTAACGTGCACTGACATCGCACAGCACACGGGCCTCTAGAATTTCAAGGGTAAGACTAATAAAACAACATTGTAAAGTAAGCAAAAATAATGCATCAGTCATAATAGCAATGGGTAACGAAGGAAAATAAAAAAAAATACGTAATTTCAAACACTGGAAATATCTCTGAGTAGCTTAGTTTAAGGTCATCAAACTTCAGTTAACCCAACAGAGTCGATACAGCTTGTTAGGTGAGGTGGCAGTCGATTCCATTCTTCCATTGTACGAGGAGAAAACGAGTATTTAATATTTAGAACATTAATTCCAGAATTGTAAGGTTGTTCGTTACGATGGCTTGTCAAACAGGTAATAAGCGGCTTCAGGTAAGAATAGAGTGTAATCAACATGTCTTGGACCTGCTATTTCACACTCGGGGAAGCGAAGAAGGAAGGATAAGAAAGCGAAACAATGAAGATAGGGCGTGATGACGTCATTATACAATGAGTTGTATGCATACACGACGTACGGTGTCTAATCCATAGCTCAAAGACATCTGACGCGCAGAGCGGGGATTGGGACTGCAAAAATACGGAGTCTAGGGACCTACACTCTAAACGCGAATGTGCCTATATGGGAGTAGAAAACCTTGCCCCCTTTTTACCCCTTTCTGCTTAGAGTGTATGGAGCGAAAATAAGCATCGGTATAGCAGACAGCTTCAAGTGGGGAGATAAGATAAGAACACTGTGAATTTCTTGAATACGTTGGTTCCACTCAAAAAATCTCGAAACTTTTTTGGTGTGGTAGACGCGTATCATCTTTTACCTATGCTTAACTAATTCCTAATAACCTTCTCTTGTGCTCTTTAAATGTATTGTGTGAATTGATTATGGGTGTGATTTGTATTTAACAATGATTTACGAATTTCGAATTTTAGCAAATGTGTTGGCAGCTACGCTTGTCAATGGTTCTCAGTTCTCGTCTCTTAAAGGGACACTGAGGAGAGCACTATTAATATATTTTTTATAGCAAAATCCGATAGTTCGGCATGTCATGGCTTTGTTGCCACTTGGCCGGCAGCGAAAAATGCATTTATTTCTAAGAAGTTTGGATTCGAAGTTGAAAAGGTTTTTCCCGCCGCTGTGATTCAAACTTGGGATTCGGCTATGACGACAGAGGACTAAGTGACGTGAAACATGACGTGATGCAGACTCCGTGATTTCTGGCTGCCTGCAGTGCGGCCTAGCAGCAGCCGAAAAGAAAGCTACCGCCGGCCGCACGTTGAAGGCATCTATCGGCTATTGCGGCCGTCGCTACAGTCGCTTCGCTTACGTTTGCACCGGCGTTTTGCGAGCGTTACGATGGATCTCGTTCTCGAAGTCGTCAACGAATTTCTCGCAAATAGACACCTTTAGCATACCGTGTACCTTGATACCGCTAGCGGAATACCGGGAGCCCGCCTAACGCCGGCGAGCAGGCGCTGATTGGTCCCGATGCTTCAGGCGAGCGCGTAGCTGCCCGGCACGTGGCGCCATCTGGCGACGTCAAGGAGATTTGCGCATGCATTGGCTGCGCCTCAGTGATTTGTGCTTCTCGTGTCCTAGCGTTGCTAGAACCATTGGTTCCAGCAACACTGCTTTGTCCTATGACGTCATAAGGCTTGTACTTGCGAGTTTGGCCTGTGGCGGCGATACCTGTATTTTGCTTCTTGCTCTTTTCTACGTTACAAGAGCTTTGTTGTCAGTATGAGTGGCGTTTTTGTAATCAGGAGCTGGTATTCTGTCGATACAAGCCAACTTCAATTTCTCCTCAGTGTCCCTTTAAGTCTGGTGCTCGACTCTCTGGTTTGGGTTTCCCTTGGTGATCGTGTTGCACCTAACTGCATGCACTGATTTTCACATTGCCTTTTTGTGAATGGCCGCATCACTAGCCTTTGGGTAGGAAGTCATCCACTTTCTAACATTCTTTCGTATTGTACAGAAGTATTTCAAGGTAGTGACAGAGGAATAATAAGGTCACCGTTGTCGCCACCGTCGCCACAGGCTGCACCGATGGGCGTGTAGGCTGGATAGTGGAAATAATATGACCTACGAACATATCCTCCTGGTTCTGCAGGCCGACCTTCTTTTATACCAGGTTAAATAATTCGGAGAGTTCAGTTGTAGCCCGGAGCTATAGGTGCCCGCAGCATCCTCACAAAACTTGGAGATCGCATCAAAGAGGCCAAGAGAACGCGGTTTCATTGTTATTCCACTCGGTGCCCAGAAAAAAAGAAACAACAACAAAGAACGCAGCGGCAAGAAGAAGCGATACAAGCCAGTTGCGCATACGACGGTGGCCCCAGGTCTTTCCGGACGAAAAAACAAGTTTCACAAAAAACTCAGAGGGCACGAAAGTTACACTAAGGCAGTTAACAAAACGGACCACAGAGGGACAGGACGAGCATAAATCATGAAAAGAAAAAAGAAAGGCACTCGGCGAACCTTTGATCTCGGAGGCTTGCTAGGCGAGAGCGCGTTTGAAGTAGCTCCGCGGTAACCACATGCACTCGTCGTTGTCGACCGGGTTTTCTAAACGAGCAGAGTATGCGCTCTTGTAAGAGTAGCCGGGCCGAGAATACGGGAAGAAGGAGAAGCTTTGCCGTGAATGTGGAGCAGCTCTCGGGCCGAACAAAAGGGAGCCGAGTGCTTGGACATGCGCGCTCCAAGAGTGTTGAGTCGCCCGAGGTCGCGAACGTGGCCTGGGTCCGAGAGTGCCGCGCTTCAGCTGAAACGTGGGCGGAAAAAAGTGGCCCGCGTTGCTTTTGTTTGAGGTCAGAGCGGTCGGAAGACTGGAGTACGTATAGCCTCGGCCGTACGTTGTCCAGGAGAATTCCGTTGGTAAGGGGTCTTATCACCGGGCTTAAGAAATACAGACGTGAGCTGTAGCACTTGAGTTACATATCAAGCAGACCGGAAGGGGAACGCGCAGCCACCGGTAGACGTATTCACACTGTTAAGGACTTGGACGTGCCTTGAATTAAGAATTTGTGTGGCGCACTTTGAAGCACACGGGGGAACCGTTGACGAATTTCTGAAGGGAAAAGTGCGCACGCTGGAAAACGCGGTCGAGATGAAGCTGAAATGTGCTCGGACGGGTGACCTGCCGATTGCCTGGAGCCTGACATGAGAATGCCTTCAAAATGCGACGTATACACCCGGCCAAATCTTTAACTGGCTCTGGTGCTGCATCGCTAAATGCACCTTGTAAAAGGTTCTTTTTGGCTACACCGCTGGCATATTCATGCTGTAATTTGACGCGTGAGATGTCATTTCGGGATTCCTTTTTGTTCATACGATGTTTGAGTGCAGTACTTGCGTGTTTAGATCAAAGTTATCGGAAATATTCATCGTCTGCCGCTACGAAGAGCCGAAACAAGCGGAATACACAGCAATGGTTCTGGTGGCGCATTTGCGCTTACTCTGGGTAAACGACTTGTCCGCCATGAAATGAGTGGTAGTTTACCCAGAGGAGGAGGCCATATGGACTATAACCATTGCTGCGTATGCCGCTTGTTTCGGCTCTTCGTAGTGGCAGACGATGAATAATTCTGATAACTTTGATCTAAACACGTTATATGAACAAAAAGGAACCACGAAATGGCATCTCATGCGTCAAATTACAGCATGAATATGCCAGCGGTGTAGCCGAAAAGAACCTGTTACAAGGTGCATTTAGCGATGCAACACCAGAGCCAGTTAAAAATTTGGCCGGGTGTACGCAAACTACGAGTATTTAACGAAGAACGCATTCGCTGTCCGCATCGCTGGCGGCAACTGCAGCCGTGCATGAGACCCACGAGGTGCTCTCAGATACTGAAACATGGAAAGGTTCGAGCAGTATACATATATGAGGCAGAAATACAGAGTTGTCCACAATATCCGCCCAGAGGTGGAAGATATACAGAACCAAATGCAAAGATCCCGTTCAGCGCATTCTTCACGCGCATGCGCATTACGTACGACTTGCTTGCAGCGCATCGCAGAACATTTGCAAATGACAGCTTTCCGAGAACCCTCCGGTTAGGTTCGTACACTCGCCCTTCTCAAGAAGCTCGACGGAAGTATACATTGAAATGAAATTCAGTGCCGCCAGTCACGCTTCGCTTGCTATGTTTACACTACTCTAGGGGGCCAAGTTCAAATCGCCTTTTGAGTTTTATTTAAACTTCGCACGCCTGCGGCTATCTGCATGCGTTCTATTCAGATGCTACGCTTCCCTTCCTCAACCCCTCACCCTCCTGGCATTTATCCTCCACCCTCAGGCTACCGAGTCGTATGGCAAGGGGTGTGTCGACGGCTGCCGCTGCAGCGACCACAGCGGCGGGGGGTCGTAAAGCGGTCAGGCCCCGAACCGTAAAACAACCCAGCCCGGTCCTCGCGGCCCCTTTTATACCGTTCCTCCTCCCATTTTCTTCCTTGCTTCTTTGTTTTCTCACTCTTCGACCGTTCGTTTCTTCTTAACTCTTTCCTCCATTGCTCGCCTCACGGTTTCTATGCACTCTTTGGGCCGCGAACGATTTGAGAACGGCGTCGAGGCAGTTGAACTTGACGTCCAGCTCCACATGCATGCAGACTGTGGACGAGGAGGAAAGGGGAAAAGAGTAAAAGAAAAAGATGGCGCGCGCGCCTTTCCCGAAGCCGCAGTCCGTAACGTTCGTCTTCCCCCCCCCCCCCTCCCCCCCAAGTGCGAATGTCGTTCCTCATGCTCGCCCGCCTCCCGGCGGACAGACGCTCGTCGCCTCCGACCACCACCAGAGGCAGCACCGAGCTCTCGTCTAATTTACGATCTCTTTCGCTTCGTACACGACGGGACGGGTTGTGCTGCCGCTATATGCACGCACGCGGGGCCCGCCGCGGCACCTCCACGACGCGCGTTCACGCGCTCTGGCGTCCGCTTAGAGCGCGCACACAGAGAGCGTCATGTGGCTGAGGTCACTGACACCCGTCCAGAGAGGCAGTCGACATGCGAGGGGGCAGGTGGGAATGAAGGAAGCCCGTACCCAGAGACGTACGTGCGCGTGAGAGAACAAAACAAAAAGAAGAGCAAAAAGAAAGAGAAAGGGAGGGGGAGGAGGCGGCGGCGCAGTGAAAAGGATCTCTATGAGTCCATTGTGGTCGCCCGGAGACTGACTGGGCAGCGGGAGAGGAGGAAAGACGGGAGCGAGAGAGTGAGGAAACCGTTTTGCGGTTTCGCCGTCCTCTCCGCATCCTTCGCTTATTATTGCGGACACGCTTTACATGTTCTGTAAAGATTTCGGGTGCATTTCGCGTACCGTGTGCGTGTGTTGGTGATTGCTGCTGCGTGTATGCTGTCTGTGTTTTTGCGCTCGTGTCTGTGAGTGACGTGCGTACGTGTACTAGCGCACGTTTTTGGCAGAGAGCGCGTGTGTGAGACCGTTGTAGCTGTGCCGCGCGGTGCACGCACGAGAAATGTCCCACGGTCTGCTGTCCGACGACTGTGGAAGTTCCGGCGGAACTTTATGTACGCAGCGCGCGTAGCGATGCAGATAGTTCCGGGTCCTGAAAGGGATGACGACACGCTCATTTACTGCTGCACTGTTCGGAGGCGCGACTATACGCGGAAGCAGCGTGGCTAAGAGCGGTGCAAAAAAAAAGGACAAGAATAAACTGTTAACGCGCGAATCTGCGGTCTTTGCTTGCACTGCTGAGTAAAATGAGGCACGACGACATAGCTGGACCCGTGCTTCGCAGGAGGACCTGCGAACCTGCTCAATGTGCTTGTGTTTGGTGCTTTCAATTTCATTCCATGCATATTAATGCAGGAAGCATTATAAGTCTAGGTTTCCATTTTCCCGTAACGTCACATTTTTGTCTCTCCGTGCATTCGTTCACGGATGGCCACCTCGCCAGGATAATAACAACCTGCACCCTCACCTGGTCGACAGCAATGACCACTTAAGTCTTCACGAATACACATTCTATACACGACCATGTGTAGCATACAGTGCATACATTGCTTTCTAGGTATATAAATTCCTCTTGTCCTTGCTCCCCAGACGGGACTGGAAGAACAGGATGGTGTAGGGGAGGAATAAGATGGCATTGACAGAACACTTTGGCTTCCACGAAAGCTGCTGCAAATGGAAGAGGAAGATAGAGTGCCGTGTTATCCAGGGGTGTTTGGAAGAATAACAAGAGTTATGAGCAGACGAAGTAGACGATAGTCTCATCAGAACTTGTAGAACCATGAGGTATCCTGCGGGCCAGGCTTGAACACTTACGAAGGGATCGGTATGGTCCACCCATTATAATGGAGACGCTCAAATCTCATCCCAAAAGAATACCCAAGTTCTTGCGGGACGTATCATAAAAAGAACAAAGAAGAAGAACATCGGTTATCTTGCCTTCGCATTACATGCCCTGCCCAAGTCCAGTCTTTCCTCCTGATTTCGGCCAGGATACCACAAACCCGCGACTGTTCCCTGACCCACTTTGCCTCTCTTCCTGTCTCTTAACCTTGCACCTATCATTTTCCTTTCCACACCTTGCTGGAAAAAAAAAAATGACAGCCGCACGTAAAGCCTATGTTGCCCAGGTTTCCATAACGTCCCCTTCTTGGGTCGCTCTCCTTCAACGCCTGCTCAGCCTTATAGCGGAGGACACAACAACCTCACCTTGCGAATGCGGACTTGAACGTGTATACTCTTTATATACCATTTCTCTATCGCTCTCCAAAGCCCACAGACCGCTGACGTCGATCACATCACCACATATAGCGCGTTCTCATTGACCAGGAAGGGACGATGGCAATATTCCACTTTCATTGGTGAGAACGCAACCACGTGATCTACAGTAGTGTCGTCACTGATCGCTTTATAGTGACAGACACGTTACTACAGTCGAACCTCGTTGTAACGAAACCGCTTATAACGAAATAATCGATGTAACGAATGAATGACGACTCCCGTCGGAAGCTCGGTCAACACGGGCTATAACGAAGCTACGGCTATTACGAAGTAATCGCTGGACTCTTTCAACTTCTTTATAGCGAGGTTCAACTGTATGCTGCCCCCATAACAAGCAAAACATGCGGGTCGACGGCGCCATAAATCCCGGAAAAGCTCCCCATCCCTGCAGAAGCGCAGCTCGAGTGCGCTCAAGACAGGAAGCCGCTGCATGCGGCCAAAAGGAAAACGAGCCTAAAACGGAGAAAGTGGGTTACGTCGTCGTCAGGTGGGCGAGGTTACGCACAATTCTAAAGAGAGTAGGCGGAAGGATGGATCGCATGCATCGCACGCTCCACATATCCGGTTGCGAAGCACAAACGCTCAGCCCGCGCGCCGGGATAGCGGTCTTCTCCGCTCGGGGCCTATCGGAGGGGTGGGGCTTCCTGCATACCGTTCCGGTCGTCGATAGCGCACGTCGCGTGCCCAATCGCGGAGCGTGATGTTGGACTTTCTCCCCTTGGCCGTTTACGCTTGCTGCTGCTGTCGCTGTTGCTACGTGTTCTTCTCGCGCTCTGTTTGTTCACACAGTGGCGTTGCGGTCTTGCGTAAGGCGTCGCTAGTGGCGTACGCTTCGCGCGATGTCGTATTCACGCAACCTTCGGTGACGTATGCAAATGTACTTTATCTGGAGCCCTGAGCTCTATCAGGCCGTGCTGTTGTTGCTGCATTCTGTTTAGCAGAGCTATATCGGGAAATGAACTCAGGAGGCCAGCAATGACTGGAGCCGAGAAAAGAGCATCTGAATCCTTTACCCCCTCTTCAGTTTAACCACCATGATAGCAGACGCGAAGGAAACCGACTGCTCCACAATTTTCGTCATTGCTCCGCAGAACGTGTCGCAGTGAAGACGGCTACAGAGCGGCATACCTTTGAGAGCAGGACGAGGGTATGGCTACGGATCAGCATTTCTCATTGGAGAGGATACAAGTTAAGAAATGCATAACCCTAAGACACTATGAGTCTTCACTGGAACTACTTCAGGTTAATCCGCCATCCAGTCACAGAAATTCAGAAACAAACGAAACAAGCGCGTTCTTCTTAACATGAATAGTATTCCGGCGTTTTCCAGTCAGTCTATAGGAGCTTAATGAATAAGAGAAGCTACATTCCTAACGTGTGGTTGCATTATCTTTTAGGTTAATCTATCTTCTCAAAAGACATTCACTAACGAACCATATGACTCCGCGGAGGTCCAACTGAGGGTAGTGATGGGGCATTCAGCGGAAAACTTGGTGCTTTTCTCAAGTCAGGACATACAGCATTCCTCTGATGCAGACACCTCTCCTCCGGAATCGACGGTCGTCTTGTATGACATCCTCGCCACGGGCATCCACGGGCAGTCCTCACGGAGGACAGGTGCGGTCGGCGGGTGCAGCCGGACCACCACCACCACCACCACGGACAAACGAGCAGGGGAGGGAGGAATAAGGGGAAGGAAGGGGAGGGGAGACGCAATCACTGCCCCCCTCTCCAGACACCGCACGCCTCTGGGCAAGGCGACCGAAGGCTCGCGTCGTGCAGAGCATTCGTCCCACGCCTTGCTGCCTTTCTGGGTCGCTGCTTTCGCTGGGCGGCTGCACGCCGCCGCTGCTGCCTCGCTTAAGAACGCACACAAACACACAGACGGCCGCAGCGCAAGCCGCACGCAAGGCTTCCCCCTGCACGCCATGCAACGTAACTCTTATTAACTTTCTCCCGCGTGTGTGCCCGCTAAGGGCCCCCGGATGTGGTTCCGAGTCCCTTGGCCGTATATTGCAGTCACGTTCAGTATGGCGCGCAACGCGCTGGTAGCGAGGTCAGTGCAGTTTGGGATTCACAGAAATTGAATGTTCAGTTAAGCACCTCTGTAAAAGTGGTCTATGAAGTCTACAGACTTCTTATAGACTATATTGCCTTCCTATAGATATTCCTTTTGTATACGCACAGTCTGTGACTGCCTATAGACAAAAGTTTACTAAAAGTGTACGGCCATAAATCTATAGATTGTTTATAGACTTCTTATGGACTGTATCGCCTTCTTATTGATATTTTTTTGTCTGTTGACAGTCTATAGACTGTCTATAGATGAAAGTCTACCAAAAGTGTGCGGCAATCAATCTATATATTGTCTACAGAGTGTCTTTTAGATTTGCATTGCTTATGGGCTGATCTCTAGGATTTGTCTATCGACTGTTTGTAGACTTTATAGATAAACGTGTTTTGAAATACCATATACGGTCTAATCTAATTTTTGTATAGAACATCGTCATCTTATTATGTCCTCAATCGTCATCCTGTTTCACGCTTTTTATTATTTGATACCTACCAACTAATCCAACTGCTCACAATAGTACACAGCAGCAAGCCCTTCCGACTGGATGCTAGATGAACAGTTTTCATCTGCCACCGCGCTGGCACCCTTTCGTGAAAGTAGCTGTGACCGGATCTTGCATGTTGCAAATTATGCTGAACGTGCATGTATATCTGTCGCAAGTCACTGTCTCACAGTTCGTCGATATGTCACGAACGTTTCGTGGAGCGGGCGGCCACGTGTAATGTGATAATCGGCACAGATGTACCCTGCCCAGTCTGCGAACATATGCTTGTACCCACCCTACACCGTGATGACTCAATGACTAGGGCGTTCGGTTGGGTACCCAAGGGTCGCCGGTACAGCCCCGCACTGCGAAGTCCCCCTTTCGGATGTATACGAAATGCTAGAAGACGGCCTTGTTCTTTGCGATATCAGTACGCGTTAAAGAAGCCCAAGTGGCAGCAATGAATCCGGAGCCCTCCTCTACAGCATCCGTCATAATCTGGAGTTGCTTTGGAACACAAGTCTCATTGACCGGGCATCAGCTTGGGCTAGTTGGGGATGGATATTCTGCCGTGACCAACACGAAAGACACGACACGAACGAGATAGATGAACACAGCACATGTGCTCAGAAGCACTGCCCAGCGTCGTTCGAAACACAAACATGGCAGACGGATAAAGGTTGCAGGACGCAACCCATAACCTCAAAACCCAGCTCATAGCCGGGTTCAACGGCCGGTTTTGTCATTCCCACTCGCTCGCTTTGGAAACGGGGAACCCATAGTAAAATATGCTGTAGGTCAAGTTAGCGCATAGTTGAAAGAAGCTGAAGCGCTAAAAGCCGGCCCATGAATGAGGCATGACGGGACATACGGTTGCCATCCGTTTGCGTGGATGCACCGTAAGGCATGTAACGTAGTTTTGCCTTGTGTGAGTGAGCTGGATGAAGAAAATAAAAGCAAAAGTGGTTTTGGCGAGCTCCACAGAACGCATTCTTTTCCGATTGTACAGTTTCTCTTGAAAAATCTTGTGGGGCAGAAGTACCAAAAGGTGTTGTTATTTAAACGCTTCGAACGCAAGCGAAGCGTTGAGACGGACGGAGGATGGGTCCTGATAAAGCCTTGTGGTGTTACACAACAGCGTCCAGATATTGTCACGCGTTTGCCGCTCCTACGGGAAAACAGCCCTCGCATAAACGCACGTGACAAGGCCCAAGCTAACAAGGTCAGAGGCGAATTGTTTTACTCTGCAGCAACCACTTGGACGACGGCCCATCAGACAAGTGCGGAAAACAACTGTAGAGTAACGCCGAGGTATTCCTAATTGAAGCGAAGATCGAGAGTGCGATATGGTTTGCGTAGCGTGCATAACAGGAGGTACTTGTGGGGTCGAACGTTTCCCGGACACCGCTTGAATAGATTAAGCTGGTTTTCGTAGCCTCCAGGCGGCTTTCGTATAATGAGCTTTTATCAGTAGCGCTGGTTATACTTCTATGTTGAACCTGCCGCCATAACGCGGATTTTTTTTGTCGAGTTTTATCTTTTCGATATCTTCCTCTATATGCTATTTTGTTCCTCTTGGTACTGGTACAAAGAGAGAGAGAGAGAGAAAAGAACGAAGAGCAAAAAGTTGGAAGATTTCCGCTTTAGTTAGTATGAATTTCTGTGCACCAAATACAGTATGAAGTGGAGTTACCCAATAAAAAGCTCGTTTTACTGACACCAAGGGTTCAATTTTATATCGCGCTAAACAAGCAGCAACCTTAGACTGAAAGCTCACTGGGAATTACCCGAAAAAATAAAATGAAAGAACCTGTGGGTATTCATAATAAGCCTCTGTAACCCTCCCCCCCCCCCTTTCCCTTTTTTTTCGGTTACGTTTTATAAAGTTGCATTTTCATGGAGAGGAAGCGTTAAAAAAAAACTAATAAACGGCCGTGTAGTGCGCGATATGCGTGCAGGTTAAAGAAACCAGGGGTAGTCGCAAATAATCCAGAGCCCTCGATCCACTACGCATATCCCACATGTGTCGCTTTGGGACGTTAAAGATCACATATCATCACCTGTCTAAACTCACCTGGTTTCCCTTTGTAAGAAAATTGTATAACTGCTCTGAGGACGCTGATGAGGAGTGAACAAGGGAGCCATTTAAACGGGCCCAGATGAATGAATGAATGAATGAATGAATGAATGAATGAATGAATGAATGAATGAATGAATGAATGAAGCAGTCGTATTCGCGCTTTTGATACGTAGGGAGGCACCATGCGACGTCGCTGTGCATAGAAGACGGTTTGGTCTGGTTTGGTTCAAGGGGTTTAACGTCCCAAAGCGACTCAGGCTATGAGAGACGCCGTAGTGGAGGGCTCCGGAAATTTCGACCACCTGGAATTCTTTAACGTGCACTGACATCGCACAGTACACGGACCTCTAGAATTTCTCCTGCAAAGAAATTCAACCGCCGCGGCCGGGATCGAACCGCGTCTTTCGGGTCAGCAGCCGAGCACCATAACCACTGAGCCACCGCGGCGGCCAAAGAAGAAGGGTAGGCAAGACAATCACTCGTGCAGTTAGATTAAGCTAACGTAACCGAATGATCCACGCAGAAAGACGGAGGAAACACAGGGCCCAATGTACGAGAAAACTTTCGACACGTTTACGGGAAGGCACACCAACGTCATTGGTGTGCAGTTTGTATTTTTTCTGCGGCCAGCACTTCCTCGCCTTCTTTGGCCCCGTCAAGGCTGCCCCCGCCTGACTTTGGGACGGCCTTGCGAAATGTGCGAATGCCTCGCACAGCGCCCACGCCTCGCTCGAAACGCTCGCGTCGCGCCGTGTACGCACATAGGGCGGGTAAAGACGGCTCATGCAAGTAGGCGGATGACGATATATCGCCAACGGCCGGTGTTTGGCTACGCCGGGCGCAAGAAGCTCTTGTTTGCCTTAGTCAGGGCTGGGATGGCATCACGGCTGCCGTGGCCAGTCGCAGGGACCGACTTGGGACGCTGTGTACTCTTACAAAGCGGGTCTATAGATTGTCTATAGACTTCTTATACACTCTATTGACTTCCTATAGATATTTCCTTTTGTCTATTCGTAGTCTATCATCATCATCATCATCATTAGCCTGACTACACGCACTGCAGGGCAAATGCCTCTCCCATGTCTCTCCAATTAACCCTGTCCTTTGCTAGTTGCCGCCACTGTATCCCCGCAAACTTCTTAATCTTCATCCACCCACCTAACTTTCTGCCGTTCCCTGCTACGTCTGCCTTCTCTTGGAGTAAATCCACTCCGTTACCCTTAACCTCAGAGTCTATAGTCTGTCTATAAAAAAAGTCTACTAAAAATGTATGGCCATATATCTATAGATATTCTATAGACTGTCTATTGTATTTGTATTGCCTATAGACTAGTGTATAGGATATATCTACAGAATGTCTACAGACTCCATAGACAGAAGTAAATGGACAGTCTGTAGTCTGTACAAAATTTTTTGTAAGCAGTGAGACGGAGCCGACTGACGTTGATCCCAAACCAGCCGTGCACTCTGAACACGAATACGCCTATATGGGAGTAAAAAGAGAGTAGGCTGTGCACAGTGTACTGCAGGACAGCTTACTCCCTTTTTATTCCTTTCTCTTTAGAGTGTCGGTGGTGGCCCTATGCCTGCCGCGTTTCGTTTCAAAGTGGATTTCACACGACTGCAGAATCTGCGCCTCATTACATTTGCTTCTCTTGCCGGCGCGGCCTCTTCCGCGTCGCTCGAAAAAAAACAAAAATCAGATATTGCCCTCGTATTTAGCTTTGAAGACTGCTTCTTATGGGTGCATTCAGTGTATTAAAAAAAAATAATGGTTCTCTTCTCCTCATAATATACTGTAGGAAGCCTGGCTGTCGTATGGTCGAATTCAACAAAAAAGAAGGAAAGGAGTCATGCCTTCTTTGTTACGCATCTTGCTGCACCTACGGTGTAACACGGTTATGTCACACCCACGTCTACTTCGCGCTATCTCCTTATGGGCTTCTGGTCTTTCGACCCATTTGGGAGCTTTAGAATAGGGGGACCCTGTCGATTGGCGGGATAAGGGAATTTCCCCTGCCCCCCGTAATCGATAGGGTCCCCCTATGCTACATTTCCATATTGGTTAAACAGGGACAGATACCCCATACCGCGGCGCCACCGCACAGTAAAAGTAGCAGCTGTCTAAAGGCAAGAAGAGTGACTGAGCAGACGAGTTCCTTGACTGCTTGAGATGCTTCCTCCCCAACACATGGCTTGGGACATAACTCACGCTTGGACGTGCGTTGTAAAGTTAAGCGAAGAAGAACGGAATGCTCTGAAGCCTATAGCGTCCATATTAGTGATCCTCATCTCGCAGTGGTCACAAGATTAGCTCGCTCGCTCATGAGAGTCCTCCAACTCTCCAAGGCAAACCTAACGTGCAGCGACTGCAACGTTCTTCCACGTACAAGAACAGTCTCGGAGCATAGGTACAAGCAATCTCCCTGGTTGTTAACCCCTCAAGATCATTGCCCTTGAGGATTTCAGCCAGCGCATCAATGATATTCTTTATTTGCCCAGCCTAAAGCCGCAAACAAATTTGACGGGTCCGCCGCACCCCGCCTACAAAGGTGCGCGTGTTATGAATAACCTGCCTCGACTTCCACCCGTGTCGGGGTGTGTACAGAAGTCGACGAAGCGTCGGCAGCAACACCTGCGGTGGCACGCGAACGAGTCGGGAACCAGTTCTGACTCGCTCTTTTTTTCTTCGCAGCGAAACTGCGGTTAGGCCTTTACAACGTGTAACGTCCCGACTTCCTGGTCGTTAGCAATAACTTATGCCTCGTCCACGAGAGCGAGCCACGGGAACTGCTCGTTGCTAACGATCAACCCCCCCCCCCCCCCCCCCCCATCTCATTTTTATGCCTTGCATGGTACGACTACGCCATGAATTAAGCCTATAGAGTGAAGACAGCACAAGTTCAGCGATAGCTATAGCTCAGGACCAGTGAGACGCTGTTTATAGTGCTCGCATGCATCTGCATTGCTTGTGGCTATACATGGCCAACAGTCCACACGTCTTGTTCTCTGTTGCGGGCAAACGCCCATTCCGAAATAAAAAATTTAAGCTCCCTGAGTTCTCACCCTCTAACGGTGAGGAGAAGTCACAGCGATGGTCTTATGAGCCGTTTATGCAAGTGCCGAACTGCTGTTGCTAAGGCGCCCTAGTGATGCGGCATTTACCACGTCTAAAGTTTGTGCATATTCCTCTGCCGACGATCAGTTTTACTCCTGAGTCTTCGCGGCTGGAATTTGTGCACATTTTATAAACGGGCAGCAGCTGACGTTGCTTTCTTGATGGTCAGGCGCGCTGAGGCTGCGGACTCAGCAAACGAAGTTTTCGGAAGCTGCAGATCTTGAAGTCATGGTACCGTTCACTGTCTTCCCGAAAGGCAGCAATGAGGAATGGAAAGCAACGGATGAAGACGTTTTCCGAGAACCATGCGTTGAAAAGGTTAAGAATTCAATAGGCGTGAGAGAAGGGGTACACGTAAAAGAGAAAAAGGGAGTTTTATCGATGAAAACACCTGCGGAGGGAATGAAGGACCACCTTGGTTTGGAAAATGCCGCGAAGACGGATCATTCGGTAACTGTGTGGACAAAAAACAAAAACAAGAATGCACACAGCAACACAAACCGAAGTAGAAAACAATATGCGATCAGGAAAAAAAGAATAAGCCGCAAAAAGAAAGGAACTACTCGAAAGCGGGGGTTGCCGTGGAGGGCATTCGAAAGAAGATGTATAAGTCATCCGCTCGTCGTCGAAACGGAATCGCCTTCCAAATCGCCAATCGTGATTCGAGAAAGTCGGTACGAAAGGAAAACATCGGCGAAGAAGAGGAAAGGAAATGGACGTAACTGGGGGCATTTCTTTCTTTCTGTCTTTCTTTTTTTCGAGCGAAGAGCGGTGCTCCGCAAAGCGCTTGCAGGGCCCAAAGTGAGCCGGCCAGGGGTGACCAGCGCTCGTCTCGTCCAACGATGCCCATACTCTCCCCCTCATTCCCTTTCTGCTCTCCGTCTATATTACGCCGCGGGTCGTCAGAGAGCATTGTGCGGTTTCCTCAGCCGGGCTGTTTTCGCCGGCCGCTCTCTCCCGGCCCGTAATGGTCCGGCCCGAAGAACTCTGGCGACCTTGCCACGCGGCCGTCATCTGGGGTGCCCGAGTACGCGGCCACCGTGCGAACCGCGGCCTTGCTCCTTTACGACTTCGAGAGCGGACCAAATTGATTCGCGCGTTACGATCATGTGCCTTCCAGGTGGTGTCGCTGCTGCTGGCGTTACCTTAATGCTCCCCAGACGAGCCCCGCGGCAATTTATTCCGGCCGCGTTTGCGCGGCCGTCGGGAGTATTATGTGGTCCGCGTGCTGCGCTCGGAGTTACGTATATGCGTACGCTCGCGGATTGAACTATAAGGCGTCAACAGGTCGGCAAAGCGCGCAGTCAGAGCCGTCATTCGCGGTCTTGATCGACTGCGACACTGTGCTCTGTTTATTCAGTGCGCGGAGGCTTTACATTAAGCAGCGAAGCAGGTCACGCTGCAAGGGGGTAGGGCAAGGTGCTAGCGTCCCTCTTTCTTTTGCATCTTACGCGCCCAAATGAGCTGAGTATAGGACAGAAGAAACACTGATGTTTCATGTCGTAACCGAAAATTCCAGCAAACTGAGCGAAAATTACCTATTTCAGGCCCTTTTCCCAGTACTAGCTTGAAATTTTTCCGTCAGTTTGAAAAAAGTGAGACAATTTCGCTGCCTAAAATTCCCTGAAACTCCGTAAAAGATCCCTTCTCGCCAAATTGTACCTTTCCAATTCCCTTCAAAAGGGAATATCCCTCTAGGGAAAGTACAGAAAGCAGAGAGGAGTCGCTACATATAGGATGTGTCAATCCGATCGTGTACCTCTTATAAAGAAATAGTGGCCATATAAAGGTGTATAAATTTGTATAGATTCGATATATAAATTAGTCACTGACTATGGGACCTCCTTATGTATATTGTTTTCGTAACTACCTCGATCGTGTTACGAATAACATTACTTCCTTCTAAGTAATACCTACTGCATAAAAAGTCAGAATATAAAAAAAGCCACTGACACAGCAAATTTAACGACACGGAAATAGCCCTCAGATTGAATACTTTGCGTTGTTGGAAATAAGAGTCCCGTATAATCCTTCAGTGATTTCCGTCTAATGTACTGCAGAGTAAGCGAGTGCAATTAATGCGAGAGGGGAAAAAGAAGAAGAAAGAGATGAGATACGACAAGGTGAAACGCGAGGACAGGGGTTACGCGGAGACGGTTTGCGTAAGGCCGCGAACCCGACTCACCTTCACAATGCGCACTACTCATTCATGCCTGAAACGAATACCGCTGTCTAATAGATTCTTAGCTAATTGCACACTAACCATCGCGGGCCTGTTCTTGGTGCTAGAAGCTCTCGCAATCGGCAGCGGATCTTTGACCCGAATGGCAAGCTAGTCCGTCCTTTCGTCTCGCCAAGGTCGCTGAAGGCAGTCGGCCTCCGATGGCCAAGATGCGTTCTTCGATTAAACACGTAACGACGCCTTTCTTTGTTTTTATTACAACCCCCCCCCCTGTCACACAATGGGCAGAGAGTGAAACCACAGTGATGAATTCTTCCAGAAAGCAAAAAATATAAGCAATGAAGACACAAGTATAAGATGCGCAGTTGAATACCAGCATTTAATTTCTACCTCATCATTATTCAGAACTGGTCGCCAGTGGGCCTGTTTCGATTTGCAATGCACACATCAGTCTTCACGAAAGCGTAAAAACGGTCACAGTAAGGTTTGAAAAGCAAAGAAGCAAAGCGTTGCATCCATCTCTTAAATTGTAATTAGTGTAATTAAACTGTTTCTACAGCATATAGCTCCACTCTGGTACCACATGCAGGAATGGGAGAAGAGACCTTGGGGCACATTGCTCGAGGGTACTGTCCAGTAACAGACCAGTACGACCCAATAATCTTGCCTGTTTCGCAAGGTTACGCGTATAGATTTCAGCTTTTCGTTAATGAAGTGTTTTGCAAGTTTAGCTTATGCCCTACCTACCTCTCTTCCTCCCATCGTCTTTTTGGGACGGCACCGGGTTATTTAGGCCACTTGGGGATCTTTAGAGTGCGCTGATGTCGTAGACCGCACGGACTTTTTTTTTGTAGTTCGTCTGCATCGAAACACGGCCGCCGATGCCCCGACCAAACCCGCGACCTTGGAATCAGCAGCCTAACGACAAAGCCACACAGCCATCATATGCAAACCACGATGAGCCCAAGTGAAGATCAAAGCTGCAGCTCATACCCTTATAAAAATGGTATATAGAAAGTCTATAGACTTCTTATAGATCTTTTGCCTTTCTAAAGACATTTCTTCTTGTCTACCCATGGTCTACAGACATTCTATAGACAAAAGTGTACTAAAAGTATATGGTCATAAATCTATAGACTGTCTATAGTCTGTCCATAATATTTGTATTGCCTGTTGACTATTCTCTAGGATTTGTCTACAGATGGTAGGCGAGTCCTTAGGAGAGGACTCAAGGATTTGTCTACAGTGTCAGTCTATAGACTTTATAGACAGAAGTCTACGGACAGTCTATTGACTCTCTAAAGAAATGTTTGCAAGGCTAGCATTGTCCGTCAGCTGTCCCAAGAATGTCCTAAACATACATTAGCAGATACTGATGGCTTGACACGTTAAACGCCCGTCAACATAAACAACCCATCTCCAAGGCCCGATGCCAGCGTACCCTCCTTATGCGGGAGCCTATGCGCTGCAGAACCGGTCCTATATACCACACATCCTAATGCAACAAACCACTCCAAGCTGCTGTTGTGCCGTAAATAGTCCCGACCGCGCCGCCAACTCCGCGTCTGACCGACACGCTCGGCGAACTTGACCCTTCGCCGATAATACGCGAACACGCGGACAGTTTAATTCCGTACACGCCAAGGCTCCTTCCCTCCTTCAGCATTCACTACCGACTCGCTTAATTCGGCATTGACGGCCCAATGTCAGGCATTGTTGTTACCGCTTCTCCCTCGCCCAACCCGTCGACTCTTCATCATCGCAACCAGCGCGCCTGTTATAGACAGGGAGACGCATAAAGCATGCTCTACAGCGGCCGTAACGGCAGCGTAAGGAACGAGAAAAAAAAACAAATCAAGTAAAGCTTAATAACAAATGCGGCGCGAACGGCTCCGTAACGAAGGTCGTCTCGTTTTATTCCTTATTGTCGGTCGTCATTGTTTTACTCGTTCGCCTGGCGGCCTTTACCTGAACTTCTTTTTCGTTCTTTCTCCAACAACGGTCGCTCTTTTCGTTGCGAGATTGATTTCCGTCGAAAGCGGGGAGGAAATTATTACCGCCTGCATACGCGTATAAATGGGAGAGAGAGATAGCGGACAGACCCGAAATGCTTCCTGGACAGTCAAGGCCGTTTACGCGTAAACGACGGCTGCCGCTTCTTTCGTTTGTTCTTTTAGCTTTTACTTCTTTTTTTTTGTTTCTTGCATGCCTCGCTCAACCGAAGCGTGGGCGAGACTGCGGTGGCGGCGCAAGCAAAGGGGTCGCTACGCAACTGCAGCGGCTGTGGTGGCTACCTTGGAAGCCATTACCGTGGCGGCTGGAGGACGAGCGGCCGCCTCGTAACCATAAGGGCACATACCACGCTGCGGGAAAGAGTGGGCTGAATGCGTTATAAGCCCCTGCCGAGCGACGACGCTTGGAAGGAAAGGCATGCGCGCACGAGTCGATCAGCTGCGCGTTTGGCTTGGCTTCTCTTGGATATTTCGTGTATATGACTTGCTTTCTGCCCATCGTTCTCCTCCATCACCGTTTATTAGTGCGAAATCACTATTCAGATTGGTAAGCCCTGAGCAAAGATGTTGCGATGTTCGTGATTTTCTGCCATCACTGCCGACGGTGGCGCCGTCACTTGTACAGCGGCAACAAGTCGCACAACATCGTTTACACTACTAGCGCCCCCCCCCCCCCCCCCCCCCGCCTAATTGCAACGTTACTGGAGTAACCAAGTAGCGTTGCTTAATTGGCCGATACTCCCACCCACACCGTGGCGCTTCAAGATGTTGCGATGTTTGTGATTTTCTGCCATCACTGCCGATGGTGGCGCCGCCACCTGTACAGCGGCAACAAGACGCACAACATCGTTAACACTACCAGCGCCTTACGCTTAATTGCAACGTTACTAGATAAATCTAGTAACGTTGCTTATTTGGCCGATACTACCGCCCACACCGCGGCGCTTCAATCGTGATGACGTCATCCATTGGTATATAAACGGCAGCCATCGCAAACGAGGGCTTCATTTCGACAAAAACATGCGTACAGAGCTATAGTGCGACATGAAAAACAGCGTGATAAGCCAGCGTTACAAAACCAAATGTAATGCAACAAGACAAGCCAACGTTCATGCAATTCTTCTTTCGCACATTTATAGAATTAAGGCAAAAATTGTCTTTTTTTTCCCCTCGGGATTCGGAGTCGTCTGCAAAGGTGGCACAGACGACGGAGTCGTTTTGCTGCGCTGCAGTTTTGTACGTGTGCTTGGTTGGACAACGCGGAATGATACAAATAAAACTGAAAAAGGAAGAACAAAATGAATAATGTTGAAGCGCTCGTTTTTCAAGAAACTGGTCCGGACCTCCTAAAACTGCTTCCGCATTCTGCCGCGTGACTGATAGAAAGAGCCTCTTCGCATTCAGCAAAACCAGCCTTCTCGGAATCGTTCGCCGGAATTCGTAGTCGCTGCCTGATAGCGATGGCACGCGCGATGACGCAATGAGGCGAAGTTCTGCGATTTGCCGCGGGTGCCCGGTGTATCTCGTGGCGATAGCTGAAGCATTAAATAAGCACAGTTTTTAACTTTGCAATGCGTCATTCGTGTTTATGTGTACTCAACCACTAATTTGGCTCACCGGAATCTCAGGGAGATTGAAAGACACTTAAGGGTAAAAAGTCGAAACGCCGGTGGATTCGCCCTGTGGTTCGGCGGCGCGTATGGGCCCAAGTTTAGCCTTTCAATTTAATTGAGCCTCTCACTTCGAAAAGTAGTAGACTTTCCGTCAACTTGAACAGGGCTGAGAAGTCTCTTTTATTGTCGACTTGGTTGCCCATTGAGGGTAATTTATTACTTAGCGGAAAGACTTTCGCATTTTTATTAGTGAATCCTTCGCAGTGATGTGTTTTTTTTTCTGTTTTTTTTTTAAATGGAAACTTTATTGCGATAACAGAAGATACGCACAAAGACTGTTATATGACGTTGTTTTTCATGAATTTGTCCAGCAGTGTATGCCTGACATGGCCCTCGTCAAGGAGACATGGTTTTATGAGTTTAACGTCCGAAAGCTACTCTGGCTATGAGGGGCGCCGTAGTGGAGGGCTCTGGATAATTTCCACCAGCTGGGGTTCTTTAACGTGCACCGACATCGCACACCCATTTCTTTCCGGCCAGCAGCCGAGCACCATAACCACTGAGCCACCGCGGCGGCATTAGAGAGACAGCATTTCCCTTTTGACCTCTTACCAAGACGGAGATGCATGTAAAAGAATTTCTGAAACAAATTGAAATAAATTCTCGGGTGTAGATGTACGCGGAGCAGCCTTCTCTGAGCTGTTTAAACTAAGCTTTTAAATATGCTATTTTCGGGACTCTCTTAAGCGGCTTGCAACTAGGAACTGTCGGGGGTATAATAATACACGTTACCCTTCTGAAGCAAGATCATTTCTATTTCCTTTCCTTCTGGAGCTGCGATGCGGCGTATCTTTAATTATACCACGCGCGGCAAAAGAAAAGAAAAAAAACGACAAGTAAAAACAAAATGTTTGCCTTCGTAACCTTCGACCGTGTCTACGGACGAATCCCGACTTATGAAAGTTGCCGAACCAGTGAGAACGAACGAAAAATAAGGCGAAGAAACAGTTTCGCAAACCTGTTGCAGCTGCCCATGCGTGGACGCATAGCCTTTCAAGCCCAAGTTCGCTATCTCTGCACCGTACCCACCCCCGGATTCCTTTCTGCTGGGCTGGCGTATTTCTCTAACATCGTTTTGCAGGCCAACAGGTTAATCCTCTTTAGCAGCCATTCTGCCTGGACAAGTGTGTCCTTTGTGTGTTTGTCGTAGATGTAGTGTGTGCGTTTCTAAACCGCTAAGAAAATGACTCCTGCGAGATTTTCACGTTCATGCTCCCCATCATAACCCCCTTCCCACTTCACACCCTCCCCACCGGGCCTTCTTCCTCCTAGGAGTGAACGCCCTATTGAAGCCCCACCAATGATAAACGCTTTGGCCAGATGGATACAAGTCTTCCTGTTGAGATGCTGACAGGCACCCGAGGCTTCCCCCTACCTTGTTCACTTTGTGAGTGTCAATAAACTATCTACCTACCCTCTCTCTACCTGTGAAAAACCAAATCGTGTTTTACAGCGAAACGCGAAGTAGAGCTCGACAGACGCCGAAAGCATCTGCAGAGAGAAATTGATTTATCATTGTAAGGAAAGCTCATGGTGGTCGTGCCTCTGAGGCAGCGAAGGTGACATGTGTGAACATCGTTACCGTCAACACTATCAGTAATCGCGTCATGAGCAACGCTGGATGAAGACCCCTCTAAATCGTATCTCTTTCTATGCGCTTGTAAACCCCGCCTATTTCTTGGTTTTTTGCGTTCTTACGCCATTCCTGCATGCGTCGTTCGGACATAAGAAACATGGACCGAGCCGAATCACAGAGAGAATCACTCAGTAAAGAAGGACATTCGCACATCTACGTACTTACATCCCATTCAACGAGTCACAAGACAAGCTCGAAGCCAAGTTTAAGAAAGGCCTACGATCAGAGTTCGCCAAGAACTAAAGAACTCGGCGCACAACTTCTAAAGCAAACGGCTGACGCCCCATCAACTATCAGGCCATCCTGCGAATCCTGGCGCATAATACCCAACGCATGTCATACATATCGATTCCAAAGCCGCTGCTCTGAACACCGAGGTTAGTCCGTTCCAAAAATAATGTATGTACACTCATCAAGGCGGTCGACATGCCTGTGCTGATCATCTGCGACGTCCGGCCACAACACCCATTACGCTTACACCACTTATGAACACTGCGGCAGTTGTGAGACTGACATGCCGGACGATCGTTGCCACAAAGCGATGCCTTCTAGGGCTGTGACATTTTGACCGCTACAAAATGACTTTGTCCAGATATCACAACACAGTAACTGTAACAATACGAAGGAAGAGGGAGATATCGTTACGAGCTGTCGCGCGAAATACACCTCCAGATGATGCACGCACAACGCTCACTAGGTACATGCACATACATTCTACACTGCAGGTTCTTCTGGATTGGTTTTCAGGTCAGCCATACATAGGAGGCGATGAACACTTGCTATAGCTAGGCCGCATTTCAATGCGCCACAAATCATTGGAAATGCCCCTGAAGCCCACCTCTCCACTCCTAATGACGCGATCCTGTATTCGACCGCTCTTCTGTTACACACGCCTGGAAAATCTTTCCCGCTCCTCCTCAAGAGCTCCACGTCCGACCTCGAAGTCATTGCTCTTGGATCTTAATTAAGAGCGTGAAGAAAGCGTAAGGAATGGTCAGGTCTACACGTTCTCAGTCTTTTGCTTTCTGTTTGTACACTGTTTTTATCTACTTTATTAGGACGTACGCTAGCCGGCCTAAATAAGCACCATCCCTATGATTATGGTCCACATCAAGCCCCCCGAGTGAACGCGGCGACTAAACGCATCACGTAGGCTAGGTGTCCCGTTGGACTTCTCTTCAGACAGTAACTACTCGATGACGGAGGTACTTGAAATGACCTGTTTCTTTCCCTGCTAGTGCCGATTTTACAAAACAGAGGCAAACTTTGTGTAATGAGTGCCCTAGAAAAAGAAAAAAATTCGCTGTGGCTTAGCTTGGTTAAGCCCGGTAATTGCGAAAGAAATATCTGTACCTACGCCATGGTTCAGCTGGTAGTGTAGCTGATGGTGGTGTTTGTGGTTAGACTTGTGGCGATGCATCGGTTATACAGATGGTAGATGAGTCCTTTAGTGAGGACTCCCCGCTCCACATAAGTACCGCGGGTACATCGGTTATACAGAAAGTAGATTGAGGTTAAAAGTAACCTCGCCCGCTCCACTAAAGTACCGCGGGTAATACATCGGTTATACAATCCAATCCAATATAATCCAATCTAACCCAATCCAATCCAATATAATATAATGTAATCTAATCTAATGCAATATAATCTAAGGCCGCCGGGGGTGGCACCGCCACTACTCGCACACGGCGCGAGATGGTCGCCCAGCTCTTCGGCGTGACGTCACACAGAGGTCATGCGAAAGGTCAATGGTGGCACCGCCGCGTCACGGCAAAGGCTTGAAAGTGCAAGTAGTAAAGCTTTCGCTTTAAAAGTTTGCCGCATTTGCCACCTAAGAGTGAACTGGCCGTTAGCCGCCGTTTGGTGCGAATTTGTGCTGTCTTTACGGCGTCTTCAGAGTATTTTAACGCAAAACTGCTCGTTTACGGCAGTCAGCTCTTCCCTCCATCTGGTCTCGTCCCTCTGTACATGCGCTTTTCTAGCTGACATTTGCCCAGTTTGCACTCACACACGCATGAAGTCTTACTCAACGCGAACCTCAGCGAAAGTACTGCAGAGGGCTTGTTTTTCCGCTAGGACCAAACCGTAAAGGAGGGGCGGAGAGCCTTTGGAATTCGCAGAGCGACCGCTATAGAGACGGGTGATGACCGTACCTCGCAGACCTCGTGTAAAAACAGACGAAACAAGAAGAGACCGACAGAGAAAGAAAGAGTAAGAGGGTACGAGCTCAATAACTCGGCCCCAATTAGGCCTTCCCCTCCGCCTTCCCCTAGAAGCACGTCGGCACGGTGCGGAGAAATCAGAAGCACGTCACGTTCTCCGGTCCCGTTCGATGGCGGGCCTCGTTCAAGGTAACCCGGCGTAGACCGCCTTCCTCCTTTTCTCCGTTGTGTATACACGACCGGCGTGCGTACACGGACGCGTAAAGGGCCCCGCTATATGGCCGGCTGCAGCTACGACGTTTAGCGGCGCGTTTTCGGGCGCGCACTCAGCCACAGCCAGGCGCGCAAGTGCCAACAAGCCGACGGCCAACCGCGCTGTCTTGGCTGTCCCTGCCGGTAGGTCAGTCAGTCAACCTTCGTGAAACACGCCGTGATGGAGAGGGTGTGATAGATGAAGAAGAGGAGGTGGGCGGAAGTGAGTGAAGTGGGCGGAAGTGACTAAAAGGTTCCGTTTAGAGTCGCTGCTAGCGCTGTCGCAGTTGCCGGCGATGCAGGAGAAGTTGAACTGAAGAAGGAAGGAACAAGGGACAAGCGTGGTGGGGCACTTACGAGGGTGGCCAGCCACTCTTGCCATATATCTCTCGCCGCGGTTCCGCTCGTTTTCGGCTCACTCTCTCCCTCTCTGGTTCGTCAAGGCCCGCGCTTGCAGCCAAGGCCGCCAGGAAATGCACGAGCGCCGCGTGGGCCCGACCGGACGCCCGCACCGGACCGAGAGTGGACACAGAGCGCGGCAGCGGACCGGACACTATTCGGCCGCCGGGCTGCTAACGTAGGTGGTTCTATGGGCCGGCAAACAACGTAAAGGAAGCAAATGAAACTAAGCTCGAGGTCACTGAGTCTGTGTGTACGCGTCGCTGTTGCGATTTGGGAGAGTAGGGATGCCTGTTTGGAGCCACCCACTGGTTCTCTCAGATCACCAATGGCAGTTTACCGATATCCCTCCAGAGAAAAGTCTGCAGCAGGTGTACCTTACCGGTACTCACCTACGGTGCAGAAACGTGGAGGTTAACGAAGAGGGTTCAGCTTAAGTTAAGGACAACGCAGCCAGCTATGGAACGAAAAATGAAAGCTGTAACGTCAAGAGACCGGTGGCGGGGAGAATGAGTGAGGGAACAAACGCGGGTTAATGACAACCTAGTCAAAATCAAGAGGAAGAAATGGGCAGGGCATGCAATGCGAAGGCAAGATAACCGCTGGTCCTTAAGGGTAACGGAGTGGATTCCAAGAGAAGGCAAACGTAGCAGGGGGCGGCAGAGAGTTAGGTGGGCGGATGAGATTAAGAAATTTGCGGGGTTACTGTGGCCGCAGCTGGCATAGGACAGGGTTAACCGGATAGACATGGAAGAGGCCTTTTCCCTGCAGCGGGTGTAGTCAGGCTAATGATGATGATGACGACTTCTTAAATGACACTGAAAGTGCAAAGAGTAGGAACTGCAGGTTCATAATCGCGTGGCTGTCCTTCTTTCATCTTCAATCTCCTCTAAAACACTTAAAACAAAAGTTGCGCTCTCGACTGTATTTTGCGGTTGTAGTAATGACCCGTACAATGACACGACACATCGCAGATCACGTAATTGGTCGATTATAGCGGCGCAATAAAATGGGAAATGCTATCCGGTTCTCAGCCTCACCTCATTCTTCTAGACAGTCTTGTTACTTCTTATTATAATGTTTTTTAGAACAGGATGATGCTGAACGCTAGAATCACAGAAAGGTGAAACTCTCTCGCATGTTCTCCAGAGGCGCTCATATTTTATGCCAGGTTTTGACATTCCTACACACCATAAATTCCTAATACCCTCTACTCTGTTCTGTGAGCACGGAAAATAAGTCCTACGTTGGCTAGAACGCAACTGTACACGAGGAAAGAAAGACCCTTCCTCGAACTGCAACAACCGGCCAAGCAATGCGCCGGTATGCACAAGTGGATGAGCGCATCCACAGTTCCAGGAAAACAAGGGCAACATCGCGCTTGAGAGTTGCCCTGCACGAAGTCAGCCGAAGGCCCCAGCAACGGAGATACGGTCGTGCGATGGCATAAAATATTGCTGAGACGACATATTGCCAAACGATTTAAAAGCAGGTAGAAGGGAAAGACCGAAGAGAGCGTAGCATGACCGGGATTACGCTTTTCGTATAGAATCAAGATACGCGAGTGAACATTTCAGTCCTAAGCATTCTCCCACACTTCTTTCTCCAGTGTTTCACCCGCCTTGTTCTGGAATGCGGTTGAATTAACAGTCTCGCATTCTTCCAGGTCGAGGATTCCACATTCCTAATATTAATACGCCTATAATGGGGTAAAAAGGATGGTTTATAAAAGGATGTGGCTGTTTACATTAATACGTCTATATAGGGATAAAAAAGCGTAAGCTGTCCTCTGGCACACTCCTTTTTATAAAAGGGTATGACTGTTTACATTAACACGCCTCTATGGGGGTAAAATGGGAGTAAGCTCTCTTCTGTCACACTCCGTTTTATAAAAGGGTGTGACTGTTTACATTAATACGCCTCTATGGGGGTAAAATGGGAGTAAGCTCTTCCCTGGCGCACTCCGTTTTATAAAGCTTACTCCCTTTTTACTCCTTTCTCTTTAGAGTGCACAGTCCTAAACTCTACGCCATAATATCCCGTCCTCTTTAAACCAACGAAATAGTCAAGCCGACGCGCAAACACGCCACCTATTACCACCAGCACCAGGGCGCATAAAGCAAGACCTGTGTTCTTTCTTTAATTTCCCGTCGTTGCGACGAGGTGGAGGCGATTTCGCAAGCATAAATATAGAATTACAAGAAAAAACAGAACACGAAGAACGGAGGAAAAAAAAAAAAGCCACGTCGACGGCTTCATCTGGGCGTACACAGCACACACCTCTTTTCGCATTCCCATGCGGGACCGTTTCATTTTTTTTTTTTTTTTTGCGATCGCCGCCTCAGATTAGCGTTCCCGGTAGCTACCTGCGGGCTTCGCTAAGCGCGAGGTGCCCACGCTACCGCCAGCATGAATGCCTGGCTCGCACGGGGTGCGTCCCGTTAATCTTCGCCGCACCTTCCCCTCAAACGTGTTACTTCCGGGGAAATAAATGCCCCTGCGATCGTTCTCCCAATCGGCCCCAACGATCGACAGACACGGCTCGCAAAGTGGCACGCGTCGTACAACATCCGCCACTGTGGCCGAAGGGACCATATCGCGCGCGCACTTAGCTCGAACAGGTATGGTCGCTTCCAAAAACGCCGGGCGTCTTCCGCGTATTTGTACGCATTGCTTCCTGTTTATTTTTAGGTCGTTACGGCTTCCTTTCTCGGCGAACTACGAGGAACTCCGTTGTTTGCAAATTACGATCACTCCCGCGTAATTTTCACTCTAGTTGTTGACGCAAACAAGGATGAAAGAAGTAAACCAGGAAACGAGCAACAGCTTTACTGAGACGTTTGTACCTTCCGTTACTGGAATTTAGCCTTTATTTAAAAGTAAATTATGGTTTAGTCTATTGGAGTTTAACGTCCCAAAGCGACTCAGGCTATGAGAGACACCGTAGTGAAGGGCTTCGGAAATTTCGACCACCTGGGGTTCTTTAACGTGCACTGACATCGCACAGTACACGGGCCTCTAGAATTTCGCCTCCATGGAAATTCAGCCTCCACGGCCGGGATCGAACCCGCGTCTTTCGGGTCAGCAGCCGAGCGCTTTAACCACTGAGTTACACCGCGGTGGGTGAAAAAGCAAATTATAATTCAAGTGCATGCCCTCATCAGAAAATTTACTGAGCACTCCAAGAAACTGCATGCAATCTCAGCAATTTCCTGCGAGCCTTTGTAAAAGCCTGCATTCGACTGTGGCTTTGCGATTGGAAATCCGCTGAGGCGACACAATTTATATTTAAATTTTGGAATGTCAGCAAAGCGTGCTGTATCGCAGAGATGCTTTTCAAAGACTCCCTTTCGGTCGTGCGCGAGGCAAAACTTGCGCAGTAAATCAAGGGTCGTAATACGAGAAAAGATGCGGAAAAAAGTGACGCTTCGAAGTCAACGCGCTCTCTACCATGTTTGCAGGGAAACGAGAGAAAGAGAATGGTGATCTGGTATTTACGAACGCCAACACCTTCTCTGCTACCAATGCGGATTTAAGCAGATGAACTTGCGATGAAGGAGGACGCAAAACAAAGCGCTTGGCCCGGGAATTCTCTCTCCTTTCGTATGCATGAAACACAGGCCCAAGGTGCCTTCTAGCGATTCAATGCACGGAATTCGGCACAGAATACCATCATTTCCGACGTAAATGCACAAACAAACATGGCAAACAAAAAAGGTTAAGGACAAAGAACGCATGAGGCGTGAACCGCTCCGCATGGAGTATAGAAGAAACATCAAACGAACGTGGAAGACTAAACTGGTAATCTATTGTAAACATACGTAATGATGCATTTTTCAGTGCGAACAAGAAAACAGACGCTTTGCAAGTTTATTTCATCGTATTAAGAAAATTTAAACGAATATTACATACAGGAGACGGTCCCTAGTCTCTCATATCTCCCCCATATGCTCCAACTCATGCAGGAAGAGGTCTAACCACATATCTTCACAAAAGAATAGTTGTAGCAATTTAGTCATTCTGCACAAATATGTATTTATTGGAGTCCAACACAGTTCAACACACATTTTTGAAGCTCAAAATGAGATTGGGCATTCTTTCTTTTTGTTCACATAACGCCAGCATCTACCCGTTTCTCAGCCTTCAAAAACAATAGTACCACGCAGTCCTCTGAGCAGAACTTGTTTTTCAGCGATATACAGAGATAAAACAGGCGCTACCTCACAGCGTGTGGTGGTAGAAGGCGTGTCTTGTCACACTTATCGAACATCTAAGAGGAGGCTGTATGTATTTGAGCACCAGCATATAAACGTGGACGGAATCAGCAGTTGCCATTGAATATAAGCTTTCTGAGGGCCGGAATTCAAGTCCGGGACTGTACTGTATACCCAGATCTCAGCGCGCCTAGCGGCACATCGGGCGTGACTCCCCACGCCCCGCAGCAGCAACAGCGTCGAGCCTGTGGGACGCAGTGTAGGATTCGATTATGGGGCGCGCATTGGGTATGTATCGCTCCCCGCGATCTTGGGAGGCGGCGGAGAAGAAAATAAAAGAGAGTCAGAAAGTCGGACGAGGACGGTCGGGGGTGCAGCACCCCCTTCCTTTGGAAAACACGCCGCGCCGCTGGAGCAAACAGCGAGGTAGAGAGCCGTCGCAGTGAGAGTTGTAATGCGGCCTGTCGCGGCGGCTGCGATCGAGTAGGGTGCGCGCTGGCTCCGTATCGCGCGCTGGTCGGTTCACCGACCTTGCCTGAGAGGCGCGCTTTTGAGGCACAGTACGTGACAGTAAAACGGAAATTTGGGTTAGTTAGTACTGGCCGTACATGTTGTGAGCGCGAAGAGACAAGGACCGCGGGAGCAAAGACAACACAGGCGCTACTACTGACAACATTACGCTGTTTTTCCCGCTATGAACATGTATGTGACAGTGTTAGTTTCTTTCAAGCATTCCAAATATGAAGTGGAACTAGTATAATAACAAAAATGCACAGGACTTTTAAGCTAGTGGTGATGCGAACTTTGGCAACAGCTGAGTGGTTGGAAACCTCTGTCCCACCGCCATGCATTCCCCACACTATTCCCAGCCCCCACCTGTCTCCTGGCGTGCTTGGCTGGAATCCGCTTCTCTGGAGGACAACTAGCCTTGGTACGTCAGGCAGCCGACCTGTTGGACGCTTAATTTGTGTCCTTGATAAAGTTACTTACTACTGTTACCACTTCAGGGCTTAGTAACGCAGGGGTGTGATATGTCTTGCGCTTATGGCGGTACAGAGGTGTACCCTCTAATGAATGCCTGTTGTTGAGTGTGTTGGGATAACCGGAAGCAGTAACCAGTCATGTGGTTTAAGGGTGTGAGGGTACGGGTATACGGCAGGAGTGCGTCACGCATGACCTGACAGCAGGAGCGAAGGGAGAGGGGCCGAGGCGAACAACGCCGTTGCCGCCGCCGCCGACTTCGCCGAACGTGCCATATACAGCTCTCGCTGTAAAACATTCCGGGTTTCTGTTCTTTTCTAGAATGACGAAATGAAACGCCCCGGAGCTGCTTTTTTCGCAAATTTGTTCAATTCTGTCAATTGGTGCCATCGTGGCGAGGATGTAATGATGACGTAAAAGAAGAAGCCGGTTTCTGGAGCATGATCGCGGAACTTATAGGCGCAAAAAAGTTGCCCAATCACCTCTCCCAGTCTCAGTAAGAAGGCATAAAAATGAAAGGTGCATGCTTAAATACTGGGTGATATAAAGTCGTAGACTAGGGACGCCTTTATAAAGATCGCAAGGATACAAATGGCTGGCATCTGTCTCATGACAGAGTAGAAAGGAGAGTTTTAAATAGAAAATTGTCCGGCACGCAAGAAGACATCGTTTAACTTAGAAATCCACGGCAGCACCATCATCGTCATCATCAGCCTGTCAACGTCCACTGCAGGGCAACGGCCTTTGCCGCTGTCTTCTCGATAACCCGTTCTTGCACCAGCCGTGACAACCCTGTCGCCGCAAATTTCCAAATCTCATCCCCCTACCTGGCTACCTGTGTTTGCACTTTTTTGGAATGCGCCATCTCGCTCCAAGAGACCATCGATCATCTGCTCTCCAGTTTACATTCACGCCCTAGTCAATCATGATTTCAGCCAACATACAATTAACTCGTACTTGATCTCTAATCGATACTCTTCTTTCTGTCCCTTAACGCTCTATCTGTGTCATTTTTCTTCCCACCCCTCATAAAATGGTCTATGGACCTTCTTATAGACTCTATTGCCTTCATACAGATATTTCTTTTTGTCTATTCGTAGTCTACAGACTGTCCACAGAGAAAAGTCTACTAAAAGTGTATGGCCACAAATCTGCAGATTATCTATATATAGATTGCCTATAGACTGTTCTTTTGGATTTGTCCATAGAGAATCTATAGACTTCGCAGACAGAAGTCTATTTAGACTGTCTAAAAATTTTTTGTAGGGTATGGCCCGTTCGCTGCCCTTAATCTGATTACTACCAACATAACCACCACCTAGTAAAACACGCTGCGGGGCTAGTCAGTTATGCATTTTATTTTCTTCAAATTTAAGCAGCGCTAACTTTTAGGACGAATACACAGAGGACATGACAGGACGGGCGCTTACTCCAACTATGGAGTCAGCGCCCGTCCTGTCATGTCCTCTGCATATTCGTCTTAAAAGTTAGCGCTGCTTAAATTTGAAGAAAATAAAATAATCGCCACCCCAGGTTTAATCTACACGTCCGTTAGCGAAAGTTCGGAGGTAACGGCGAAAAACCGCTACGCCAACAGCATGTCGGTCATCGTGGCATCGGTGTGCGCTCGAGCAGCAAGCGGGTCGCCGCCGGGCCGGCGTTCCCGACGCTGCCGTACCCCCCCCCTCCATTTCTCGGCCGGATGCTCGTTTCCACCCGACTTCTTCCCTCCCACGATAACCGCCGGTGCCCCATGCATGGATTGCGGCCCGCGAAGCTTTCGACATCGTCCGTCGCGCAACTGTCGTACGCAGCCAGCGGAGGCAATAACTGAGGCGGGGGGGGGGGGGGGGGGGGGGGGGGGCTTCTTGTTCTTGTCCCCCTTTCCCTTCCTCTTTGACTTTCTCTCTCTATCTTTTCTCTTCTTTAGTTTCGTGTTTTTGTGCGAAACTTATACGCGCGTATGTGATTAACGAACGGCACGGAGATGGAGCAGTGAGAACGTGGTGCATTATTATCATCTCTCGTAGAGCGAGGAGACGCAGACTTGACCCCTTTCTCACTCACACGCTCCGCCCCATTGAGACCGAGCCAGGAGCCACGCGAGTTTCGGTCTCGAAAGAGAGTTTCTTCATTTGCATGCGAGAGCAGCGGCTCATTTGCGTCGTTCCTATCAGCCCGAGGCGGTATATGAAACGGAGACGGCCAGAAGGGCGGGATGGCGAAAATCGCTGGGCGTTTGCGAATAGCGCGAGACACGCGATGTAGTAGAATGCGAGGCTTATCGTGAGGAACGCGATAGCCAGACTGTCTTTCCCTTTCCCGAGGATTAACTCAATGGCTGCGGGGCGGGCGGTCACCTCTCTAAATAAGCATGTGCATCCTTATTACATAGTCTTGAGGCCTGTTTTGCAGCGTTATCACTTAAGCCGAGCCTCGGGCGATTCAAACTGCGCCACCAGTTTGCATCGAGTACGCCGAGCAGCCCTACTAGGTTGCGCAGCTTGCATCCATTACGTTTGTCCGCACAAATATATTTTTTTATAACAGCGGATAGACAGATTATAGATAATCCATGCAATGTCTAAAGCAATTCTGATGAGGACAAGCGGAGTAGATGTCTGTGGTCCCCCGTCTCGGACCTCACTAACAACGCGAGGTACGCTACGCTAAGCCATACACCTGGAGATTATGCTGCGAAGGCGATGAAAATAGGAAACAGCATAAATGACAGAATGCGCAGTACACGCCCTGTCGTACGTCCCTTCGGTTTTTATCGGCTTACTCTACTTTCGTAGCAGTGAAAGTCGGTCCGGCACCGCGCTGCTAGATTCAATTGCTCCGACGATTCCAATCACATTAGCGAATTCAGCCCTGAAATCTCAGTTCCATCTTCCTGCACTGGCCTGTCGTCGCAAAATCGCCAGTCCTTCCTGGTACCATAAATTTTATCGCACTTTCAACAAGAAAACTCACCCTATCACACGCGCACGTAGACTTTCTCGTAATAGTCACTCTAATCATGCCTAGCCTTACCAAGCTCACACCGAAATATACAAACTGTCCTTTCTTCCTCAGAACAGCCCGTGACTGGAGTGGCCTTACATCCGAAGTGGCCACCATCATCAAGCTCTATCACTTCAATACCGCCACCTAAGACCTCCTGTACTCAAGCTAGTAGTACCCTTTTGTCAGCCCACCCCTCGTGTAATCTCTCTAGTGGACGTTTCAGGAGAAATAAATTGTTCAAAAATCCGCAACAGCTTGCCCGTATTTCTATCCTTCTGCTGCAGAAGTGTTCGTCTTGTGAACATAGCGACTTGCGTTACCATGTTTCATTCGATCTGATTACTTCTATGCGTTTGTGTCCCACATAAAAGTTAGAATATAGCTAAGTACCTACTGACATTACTGTCTTTCTTTAAATTGAAGAGAAGGCAGCGAACCTAGAAAACAACGAAGCTTAATGACGCAAGAACTCCGCCGCCGACCGGCCAGCGGAGTCCTCACGACATCGTTATGTCCAGTACTCCGGGTTGTGTAATTAGCAGCACAATTCACTATTTTGCTTCCGCCCTCGATATTAAGCGCGATGTTGAGCTGTACTGTACCATTGGCTCTACGTGTGTGACCGCTTATTCGCTCTTTGAACACCCAGCGTCATATAAGTGCGAGGGAAAATGGCACATCTTACCCTCTCCGCTGTCAGACCCCCGTCCAAATTTGTCTGCATGCCAGTTTTAATCAATTTCGTTTTTCTGTTCGCTCCATACTTTTTTGTCTTTCGTTGTCGTCATGTTCGCAACGTGGGTGACTTTTAGGCCTCACCTGTCATACAGAGAGCGAGGGAAAGCCTTCGCGAATACACAAACGCATCTTCAAGGTCTAAAATTTGTAAGTATCCTCGCATCAATGAAAACACATAGAGACCAGAAGTCCGCGGGGTGGCTCAGCGGTTATGGCGCTCGGCTGCTGACCCGAAATACGCGGGTTCGATCCCGGCCGCGACTGTCGCATTACGATGGAGGCGAAATTCTAGAGGACCGTGTACTGTGCGATGTGTCAGTTCACGTTAAAAATCCCTTGGCGGTCGAAATTATCCGGAGCCTTCTAATCCCCTGATAGCCTGAGTAGCCTCAGGCGTTGCCTCAGAATTTTAGACACCATAAACCCAAACCAGGAAACCAGATTTTTCACGTGCACATAGCGTGCGCAAAAGAGTCAGTGCTCTCTATCGGAATGCACTGAAGACAGACTACACCCACAGCACGAATAGCTGATCTTCACTTCACGTTATCACCCCTTATCAGCCCGGTGTAGTGTGCGACGATGCTTGCCCGCTACAAAGGCGACAGCACTTTCGGACGGCGTTGGGAAATGGCCCCTTCGGCGACATTTTTCTATCCGTGATCTGTATATATAGCCCACTTCCGTGCTCGGCCAAACGCAAGAAATTCTCTGACGGACGACGTGTTCGTGTCCAAAGACATCAAACCTCACCGGCGGCGGTCCTTGAGGGGAAAACTCTGCACTGATGCTGTGATTTACGACTTCATCGTGCTTCCTTGTTCCTGGACTCCTCGTGCGTTCTGCAACACCATTTAGCTCACGCACGGTCGTAGCCGAAGCAGTGTTAGGGAATGTGTCGATAGGCATAATCTTGATTTGTGCCAGTGCTCTTCAAAGCATTCGGCGCCGCAGAAATCTATACGCGTTCGCTGAAGACTTCTTTTTTTGATGTTGCAACAGTAAACGGAAACTCAAGGAAGCAGATAATTAGTGGTCGTTTAGAGATTATAGTTTATCTTCGAAGGAAGCGGTGTGGTAGAGAGAGTGTTGGAAGGAATCATGAAGAGGCGTTTCAGTCCATTGAGCTTGATATATATATATATATATATATATATATATATATATATATATATATATATATATATATATATATATATATATATATATATATATATATATATATATATATATATATATATATATATATATATATACACGCGTTTAGCTAAGCACGAGACACTTCCCGTCTTTCAGTGGGAGCGGCCATCACTGCGGATTCAAGACGAGCGAAACGGATTAGGTGCTTGCGTAAGCTTCTCTTAATCCTGCGATACTTCACACTGCACGCTCAACGAGCAGGCCGACAGACAGGCTGTCGACTTAACGCCGCTCTTGGTTCGCCCGGCTAAAGGTACGGCATAGACGTGTTAGGAGCCAAGTAAAAAATAGACGGCGAACAAAAATAACAAAAAAGCACCGGCGAAGTATAACTCCCTTGCCATAAGGGACGCGAGACGCGCTGCCGCGGGTCATGTCGGGTCTAGAAGGAAGAGACTCCTCTCAGAGAAACCTGTCTCGCGAAAGATTAAATGACTCCCTTTTTTCTATTTATCCTTCTCAGCTTCTTTCTTATATTCACTTCTTTTTGTCTGCCTAAGGCGACGGGAAGTCACGGAAACGGCCGGTTACTGAGCAGTCAGCACTGGTGCTCCCAAGGAAACATTAAGTCGGCCAAATGTGATTACGTATACTCAGGCGGTGCTGCTAGTTAATTAATTACAAAAAAGAAAGGACCAGAACCAACAACCAGCAGTAGAACAGGAGTGAACAGAGTGCCGCGTTTGCGGGTCATGCATACAACTCGCGGCAGATCGTCGACGTAAGCTTGTTCTCCGTTTCGTTCGTTCACATAAACCGAGTTACGGCCGAGGGTCAGAGATCAAGGATGGCGGGCCGGATGAGTCTCCCCTCATCCGACTCTCTTGCTCGCCGGCGTGACTTAAACCCGTTGCACAGCGGGCCCAGCTCTGCTGGGAGCGTCGGTTGTAAATCGGATATTAACGCGCTTTAATTAACCCATTTTCTCCCTCATCTAGGACGAGGTGTGTTGTTCGTGCTACGCGGCTCGGTTTCTTTGGTTTGGACGCGTTCGTGAAACCGTGACCGGGATTTCGATATAGCATTCGTTAACGGCCTTCGGACGAGGTGTTTAGTCAGTGGACGCTGTCGAGGCTGCATAGGTCACAAAGAGAACGCGAATAGCTGCATCATCAGGGCGAGGAAACATGTTGAAAAGGAGAAACGAAAACGATAAGCTAATCACTTACATCTTGTTGGTTTATTTTTTCCTAACGCTAGCACTACCGTAGGCACTGTGTCTTTGCACGTACTCGCCAATGCAATGTTTCGCCGTAATCGTGTCGCACGTTCAAGTTTTGAAGTTTCACTTCAGCATGAACTTCCCGATGCCATCCGTGTTTCGTCGCGTGCTTAACTTTGCGTTGTACTAATCTCTGATCTTAACATGATAGGGTCCCTACGATTCCAAGCGATCCTAGTCGATTGATCTCTTAGGATCCCTAGAATGTGTTAGGCCTTCCTTTGACATGGTAACAGCAGAAACACGAAATTAATTATAGAATAGAAGCTGTTCACTTTGATAGCTGGTTTACATTTCCGTTACGCGTTTCCCTTAATATTTATGTATGTTACATCGCCTTGCGTTTCATAACGAGGCCAGTGATGAGATACTGCATGGGGTCTTATGCACAACGATTTGACGGGGAAGACGACTAAGAAGCTGCTTTACGGGTATCGTCCACTTAACACTCATGGAGCTGTCATCTTCGTGGTGAATACACCGAAGAAAGTTTGCCTATTCAGGTTTCACGATAAGGAGATCGTCTCGATTTTCAAAAGCTCCCTGAACTACCTGCTTAGCGCATGCCCAACATACTTGGACACACATTTTTAGTGCTCGAAAATTGTAAGTTCCTGTTATGAGAATTTTTGAAGGTAACAATCCATTCTTCCGAATTTTAGCAACATCTTTCTTTTTAAGTTTTTTTTTTATCGCTCGCGTCAATAGCAATAAAATGCAAGCCTGCCGGCGTGAGATCTGCGGAAATATTTATTGGTACAGTGAAATTGCTTCAATATATAAAGAAATTTCGTTCATAAACTCGTTACCGTTAAAAAATGCACTTGTCCAGAATTGTTGGGTACGGTGACAATCAGAGAATGCAGATTTGCGCGCCACAAACGACAGGTGCTCCCAGCGTATTGCCAACGCTCAAATCAGCCGCTTGCTGCAATTCAGATTTGCTGCCTCTGCCAGGTGGAAACAATTTGCGACACCCGTTTTTCAATAATTTGTAACACGCAGTTATGTGCGCAGGCGGAGGTTCTTGGTGTTTTTCTTTCCTTTTTTTTTACTACCGTGCCTTATAGTCTCTCGACGCTAAACAGAAACAAGATCCCACAACTACTGCGACCGCCACTTGAATACGAGACTAGACAGGGCGGACGCAGCGACACATGTTCAAACATTAACTGCCCACATCGTACGGTGTGCAGATATCAGCTTGGCCAAAAAGTCGGACGAATGAAATACACCAACTTTTTCTCTACATCAATTTGCTTGTACGTCAATAAGAGACGTAAAAATACGTGTTGATCACTTTTTGTAACTCTAGGCATACAGGTGTGCAAAAGAGAAAATATGAGACGCATGTCAGTCACTCTTCTTTTTGAGTCCACTTACCCTGGCTATTCCGACGGACAAGGCTACGAGTAGCAGGATGGTGACAGTAGCTTTGGATCGCTCCATGACTTCTCAGCTGTCCGGGCGTCACACGACGAACTTCAGCCAAGGGGCGACTACATGCGGCGAGGACCACCAAAAACACGGCCACCGAAAATCACCGGCGCCCGCAATAATATTCACCAAACACACGACACGTCAGACGACGGCGACGGCGAAGCTTCAGAACAAACCGGCCAGCAAGTATAACCGCACAGCACACAGATGTACTATACGAAACCGGGCTGACCCTCCTGTTCCTTCCTTCACATGGGACAGCACGCGATTCGAGACGACGTTTCAGCTATCTTGCCTCCCTGGGCGTCGGGGAAGCGCGGTGTCTGGGAATTGTCGGTGTCGAAACATGGCTCGTCTTGTTCGTATATACCGGCAGTCGGCAGATCGGTGTCGGAGTCTTCCTTGGGGCTATCGGTCTTCGACGCTTCGTTGGTGGCGGAGAAGTACCGCTACTCCAGCCTCTTCCTCAATTTCGTCCCACGCCGAAGACACACGGCAGCGTTTTCTGGTCGACTGCAGCTGCGACGGGGAAATCTTTTTCTTCGCTACTCGGCTCACTTATCGTAGTCGGCAATCGCTGCAGCCTTCTCTCGCAGCTCGGGCGTGATGCGTTGTTCACCGAGGAGCGTCGACGGCAAAACCAGTTCAGCGAAAGACGGTCGCCACCGCCTGCTTCGACGGTCGGCTCGTGAGACGCGACTGACGCTGCGTCGGATCGCGCGCCGTGAGCGGAGCGCGCGGACAGCGGCGGCGGCGGCGGCCGCCAAAGCGAAAGCGGGAACGCCGCTCTCTGATTGGCCGCGAGCTGGGCGTGACGTAAGGCGCGTGACGTCAGGAGCGCGCGCCGTTTTTGGTTTCGTTTTCGCGCGCAACTGCTGGTCGCCGTAGCGGAGGCGCTCGCGCTGGACCAGCACGCAAAGCGGAAAGGACGTTGTTGTTGTTGTTTACCTCAGTAAACATGGCACAAAATGACGATTCGTGCTGTGTTTCGTCCTTGTTGTCTGCGTTCGTGCTACGGTGTTTGTTCTTGAATGTTGATGTTATATGGAGATATGATCCATTCAACGTGTTCTCTGTTGTCGCCCTGGTTTCCCTAATGCAGAGTTTAAGTACTTGTTTTGAGCAAGCAATAACATCCCATGGCCTCAGTGCGTATATATAATAGACTAAACAAACAAAAGAAAACGAAAAAGAACATTCAAGAGAAAACGCTATACAATGTACAGTAGCCAGTGATAACTCACTCCGAGTTCAGCTTGGCGCACTGTCACTAATGATGAAGAGGTTCTGGTGGGTCTGAGTGGGCCACATAAACAGTGATGTTACAATAGGGGAATTCTCCCTTTTTTGTGGAATTTGAGGGGTATATTTTGGCGAAAAGGGAATTTATACGGAGATGCGGGGAAGTTTAAGAACCGAAATTGTATCATTTGTTCTAAACTGATGGAGTTTTGAATCTGGAGCAGGAGAAAAGGGCCTGAAATACGAAATTTCGGGTATAATTACGGGAATTTTGGTTACGGCATGGAACATCAGGGCATCAAACGGCAGCTTTGAGTTTACCTCTGCATCTGTATTTAGATTTTCACTCATGCCACAATGAACCAACATAGCTCAGCAAAAAGTTCTGCTTGAGGTTTTCACGTGTCTATCTTCATCAATAGGCTGCCGGTTAAACTCTTCCACAACATGCTGAATAACGTGCAAGAAAGCCCTCCGTTCGTTCCTGTTCATTTGTTCCAAACTCTTTCGGTCTTTCTTTGAACCACGGTGTTGAAATCTCAGAGTTCGAAAACAAGTGCTTCGCCGTTGCTGTAGCAAAATTCTCAAATGTGAGGTATATATTTCTAGCTAATTAGCTAGGTGTAAAAAAAAATGAACTACAGAACACTCCAAGAGACTCCCAATAGCAGTCAGCTCGCTTCACTTGCGTAGGACGTTCCGTGTGTTTTGAAACCCTGGCACTACTTTTATCTGGAACACCCTGTATAAAAAATTGGATTACTGTGAGCCGTCACACGGATTTCATGCTTCATATCCGACACACAATTTTATGTCCACTCCAGTTCAACAAACTACATGCGTATACATATGTGCAAAAACAATCAGGCACCGAACAGGACGCCTCCGAGCCACGCTATACGTAGCGGTATGTGGAGCGCGACTAGCAGATTCCCAGGGCCAAAACACCAGCTCATCAGGTCACGTCGTTCCCAGTAGACTTCGAAGAAGTTCCCGAGCACACATACCGGCGACAGTAACGCCGCTCATGCGTATACACTGCAAACATCGTGAAGCGAGCTGGAACACCCCGACGAATGTTTCAACAACGAACTTCGGAATCCACTAACGGCGACTCCAGAAGTCCTCAATGAAGCCGCCTGACAGCGAGCATGTGGAGCGTGACGTAGGCAAATTCCTCGGGGCTGGAGAGCGGGGCACTTCGAGCGAGTTTTTGCGTTTACCAAACAGAGTTATTGGCGCCTGCCAAGTCATTGGCCGCGCCGAAAGGAGCAGAGCGAGCGTGACGGCAAATAGAGTTCTGTCTCTCTCTTTCATTTTCTTTTACTGCTGCGCGCTCTATTTTTCGTTTCGCTCTCGGTCCAACGCTGCTGGAGCCGAATGTCTCTCTCGGCGACGCTAATTAAACGAACTCCGAATAAACGAAAGCTCCCTGGCGGCAGTGATTCGCGTAGCTGAGAGTCGTCGTTGCGTTAAGTGGGTCGCTCTGATACGCTTTTCAAGTCGCCGAATGGCGTCGAAACATTCGCCTATTTCTTGTACCGGTAAGTTTGGCTTCAGTTTTATCACGGAAACCGCCCCGAAGGGAGGCAATTTACGCAGTTTTATTCAGTCCGCAGTTATATACCATACCCTCAAGGCGTACAACATTGAAGGCTGTGGCGGTAGACGGTGAAAATGAGGCGGAGAAGGGAATAAAGACAGACAAAAAAGAAGGAAAGAGAGAAAGAAAGAAGGAAAGAGAGAAAGAAAGAAAGAAAGAGAGAAAGAAGGAAAGGAAGAAAGGAAGAAGGAAGGAAAGAAAGAAAGAAGGAAGGAAAGAAAGAAAGAAAGAAAGAAAGAAAGAAAGAAAGAAAGAAAGAAAGAAAGAAAGAAAGAAAGAAAGAAAGAAAGAAAGAAAAAGAAAGAAAGAAAGAGACAACTGTCGGAACATAACGCTAAGCGCCCGGATGACGCAAAAAATGCGTTGCAAAACATTGAAAAATACTAAATGCAGGGAAGAACAAAAATGGTCGGTTAATAATTGGAGCTTGGGGCGGAAAAAAAATTAAGAAGAAAAGAGAAGAGCAGGGCAGAAGAGACTGCGGTGGATCAGTATACGTTGTCCTTTATTCAGAAAGTCTGGCGTTCGGGCCACCCATCCGCTGTAGCCGAAGTGGCAAAATACCTTTAAGCATTTTGCGCGTAGGCGGTTCTGTTCCCTCATGGGGACAGACCATAGCAGACGGCAGCCATTTCTGCATGCTGTTCAACGATGTAACGCCAAACACTTGTTCTTCGTTTATGTAATCATCGTGTGATAGTTTTATAGAAGCCCTAGCAACGTATACATCCGGAAGCACATACCAGTTGGCAACACTGCAGTTAAGCCCGGCCGCGGTGGCTCAGTAGTTATGGCGCTCGGTAAAAAAAAAAAAAAAAGAATTCCAGCATGCATGAGCTTACTGCATACTTCAGGGAAGCTGTTAGCGTTCCGAAGATTTAGTTTGCGAGGAAAAAAATTCCTTCTCGCTTGCTGCAGCTTCCAGCGGCATTAGCGTATAGCAGGGTCCTGAAACTGCTCTCGCCGGTCGCAAAGTGGCCCGCGTATTTTTGACGAAAGCTCTACACGTATACCAGAGCAATCCATTGCGGTTGCAGATTACAAAACCTGCGCCGGCAGATTACGACGATGCGCAGAAGATTAGTAATACGCATCCCGATAGCTAATGGCAAGGGCCTTTCCTCCTCTATTGTCCAGAGCTGCCTTGCGCTCAAAATAAATAAAGAAAAGACAGCAGCTTAGAACATACATTAGGACAGCCACTCTAGTTATGCAGACGGGGCAGATCGCCAACTGGTGGTTTTTAAATTCAATAACGAGTGCCTTCTTTTGTTCTCAAGGCGGCCGGGCTTGCGTTCATACGCATGCACGGCAAAGGAACCGGTATTCGCAAAGGTAGAGTGATGTGCGTGGCTTAAGTGGGGGTTAACGACGAAAATTAAGGTTGGCAGCAGTCGGTTAGGCTAACAGTCGAAAAGGAAAAATAACAAGAGAGAAATCGAAGTTCGGCTTTCTCCTGCAGAACGCACTGCATATAGCCGAGCGCAGCGTGCGGGCTGCGAAGCGGTCGACCAAGCGCGGAGATCTTCGTCCTTCCTTGAGTACCGATACCACGCACACTGTAACAGTGTACCAGTGGTACATTCGGACTACAAGTCGTGCCACAGAGGAGGACTCCTGATTAATTTAGACCATTTGGCGGTCTTTAACACGTGCCGAAATATCTGGGCACCGGTGATTTCGCATGTCGCTCTCCCCAACGTTTTTAGATCCCTTTCAGTTTGCAAGCTCCCCCGGGCCGCGCCCAAGAAAGCGGCCCCCGTCCGCTTCCACTCACCACGCGGCGCTGCTGTCGCTGTCGGCCCGGAGGCTCCGGAGCGCTCGCGCTTGGCAGTTGCTGTGATAGCCTGTTCTCATCCGCGATAACCTTGGGAGCGAACACGTCGAACTCAAATTTCCTGTACTTTTGGAGCTGTCACGTTGAAAATTCAGTCTCATGGTTAAAGAACTGTTTCGCCTGGCTAGTAAGGGTGAGATAAAGAGCAGGCTGATGCCAGTTCCCAAAAAACCATTCGTTTGCATTGCGCTTTATCACATCGCGTTTGCGACGTTTAGCGCTGATGATATGCGTATCTTGGACTAAAGCTATCAATATTTCTTCGGGAGAATGCACGAAACATTAATGAAAGGTTAAAACTAGCGATGTTCCGCTTCTAGATCAGTCACAAAATTCCGCGCTATGTTATCAACGAAGCACCGCACATGCGAGCAGCATTTTGCACGTTCTTTAGAATGCCAATTTCAGTGAACACAAGCATAAAGGCAGACACACTTCATCTTAAAGCAGCGCGATACACAGGACGAGAGAAAGAAACAAGAGACGACACGAGCGCTCGTGTCGTCTCTTGTTGCTTTCTCTCGTCCTGTGTATCGCGCTGCTTTAAGATGAATCCGTTCCAACTCGCCCAGTTTTCTGTTCTAGTCAGACACACTTAACTGGATGCAGGGAGGGAATAACTATAGAAGAGCTTTTTGTTTGAATTGATCGCACAGCCGGGAGCAGCGTCCAGCACTTTCATTTTTAGAATGTTAATTTCATTGAACAGAGACAAGCATTAAATGCAGACACTAAGTCGGAAGCACGGAGGGAATGGCTACAGAAGGCGAGTTTTTTTATTTGCAATGACAACCTTTTCTCTGTTCTCCAGCCGAATGTTCACGTCTCTCGCATAGAAGTGCATGCGTGTCACTGTGACAAAATGCAGCACTTGGCATGTAAAAGTGGCCATATGCTTTGCACATCCAAGCCGAGCATGGTTTTGCGATTCCAGCTCGTCTAGCACCTCCCAAAAAACGTCCACAAAAACGGGACCTTCTTTCAAAGAAATCGAGATTCCTTTGTTTACAATGTTCGTAAGCTCTAGCATCTTTTTGGTGGGATGCTTTAAGCACCCTTGCTTGAAGCTTTTGTATACTGTAAGATAAGCTTCACTGCCAACAAATGGCGCAGGAGAGCTGATATCTTCGATGCTGATATCTGCTGGCTGCTCCAAATCAGGCGGCGGCGACGATGGCGTAGACGCGAGCTGGTCGGGCAAACAGCGTGGCGAGCGCCACCGCGCTGCAGGAAACGGAAAGGCGACAATCCGTGCACCGCAGCTTTCAAACTGAAAGGGATCTAAAAACGTTGGCTCTCCCCAACCTCCGAACTCGTGTTTGTTTGCTGAACACTGTAGCCATTAAGCCGACGCAGCTACAAGGGGAGAACAAGGTTTAACCAGTTTAACACGCGTCCTTCACTCTGACAGTGTTGCACATGACGAGAAGGAGGGAGAGGAGGAGCAATAAACTTTATTTACAGGGAGAAAAAAAAAGTGAGACTCTTACTCTACGGAAGGGCTTCTAACAGTCCGGGAGCCGTCTCGCCTCCGCATGGCGCCTCGCCCAGGCGACTAGTCTTCTCTATAGTTGATCAGGTTGGCAGCAAGCAGAGCGTCTTCCTGTTAAGAGGCGGGATTGGTTGAGGGTGGGGCCGGCGGCCCGCATTTGTGCCCTTACAAAAAAAGTTTTAGACAGTCTATAGAGTGTCCATGGACCTCTGTCTACAATTTCTATAGACTCTTAACAGATGAATCCTAGAGAACAGTTCATGGGCAATACAAATGCCATATACAGTCTATAGACAATCTATAGATTTATGGCCATACACTTTTAGCAGCAGGCTTTAGTCTATAGGCAGTCTATATACTATGAATAGACAAAAAGCAATATATATAGGAAGTCAATAGAGTCAATAAGAAGTCTATAGACCATTTTTATAAGGGTGGGCAGGCCCAAAGCTATAGTAGATGTCGGCCGCTGGGACCTCGCGGGTGGCGCAGTGAGTGAGGTGTCAGTAGAGTTACTGTATGCACTATCAAAGGTAGCAGCAACCTTTGGTAGGTTATACAGTAACTCTAGGTGTAAAGTAGAATAGATTCGGTTCGCTGTTGCGGGCGATACGCAAGTGTTGGTCTGGAGCTGCCTCCAGACTGCTCTTTCGTGTGGGTCGAAATATTGGCCAGGCGGGGAGTAGAGGCGCCTATACTCTGGCGGTGTTATGGGGTGACCGCATGGTAGCCGGGTGTGCCGTCGTTGCCGCTGACACGGGAGGTGGGACAGGGTTCCGTAAACGCTCGGGACGAAATTTCTAGAACGTACGCATGGACGCGTTCATTAGCGGAGATACCCGCGTGTCCAGGACCCCATGTGACAGTTATGGGGTGCTGAGGGGCAGGTGAGTGTTCGAGCATGCGGGTGGCCGTGCGCGGGATGATGTCGCGGAGGAAGTATCTGTCTGCACATGAGGATCTACTGCATGAAAGAAGCGCCGGTTGAAAAATATATGATATGAGTTGAATTGGTTTGGTGTCGTGGGGTTTAACGTCCCAAAGCGACTAAGGCTATGAGAGACGCCGTAGTGAAGGGCTCCGGAAATTTCGACCACCTGGGGTTCTTTAACGTGCACGGACATCGCACAGTGCACGGGCCTCCAGAATTTCTCCTCCAAAGAAATTCTAGCCGCCGCGACCGGGATCGAACCCGCGTCTTTTGGGTCAGCAGCCGAGCACCATAGCCACTGAGCCACCGCGGCGGCTATATGAGTTGAATTAGTGACAAGAAGGATGAATTAGGAGGAAAACTGCAGTGCTTGGGGCGAAGGCCCCGAAAGAACGGAGACGATCGACGAGCACTGGTGGAGTGGTAGACGAAAGACCCTTTATTTGACGAGGACACCAATATTTATATCATTTAGGGCCAATACACTTAATTAAGCCAGTCAAAAATTACACATCTACAATGACAAGTCAAGACAATCCACAGAACTGAAACCAAAACCATATGTACATTAGCTATCAGTATGCAATATGAAGAACTGTTAATCGGCGCGCTTTTAGTGTAATAGATAACAAATGAATAAGGAGGAGGATGAAAAAGCGCTGCGCAGAGAAAACTGGAGAGATTAGATGAAGGGAAAAGTAGCTGGAGGGGGCAGTGAGTCACATGGGGAGATAAGGTTATAGAAATTTGCTTGGATATAGGTCTCGCGTAGCTGGCACAGGATTGGCGTAACTGAGAATCAGTTGGAGAGGCCTCGATGCGGCAGTGAACATACCTGGGTGGATGATGATGACTGCAGACTTGAACGGCAGCAAAATTCAAAAGGCATTATGCATTATTTTTTTGGTTTACGATAATTAGTTGCTCGCAGTAATTTCTGTTTCCGCTATGCGATTAGTTTCTGAATACAACTACAGCGCCTGCAAACAAGATGAAATAAATTAATGGTTGTTGGAACAAATGAGCTAAAAAAAAATGGCGAACCATTTACACGTCACTCAAGGTACTTTCTTTATTGTTATTAGGGAGAATGGTGAATAAGTGCCGCTGAATTTTCTTCCCCACCCGTCGTCAGCGGCGATATTTTTCTGCCCTAGGTTCATCACCACCTCGTCGCGGATGACCACGACTGCCGACTACAATATACAAAAAAAAATCTAGAAGAAAAACTAAACCTAAGAAGAAAGAGATCTACAGACATCGAAAAGAGAAAGTTCTGAGTTCCCCGTCTGGCGGCATTGGCTTTCGATCACTTCGAGTTATAATTCGCGCCGACAGAAGAATAAGCAGTCGAAAGCGAAGCGCGGTGGCGGCTTCACTTTCTTTCGGTTCGTCAGTCGTCGGCTTGTATCCTCGTTGTTTCCGAGAGCCTCTTGTGCCCCTGACGCCGATTCCCACGAGATGATCCAAGGCCTTCCCCTTCTTAGCTTCCCTTTCTTCTCCTTCAAAGTCTCGCCAATCAAGTTGTCAGAGCCCGGAATGGAGACCTCCTTTATACCTAAGGCCGTGGCCGACTCGTTCACTGCCACCATTTTCTCTCAGCGTCGTGGCCGCTCCGCCGTCGTCGTATTGGGCCCGTCGGAGCTACACCGGTCATCTCAGTCCATTTGCAGTGAGCACACCCGGCCGGCTTCTCTTTTTGTAAGAGCCCCCCCCCCCCCCCCCTCCCCCCCCTCTACAGCGCCTTCCAGACGTTCCACCCTTTCCCCCTCCCCCTTTCGGTTCGCGCTTTCACTGACTGACAGGCAATGCCTCTTTGTGCGAGGTCCATCTCGGTCGGCTCACAATGCGCTGTCGCTAGCATACATACTATACAAGACGCGGCCATCATCGCACGTCGCTGGTTGCGCCACCTTGAAGAACATTCGCACGCTGTAGCGTCTTCTTCTTCTTCAAGGATAACGTTCTCGGTGAAGACGGGACGCCGCCTTCGTACTCCTGAACGAGTTCCTGTTGTCTGCCCGCCGTGTCGGTAGTCTGGCGCGGGTTTGACCATTCCCACTGATCCTGTAACCTTGACGTGTGGTGGTCTGTGACTACTGGTACACAAGAGGCAGAGCGTGTATTCGATACCCAGTTCCTTGACCCGGAGCAGTCGGAGTTCTAGAGCGTCGGTGGGCGTTTGCGTGAGAACATTAGCGGACGATGCACTGTGTGCGACACACGAGAGGCCGTGCGTCTGAGACCCGTTTGTGTGAACTGCGTAAGACTGTTCCACAACCTTTGCACTTAGATTTTGCAAATGGTGTGACCTACGAGGCTGTCTTTAGGCGTAGGGGAAAAAAGCAGTTCATTCTCGCCTGTTTACACAGTTTTAAGACATGCAAACAGCAAGACACATCATGGGAATACTGCATCAATGTCTGCCATGTGCAGGTTGCAATCAAACTCTTCCCTCACTCATTATGTTCTTTTCATTTGGCGTGAAACACACACCAGACAAAAAAAGCACGGATACTTCCCTTCTTCTGTCCGGTGCGTGTTTTGCGCTAAATGAGATGAACATAATGGCTGAAAACCAATTAATCAGCCCATCAGTTAACTCTTCTGAAGTACATTCCCTCAGACTAACCCCCCACAGCAAGATGACAGCGTAATCATGACGAATGAGCAATTTCTGGGACCATCGGCAATAGCACAGATTCGTCGCAGGCACTGTAAAGGCGAATTACGTATACAAGAGGGTAACTTCATGCCCCGCGTAACTAAACTACGTCATCATATACTGTTCATTTCGGATGCAGGACGAGCTTTTACGTTCGTGGGATTTTCGCAGTGCAATAGAGTTTTTTTGTACAAAGTTTAGTTCGTGAGTGGCTGTTACGGACGATTTGGTCAGTCAGTATAGCTAAAGCCACGATGACCAGGAACTCGCAATAAGAAACTGTAACTTTACGTGCATCACAGCACGTAAATTTCAGATGGGAGTGCCATTCACTACAAGGCTGTGCCTTGCTGTACCATATGATTGGGGCCCCGTCGGTCGGACTCTTTTCAATGACCAGCGCTTGTGTGCCATAGTCACGTAGCGTCAATAATTACCCACCACATTTATCTAAGAGAGGTTTTGCGAAGGCGGCCTCTAAAACCAGGGGGCCTAACTTTCCTTTTCGCTTTTGTGGTTCCTGCACATGCTGCTCGAAACTCGTTCTGCACAAATGTTCGCGGTCGCTTTTGTTAAAAACCGGCTGATAGCAATGCTAGGATAGGACAGATAAGAGCTACTTTCAAGAGTCATTCTCTTGCGCGTGCAGTTAGCACACATAAACAAAGCGCAGTTGTAAGAAAATAAAAAAGAAAGAGAAAAAAAAGAATCCAAACCCAAGAAGCTTGAGCTGGTTGTTTCGAGGTCACACTCTTCATTTGGCGCCGAGCGTGTTACCAAGAACGGCTCTCAATCGACCCCGAATGGCTCACCGAAAGCCCAACACCTGAGGTCTCGAGTGCGCCTTGAATTCGACGCCCGTCGAGGCGCATATGTGTTTAAGATTCCAAGCTCGGATCACGGGTCGATTAGCTTGCCTGGTTGGCTACGAACAGTCTGGCGCACACGTGCTTTAATTGGCGTTGCATGCAACAGCCCCCAGATTAACATACAAAGAAAGCGATAATGAGTGACTGACCTCGCGGTCCGCTCTGTATAGGAACGCGTACAGCTGGCAGTTCCAAGCTGGAACGGGTTTAGCACGATTTGTAAAGTTAATTCGCCCTGTGTAGAGATGGCAAATGATTCAGCGATAACGTCTTACCATCGAGTGCGTGCCTTACGTTTCTTAATGAGCGGGAAAGTTAGGAGAATTATGCTGGCGATAGTGACAGGCAAAGAATAGATGAGCGAAAGGTCTTTGTGGGACAAATGCTTGTAAGGTCCGCGTGAGGTTGACTGCAATGTAGGTGGCGGATATAGATGGAATGAATAAGCTCCGATGTCTGTCTACGGAAACAGGCTTATATATATTCACATTGATAGCTGTATTGGGGAGATCTTGGTATTGGGGTTAGTGTATCAGAATGCAAAGTGACGACACGGGGCAGTAGAATCCAAGCAGAAGCCATAACAGCATAAAAACATTCCTTTATCTCCAGCCCCGTTTGTTCTGTGGAAGCCGCGCCGAAGAGGTCGTCCTCGATGGTAGGGACTTAATAGGGCCATTTTTTTTTACCTACACTGGCTGGCTACACTAGTGTAGCCAGTGTATCATGATTTCATGATACACTTGCTACACCATTGTTGCCAGTGTAGGTAAAAAAATGGTCCTAAAGCGAAAGCATTGTATGGCTCACGAGATGAAAAGCTGTCCACAGAATATGTCACCGGAAGTTGCCCGCAGGCCCTCGCACCGGAAGTCGAGTAACGATAAAGTCGTGACGTATGCTAAAGTTTATACAATTGATGCCAACGCAGTATGTCGTAATGATAGTTAATAAAGACCGGATATAACGAATGTTGCAGTGCATCGTAACTATTCATGATGGGTTTCAAAGCGCGACAAGACGGAGACGAAAGGAAAAGAGCACACACGACAAGCGCTTGTCGTGTGTGTTCTTTTCCTTTCGTGTGTGTGCTCTTTTCCTTTCGTCTCCGTGTTGTCGCGCTTTCAAACCCATCATGAATGTTTACCAACTTGCCCAACTTTTTGCCCTCCTGCATCGTAACTAGAAACCGGATATAACGAACATACCGGATATAACGAAGTATAGTAGCTTGTCGTAACTAGAAACCGGATATAACGAACATGCCGGCTATAACGAAGTATAGTAGTTTGTCGTAACTAGAAACCGGATATAAGCAAGTGTCATAGTATGTCGTAACTTGAAACCGGATATAATAGAGTGTCCGGTGATGTAGGATGACTTGCAAAAAGTTGACGTCATCAAAAAGTCGTGTGACATAGGATGACTTGCAAAAAAAATAGAGAACAACAAAGAAAGAGTAGAAGAAAGACAAGCGCACAGTTGTAAAAAAAAAGAAGCGCCTAGTCGTACAAAGGAAGCACCTAGTTAGCGCAGCATCTTTCGGATATCTGCAGTGCAGCAGACTGCAGCGCTCTGAAAGTTTTTCCGAGCCGTCATTCGGTGGATACCGTGCGTGCTTCCCATCCCGGCAATCTACTTGTTTGAAATGAATGCATCCAGACGTGTTTGACAGCTTCCAAAGCACATGTCGCTTCTCACCGACAACACATTCGTGAGTTCTGAGGTTGTCCCGTTACGTCATCGATGCTACAGCGTGCTGAACGATGGTGGTGCAAACGCAATCCGCTCCCATGCAACATATTCCGTCCCGTCAGCCGTCGTGACGGCCTTCGCGCGTAACGCTTTTTTTCGCCCCTCCACGCGTGTAATAAAGCGCAGCGCCCGAAGACAATCCTGCAACATGGTGACGAAACGAAGAATCACTTACGTCTCGCCAGTCTGCGCCTATATGCGGCCGCTGCTTCGTGTCTTTCTTTTTCTTTTTTGAATTTCCTGTTTCCCCTTCTGCCATTTCGCAATCTATCGGGTTTCATTGTTTTCCGCTGCCTCTGCGCCGATCGTTCGTGAGCGCCTATCGCACGGGTACGTGTATGCGCGACGCCGACAGCTCTGTCCTTCAACCCGCGTATCTAAAGAGCCTCTGCTCTCGGCAATGGGGATAGTGCGACGAAGCATTCAATTCGGTAGGCACGCGCCTCTCTCTGCGGAATTCGGCATCTTTTTTCCTTCCTTCCTTCCTTTCTTCCTTTCTTCCTTCCTTTCTTCCTTCCTTCCTTCCTTCCTTCCTTCCTTCCTTCCTTCATTCCTTCCTTCCTTCCTTCCTTCCTTCCTTCCTTTTCTTTCTCTCGTTCTCTATTTCTTTATTTCTTCCTCTTTCCTTCTTTCTTCAATCTGTTTGCTCCTTCTTTTGTTCAATCTTTCTTTCTTCCTTTTATTTTTACTTGTTTATTTAGTTCCTTCCTTCTCCATCGTTTCTTTTTCATTCTTGCCTCCTTTCTTTCCTTTTCTTTCGTTTCCTTTCTTCTTCCTTTTCCCTGTTCATCCATTCTTTCCTCCTTCTTCTTTCACTGTTTCCTCCTTTCTGCATTGTTTCTATTTCTTTCCCTCTTCCTTGCTCTTGCTTTCTCTTTCTTTGCTAGTTTTCATTATTTATTTATTATTTTCCTTCCTCTCTTTCTTTCCCTCTTTCCTTCTTTCTTTCTTTCTTTGCAAATTCTATCTCCTTGCTCTTTCTTTCTGCCCTTCGTTCTTCTTTCTTTTCTTCTTTCTGTATCGTTTTCTGTCACTCCCTCGTCCGTTATTTCACCCTTCTGTGCCCCCTGGATACCTCACCACGTGCGCCGAGGAAGGTCGCCGCCTATGCCTGTCGCGCAGCAACGATCTGCCCTGCACACGACACACACAAACAGTCCCCGCCGCGTCTCCTTTTTCCCCGCCCAAGCAGGAGGGTCCACCTCAGACCCGGCGCAGAAGAACAAAAGGCGCCGACTAACCGCGCGTCCTCTCGTCCAGCGGGTATTTTCTTTCTTTTCCCTCCTTTTCTGTCGTTCGTTTCATCCCCACTCGGCGCAGCGGCAGCAGTAGCGGCGGGCAGCGCCAACCGCGCGTAGTGCCTGCTATGTCTCAACACCAAATCCGCGCATTGTTTTCGAGGCCGCGGCTGTAATTTCGCCGCTGCTCCGCAGCCGCCGTCTTGCCGCCTACCCCGTCATGCACAGCGCCTTCTTGCCTTCTCTCCCATGCAACGTCGAAGGCTCTCCTTTCATGCGGGGACCGGGCAACGGGACCGGGGCTGCGTTCGTATGCATAGCCCGTGCCACGCGTCCTACACTGCATCCGCAGGTTTGTTTTGGCGTTCTGCCTGCGCAGCTACGCCCGTGGTGCTGCTGCCTGGTCCCTCCGTGCAGCGGCATTGTCCGGGCTTCTCGCCCCGCCGAGAGGCTGGCAAATAAAGAAGCGGGTCCCGTCTCTCCGTGCTTCGCAGACTGGCGCGCCACAGCCCGTGCGACTCAAGGTTGTGAGACGAGTACGCAAACAAACGCCTCGGCAGCAAATGGGTCCCCCGGCTCTCCGCGGTGCGGCGGAGCCAATCTTCGCCTGTCACTGGTGGGGCGTCGGTGTGACGGGTCCCGTTTCGGACTGACGAGTTAACTGCTTTTGTCTCGCGCCACAGGCCGCACCCCGACGCCCTGAAGGAGAGAGTCGCCACAGATGTATGTGCGTGGCAGCTAGCGGGGTTTGTATAAAAGGAACGCCTTATCAGCGTTCACTATACTGAGTGTTTTGTAGCTGTGGTTATGGGACTCCAATGAAAAGGGCCATAAAGTACTGGGCCGAATGCAACCACTCCCACCGGTTCTTAGTTCTGTCACCATTGTGTTCTAATAATGGCTGGGTTGCGATGTGAACGCGAGGGGGAGCGGTTCGCGGAGCCTTGTTGTGACAGGGCTACGTTATGGTATATGCGTATGAATGCCATCTCTTCTTATGAGACTCCTCCCAGTACTCTTGCTCAGCACTTTTCGGTATAGTACAGTCGTGAGAATCCTGCACGGTGACAGGTACGGCATTGGGACCAAAATCCATAATGACGCGGTTTACCCCTCACCTGCCTCACCTGAGTTTAACTCTGTTCCTCATTCCTAAAGAACAGAGTAATACGTAATCATGTTCGCGCCTGCAAATTAGGCTGCTCTCGATATGAGTGAATTTCGCGGTCCTGAGTGCAAAATAAAGCTTCGAGAGCCATGAATGAGCTCAAAGCATCCTCAAAGACGCCAAGACGTGGACTCTTTGGATGAACAGCCGCAGTGAAAAGTTTCTGGAACGCAATACTGGCCAAAAGCTTTCATTTTTATCGTCGCCTACTAACGTAGTTGGGTCGCACGTATGTGCAACCTAATTTGGAGCTTGTGAACTAAAGAACGCACTATTAAATCTAAAGCAATGCGCCCTGGATGCAAATGAATAAACTTTATCCGCCTAAGTAGCCTTCCACAAGCGAACTTGAAATTTTGAAATTGAATGTTTTCTCCAGTGAAGAACAGGAAATGGGCCTTGGACGAAAAGCTACGAGGGTAGATTGAGAGGTGCCCGAGACCCAGTTGGGCAAGTTAAAAAATATAAAAATGAAAAGGCAGAGAAAGAGAGCATGTGCACACTCACTGGCAGACACATACATGAAGCACATCATGACACAGTACAGGACAACGAAATTTCCGCTCATCAAACTAAGAAATCATAATAAGAAGAAACGCAGTAAACCACTGATTACCATCGAAGAGAATGCAACATTCCGTAGCTTAAACCATAAGAAATTAAGTGCTCAAGGTAATGCTCCCCTAGGATATGGAAAGAACGACGGAGCTGTATGAAGGAATTACAATTTCAAGTCCTTGATTGGTGCTGTAAACATGACTGGGTTGTAAAATGACACCCTATATACAGAGGGCAAAGCACATGTCTAGAACGAGCGAACTGTCTGTTCCGCACCCCCCAAAGTCGCTGCGACAAGGAAGTCAAAAAATGACAACAAAATCCTGTAAGTTTAACTGCACATGCTTACATCCAGACCATTTTTAACCAAATGTTAATTATTGATATCGCGTGTTCAGCCCGAAACACGCCCAGAACGTGTTCTAGAGAAGCGCTTTGCCCTCTGTACAGGCGCACTATTAAACGAGGCAGCCCAACTCTCATGTTTGGCCCATTAGCCTGTCCAGTACTTCAGGGCAGCTAGGCAGGACGCATAGATGCTGAAAGCTGTATGCAGTTTCCGTCAAATCCCCACGTACTGCACCTTCATCGCGCAACTACCCATTCATTGGCCTCCCCCGTCGACAGCTGTTTGTGTTCCGTCTACGGGTGCCCGTGTGACGCAAGGGCGACGATACGCTGCGCAGGTCTTCTTCTTCTTCTTGCCCAGCGGTGCGGCGTTGTCTACTCACTGTGAGCCGATCCAAGGTCGGGTCAGCCGCCTCTCGGGCCGGCCGCATGGACGCGACCACGCGTTGCAGGCACACACATACAAATAAAAATGCCGTGCGTGTGTGTGTGCGAGCGCGGATGGTCGCTTTCCTGTTTTTGTTTCGTCGGCGAACGCTCCATTGTGTGGACCGGGCGCGGAGGCCACAATGCGACTCGCGCAAGGACCTAGCGGCTCACCGGTGGTGGGGCGGCCCGTACCGTATACCGCACCGTCTCGGAATGCGCCGGAACGGAGGCGCTTGGGTCGCCGACAGTGTCCAGAAGAAAGTAACCTTACCGTTAGAAAAGCATCATGGAAAGGTTACTTCGGAGTAAGGTTAGTTAGCTGTACGAGGGTAAGCGTACGGATAAGGTTAGTTTCTGGTAGCGGGATGTCATAGACGTAGAGCTGTTTGGAATGACTGCTCCTATACGGCGACGTTCGCGAAACATTTTTCTAGACACAACATAGGCTGCGACGCTCTGTGAGCAGGCTCACAATACCCGTGGGTGAAGCTTAGCCTTCGTTTTCCCTACGCGGCGCGGTGGCTCAGTGGTTACCCTTACAAAAACCGGTGTTTAAATTCCGTGGAATTTTTGTGAAGTTGCCTCAATAGGCACTGTTTAAAAGCTGTGGAAATTCTGTGCCATTTTTGTTGATGAACATTGAGCATGTGTTGAAAATTCGCCTATGTGTTTAAGTTGAAATTCCGTTGTGGATTTTTGTGTTGATTTTCTGTTCATTATAGACTGAATACAAACTTAAAAGCAACACGTGATATATGTGTTGACTTTCAGTTGTGCACGTTGGCAATCCATCAAGTACGCTCTGTACTTCCTACATACATAAATACATACACTGTCGCCTACATAACCATCATATAAAGAACATGGAACAGTATTGCACACGCGGCTACCACATGACCTCACTAAGAGTTCATAACTTCCATCTTAAGCACTATCTCAGCTCCATCCTTACATACTCCTACACATGGGTGTCCGGATCTGTGCAAGTAGTGGCCTGCCGATCAGCAAAGCTATGTCAATTATAACGATTACTATTTATTTATTTTATGTGTAGTAGAAGTAATCAAGTTCACATGCAACGTTCTGTTAGTTGAAAACATTGATTAATTCATAAACAACAGAAATAAAGCAGTAATTAAGCGCCCTTTTTTATGAGCGCACATACGAATCCTCCAAAGTAGGTATGCGTGAAAAAGCATTTTGCACCACTAGCACTTTTCCTATGCAAGAAAATGAGTTTGAGCGGTTTAAGAGAGCCTTAAGCTGTGCTGCATGCGTTCTTAATATGATAAGAATCTGTTTACACGACGCATGTCGAACTGATTTCATTTAGTTAGGCTTAGAATCGACTGCCATGAGACTCGATTCAACGTAAATTCAACAAATTACTCAACAATTATTGTGTTGACTACGTTCAACAAAAATTTCGTGTAGCAGATGTTGAGTAGGCTCAACATGCATTGGGTTCATGTTGCTTTCAGGTTGATTCAACAAGAGCTCAACAAGGTGTCAATTGAAGCTAAAAACTCATTTTTGTAAGGGTATATAGCGTTCTGTTTCTGCGGCCGAGGTCACGGAGGCGAATTCTCGGCCGTGGCGGCCGCATTTCAGGGGAGACGAAGCGAGTGAGATATCTATGTGCTGCGTGATGTCGGTGAAGCACGCTATAAAGAACCCCGGCTAGCCGAAATTAATCTTGAGCCGTTGATGAAAGCGACTCAATGACGTCGACTCTCTCTGTGACTTTTTTCACTGTCGCCTTCATTGCTTCCCTTGCGTCGTGAGACATTTAATATGCCTGTTTTCCTCCCAAAACCTACTATTATTATTTTCACCGTCGTCATTATTATTATTATTATCATCCCTCAATATTCGATAGTTTTCCTGGTCATGTATTGTCGGATATTTTTAAAGCGACGTTAAAACGGATGTTAAAATCTGTGGTGTTTTAAGGACAAATGAAGGAGAGAACACGTGATATCTACAGTGTTTTTATACCATTCATTTTCTTTCAAATTTGTATTTTAGTGTGTGTACACTTATCATGATATCTTTATTGTTTTTGCTTTTCGCTCGCCGATGTCGCCGGGCCTATAATCCGGCATGCCTCCTCTTGGCTTTGACAGGCCCGAGTCTGTATGACAATATGTTGTGGCAATAAAATTTATTATTATTAGTTGAAGATCTTTCTCTAAGGGATGCTTCCACCGTCGCAATTGAGTTTTATCCGACTGTAGCTCAGTGTAACTGATCAGCTACACCTGTTAACCAGAAACACACAAAAGGCTTGTTCTGTGTAACCTGCGAATGCAGCCAACGGTTAATATTAGTTTAGTATCGATACCAACCCCGCCAGCCGCCTGCGCCACTGTTCACTAAACGCTGACTTGCAAGCTGCGCTTCTGCTGCTTTCACGACGCTTCAGACATACACCTTCGGGCACCGCCTTCTATTTGGAAATCTACAATATACAGCAGCTTACATGTTTGAGATTTGCACGTGAAAAATTGCAGTTAAAGCCCATTTCGAACGCCGAATTCAGGCAGCCAAGCAAAGGCAGGACATTCGTAGGGTAAGACACAAAAAAACAACTTAAATCAATGTTAGTATAGCTTGCTCCATCTGGGAGAATTTCCTCAGCACGCTGAACAATTCAAGCGTCTTGTCTATACATTGCGAGTTATGTAGAAAATATACTCCTTTTGCAAACGGTGAGCCTGAGATGAAAATGTCTAAGCATGGCTTAAACGTATTATATTTGCATATCTAGGTGAAAGACCTTGACTTGACCTTGAATGAAAGACAAAACAATAATATTGTCCACACTACTATTGTTTTCGAACTTCTCTCGTGTCTCACTGCACCAAGACGCGGAGATACCGCAAGTACAAAGCTGATTAGGCAAAGTAGATGGCCGATAATCTGAGAAAGATAAGCTGGAACTGCGCCAAGACGGCGACTGCAATTACACAGGAAAAGTTTCTCCCATCCTTTTCTTGGGGCGTGGGACAGAAAAGACCCGAGTTATGCAGTAACGGCAATGCTGAAATATATTCACGCAGACGAGCTTTAGCAAAGTGGGCTTGTCCTAACCCTCCGAATCCGCCTTTCTCCCAACCACCACACTAATCCTTCCCTTTTTTCTTTTGTTTTGAATTTATGTTTGTTTTTACTTTCTCACGTATTGTACCACTGTAGCATTCTCCCACCATGTTCACTTTGTTTACTATTTCAAATTCGCTGCCGCGGTGGCTCAGTGGTTATGGTGCTCGGCTGATGACCTGAAAGACGCGGGTTCGATCCGGGCCGCGGCGGTTGAATTTCTTTGGAGGAGAAATTCTAGAGGCTCGTGTACTGTGCGATGTCAGTGCACGTTAAAGAACCACTCGTGGTCGAAATTTCCGGAGCCCTCCACTACGGCGTCTCTCATCATAGCCTGAGTCGCTTTGGGACGTTAAGCCCCATAAACCAAACCATTTCTCATTCAAAGTTATAAGTTCACTATTGCTAAAAAAACAGTCTACAGACATCCTTGTCTCATTTTTATGTTATTTTCCGCGCGCTAATTTTCGCGTGTCTTTGCATTCTTGTTTTCAGGTAATGGATGTCTCTAAAGCACTCCAGATAGAAATAAAAAAAAGCGGTGCATTTTTTCTCACGCTCGTAAACGCTAAGTACCTATAAAGTAAAAAATAAAAAAAAAGTAAGCAAAGAAGAACGGAAATGCACCACTGTTTCTCGATAAACTACCTCCAAGCAAGCGGCTCAGCTCAGCTTCATGAGTCTCTTCCGTGTTCCCTTCGGCTTCGGGCGACTAGATTGAGACAGGAACCGTTACCCGACGCAACGTACGCGTATTTTCTCACGCTCCAGATAAGAATAAGAAAAAAAAGTGTTGGGAGGGGGGGGGGGGGGGGCAAATGTGAAGCTAGAGACTTACTACGCCCGTGTTATGATCGTAAACTGTGCCACGATGTCTCGGCGCTACGCCGCGTCTTTCCTTTGTCTCACAAAGCCTCTCATAGAGGACGTGGCCACGCTCTAGAAATGCTGGAAGCACAAAGGAAAGATTATAACACTGAATGCAAAACTAAGCGAGGTCTTGGGCCACACCTCGGCTCATTTCGCATTCAGGAAAACAGGCCCAGCACTGGAGATATCAAAATGTTGCGCAAGGAGCACGGGAAAGTAGCGAGCTTCGTAATATAATTTCCTCGCCGTGTCAAGGCCGGAAATGAGGTGAAGTGTCGTCACTTAGTCCGGTAGCTAATTGTCTAGCACTTGCAGACACTGTCTCAGCGGTTGCCAACGGGGTGCCGCTAGTCTGCAATTACGCGCGTAAAAGGACGATCGCTATAAAAAATGGTAATTGCGGCGGCTGTCTTGCTTGCTTCATCAGTGCGGGCAGGGCACTATTATTTTTCGTTCTTTTTCAAGCTCATCCTGACGTATGTCTTGCTTAATCAAGCTGGTTCGATCATGATTATGACATTCAGTGACGTGTAAGCAGCTATCCAATGAACATTAAAACTCCCATAGACGTCTTTAGGACGTCTACAGGACGTCCAAGCGAGTTTCAGTGTCCATTGGGTACAGTCGCCACCTGGTGTCTCCGGCACGTCACACCAAGATACACCAGTGATGTATATTTGCCTCGCGCTGTCGCCTTCTTCCCACCTGGAGTTGAAGAAAAACAGCTCACCAGCCTGGTTAGAAGTTGGTGACGTACTGAGTGATCTGTATGGGGGTGCCACCTCCGGTAGTCTGGAATACTTGCCAACTACCGATTCTGTTCTCAGCCCAGTGCTGCCGCGGTGGCTTAGTGGATATATGGCGCTCGGCTGCTGACCCGAAAGACGCGGGTTCGACCCCGGCCACGGCACTCGGATTTCGGTGGCGGCCCGCGTACTGTGCGATGTCAGTGCACGTTAAAGAACCCCAGGTGGTCGAAATTTCCGGAGCCACCAATGGGGCTTGTGTCACCCAGGTTGATATTTACGAGCAACCTATGGACGCCAATCATTAATTCAGCTGCCACCTGCCACTGTGGGCAGTTTGCTCACAGTCCGGTGGGAAGGTTGCGAGGACGCCACAGGATCATGTGACCTTGGTGGCAGGTGGGCCACCTTTCCGCTCACAACGCCGCAGACGAAAACGACGCCGGATTTTGTGCAGAATGGGAGCCTTAACGATAACGGGTTACAAATTCGCATTAATAAGAGGTATGTCGCCCGAAGAAGTGTCGGAACATAAGTGATGCTTGTCTGGGCTCTCCACCGTGCTCTCGGACTACTTTTTCCTGGGGGAGCAACTTGGGTCACAAGCATCGCCAGTGGTTGGGTGTTGAAGAGCTACTTGTAACAGCGGTGACATGTTTGTCTTTACAACTCGCAACTACGCTGGTAAGGACATGAGGGCCTGTTGAAGGTTATAAAAGTGGCATGCCCTTCGAAGTTTCTTTTGAAGAAGCAGGAAAGGAACTGCAGCCTGCAGGGTAGCTAATTGGACCCCTCGCCGAGGAAGTGCGGTAGATTGTCTTCACCTTCATCAAGATGGACTTTGCCGCGGAATGACCGCAGACCCTGGAAAACTGGTGGAGCGAACTGATTCGTCTGTGTAGGCGTGTATGCAATAACGGGATATAACTCCGATGTGAGAACATGAACAGTTTGGGAGCCTTGCATTGCCTTGCCTTGCCTTCTCTTGCCTTGCCTTGCCTTGCCTTGCCTTGCCTTGCCTTGCCTTGCCCTGCGCTGCCCTGCCCTGCCTGCCTGCCTGCCTGCCTGCCTGCCTTGTCTTGCCTTTCCTTGCCTGCCCTGCCCTGCCCTGCCTTGCCTGCCTGCCTTGCCTGCCTTGCCTGCCTTGCCTGCCTTGCCTTGCCTGCCCTGCCCTGCCCTGCCCTGCCCTGCCCTGCCTGCCCTGCCCTGCCCTGCCCTGCCCTGCCCTGCCCTGCCCTGCCCTGCCTGCCCTGCCTGCCCTGCCTGCCCTGCCCTGCCTTGCCTTGCCTGCCTGCCTGCCTTGCCTGCCTGCCCTGCCCTGCCCTGCCCTGCCCTGCCCTGCCTGCCCTGCCTTGCCTGCCTTGCCTGCCTTGCCTGCCTTGCCTGCCTTGCCTGCCTTGCCTTGCCCTGCCCTGCCTGCCTGCCTGCCTTGCCCTGCCCTGCCCTGCCTTGCCTGCCTTGCCTGCCTTGCCTGCCTTGCCTGCCTTGCCTGCCTTGCCTGCCTTGCCCTGCCCTGCCCTGCCCTGCCTTGCCTTGCCTTGCCTGCCTTGCCTGCCTTGCCTGCCTTGCCTGCCTTGCCTGCCTTGCCTTGCCTTGCCTTGCCTTGCCTTGCCTGCCCTGCCTGCCCTGCCTGTCCTGCCTGTCCTGCCTGTCCTGCCTGTCCTGCCTGCCCTGCCTGCCTGCCTGCCTGCCTGCCTGCCTTGCCTGCTTTGCCTTGCCTGCCTTGCCTGAAGCCGGGCAGGCTGCCTGGCCACCGGGTGGTGGCCAACGTACGACAGCCATTTAATCGTGAGAGGCTGCTAGGGAAGGGCAACCTGGGTCGCAACCCAACCCAAGCAACCCAAGTCCCCCCGATGGCAACGCCTGCCACAGCACCTGCCTTGTGCCACTGCGCCACTGCTCACCTGCCCACCGACTGGCTTACTTGCCAAGTGTAGCCGGTGATAACCAGGTGAGAACTTAATTAGGCTCCACCGAGGTAAGTGGAATGAGCAGCAGCGGTTAGGATTGAGGAGAAAGTGATTCGAATGATGCTTGCACAGTAGCTAAACGGAAGAAGTTGAGGGAATTGGGTGGTAGCATGGTACCACCTAGTAGGTCGTAGCTCCAACCGACAATTGACGTCATGCTGACGCACATATCCGCATTTGAAGTTTGAAGTTTATTTTACCACAAAGCAAAAATTGATACATGAGATGTGGTAGGGAAGGTGGGAAAAAAGCTACACATTAGTAGCTTGACCAGACCCACCTCCCAATAATTTATAGCAGACGCTTTGACAAAGGTGAGTAGCACAGATTAACGCAACAAATATCACGAATGCGAAGCTAGTTTGCAAACAATAGACATCAAGATGCAAACAACTCTATTACATAAGGAATTGGAATAAACAGAGTACTTATTTACAATTATTTATTTATAAGTATTTACAAGCATTATACAAAAAGTGAATACAAGTCAAGTTTACAAAGTGTGCGCAATTTCTCTATTGTGAGGTGGTATTTATTTAAAATCTGCGGAATTCTAGATTGAACCATATGGAATCCATGATTTGTGCGAGATCTTGGAACATGCCACAGTTCTGTATGCCTCATTAAGCGTAAAGATGTGTTACTTTTCAAATTTCCCAATGCTTTGAGAGTATGTGTGCCTTTACGTATTTCAGATTTATGTGTTGACAGTAGCTTAAAGTCGTACAGGTTTTGTAATTTCACGATTTTGAGTTTAGTGAATAATGGAGATGTGTGGGCATCGTAAGGCTGCTTTGAAATCACTCGTAGAGCTTTTTTTTTTTGAGTTATTATTAAGTTATACATTGCCTTCATGGTGCCATTTTCCCAGACTATTTGGCAGTAGCGCAAATGAGATTCAAACAGGGCTACATATATTAGACGGTTTTGGCGGATCGGGAGAAAAAACACACTTCCTTAGCATACCTAAAGCCTTCGAGAGTTTAGTGCGCAGGTAGTCAGTGTGATGGTCCGAAAGCATAAATTCATCAAATATTACTCCCCGAAATTTAGCATCAGGAGAGATTTTAATAACAGAGTCATTTAAGTGTAGCATCTCATCAAAGGTACGTGGGACAGATTTTGAACGGAATAAGAAAGCTTTTGTCTTAGAACAATTTATTAGTGATGAATTACCTAGCGACCATCTACTAAGTTTACTCAGAATAAGATTTCCACGCTTTATTAGGTCATTAGCATCTGTTCCTGTTAAAAAGATACTTGTGTCATCTGCATACATAATTAGCGGAGTTTTCGATGTTTACGAGATCGTTTATATATATAATGAACAATGGCCTAATGAATCAAGTCGACTAATATTTTTTTTTACCCAACGAAATGCTCCTTGAAACTTCCATCTTTTTATAACTACAGCGCATTTTACGGCACAGAAGAAGGCACAGAGAAGAAGTGTATCTTCGTATTCTTTGCGTCTTCTTCCGTGCCTCCCCCCCGCCACATCACTCCCCAGATGTGCGCCCCGCCTTTCCTCCTCAGGATGGAGTCATTTTGTATCCGGTTTGCCAGGGGCTGGGCACCGCAATTTACCCTAATCCAACGTCATCTTAAGCATTATCTAACATTCCTGTGCCAAATCTTGCATCAGGGTGAAGAGAAGTGCGCTGCCGTTTGCGGAGCAAAACCTCTGGAAACGCAACATACGTTGTTATCCACGGCTTGTTGAGCGCGAGGCCACTCCCCCCGGCGACCAAAATTGTTATACTCGGCGCCACGAAGCTTGCCGACGACTAACACATGATCAGGCCAACCTTCAGTTAGGCGACGAGGGAAGGGTTGCGAAGAGGAAACCGACATCAGCCGCTGCGCGCCTGAAACAAGGGAGATTAGAGAACGTGTGGGATCCTCCTGGGTGTCAGTGCTTCTTCCGTGCTGCTTCTTAACGACTTAATGAAGGCGGTGCCAGTGGTACGCAGAGGTGCTCCGTCCACTCAACGATCTCCGGGGACTTCTTGATTGCCACACCAACTTCTACGTTCACAATCATTTCAGTGCGTGTTCGCTCTGGTTTCCCGCAACATGACCGATGAACTTGGCGGCGAAAAGAACCAGAATACGAATGGAATCTGCCCTGAGATCAGATGGGGTGTCTCCGCGGTTACGATGCGTGCGCCGAGCGGCGAACCATCAATTTCACGCATCGCGGCGCCATTCGGGAAGGCGGAGAGATTTTTCGGAGCTCCTGGTCAAGCCTTCGTTTATACATAGGAGAGAAATAAATGTACGCTTTTGTCGTCGATCATCCTCGCTTTGTCTTCTTTTTCTGATGAAATTATAGGAATGGAGTAAGTAGATGAACGATTCTTCCTGTCCAGGCCGCCGCTGGGTCCTACCACAAACACTACAGAACCCTTCATTGCGATGCGCAACGATTAGCGTTTCGAATGAGCCGTTAAGAGCAGCGTCTGTTTTGCGCGTTATTAACGGCACCTCTTTTCTGTTTTTCTTTTTGCTGCTGTAATAGTTGACGTCAGCGTCATGATCGGCGCCGACAGATGTCGGCGCCATTTGCGTGCTTTCCTGCCTTGAAAAAATTACTTTAGACAGTCTATAGACTGTTCATAGCCTTTTGTCTACAAAGTTGTTCGACTTTCTACAGATAAATCTTATAGACTAGTCTATAGGTAATACAAATGCTACAGACAGTCTATTGGCAATCTATCTATAGATTTATGGCCATGCTCTTTTACTAAACTTTCGTCTATGGACATTCTATTGGCTATGAATACACAAAAGGAAATATTTATAGGAAAGAAATAGAGTCTATAAGAAGTTAATAGAACGTCTATAGACCAATTTTATGAGGGAGCTTAGACTGCAGGAATCGCGTGCGCAAGTACACATGCGCAGCAGAAGCAAGGAAGAACAAACTGATGAATCGCAGTCGAAGCGCCGATGGTCGCCGGTTTCCCGGCGACCAAAATGACTCCGACGTGGTCATTGACATACCCCAAGCCTCACGCACAGAGGCGCGGCTGCCCAGTTTTTTTTCCCTCCCTCCCTTCGCAAACAAAGTGGTGCCGAAAGGTAGCCTCGCGTGTTTCCTGTCGCAATTTTCGCGGTCGCACGCGGCTTCGTATCTGGGCATCCATCGGTTCCGCCATTCGTTTATAAACCGTTGCTTCGTTGACAGTTACGAATGCCGTGCGCGCTGCACATGCCACTGTCTTCTTCTTTTGTTTTCCTCAGAGGAGGAGGTTTTCCCTGCAGGCTCCTTTTCTTAGTCTTTATCGTTGAGCCCAAGCTATTTCCGCATTCATTTCCTTTTCTTTTTTCCCACGTAGCGGCGCTTCTAATCAGAACAGGGCATCGTTCTGGAAGGGCAGTTCCTTCTGGGTCATACATACAGGTGCTTGCATATATAGCGACTATTCCGTGGACCATGTACGTCTAGATGCCTAATCGGTACGGTTTCGAGTGCTTACCCATTGCAGCTCCTTATCTGTCCTCGAGGTACATTATGGTTCATCAGTGGTCACTCGCACGCCAAGGTTTCCATTGGGAACGGACAGGAAGCCTCAACCTAATTGCACTAGCTTCCCGATGCGTTAGCAAGGTTTCCACCGGATCTTGGTTGAGCTGAACAATGCGTGCAACAAAGAAATACTTTTCCGCTACATTCGAGCCGAAGCGCGCATGCGAGCAGTTCGTAATCATTTCCGCTCATCTAGAGCTCCACTGCGTACTGTGTTGCGTGCGACGGGAAGCTTCATGTTACACAGGACCAGCTGCCGTGTAGTTATGTCTTTCTGTACACTGTGTTTTGGTGACCACCTGCGTAGCATCTTGGCTGCTTTGAGATCCTCGTGCGCTCTCGTTTCACAGCAGTGCTAAATGTTTTCTTTACAGAGCAATGAAACAAAGCGGAACATTCCTCATTATCACTCTCATTAGAACTTGGAGCTGGTTTTAGCTACCTTTAGCTTTTGCTCTTGCGATCTCTACGTACAGTCGAGGTGAAAACAGGAAGAACCCTCCCGCCTCGAGTTCAGAAGCTTGCCACTCTGCATGGCGGCGCCACCTGCTGTCGAGACGGGCGAAAGTGGTGCCCCCATGCAGAGCGGAAAACTTCGGAACACGAGGAGGGATCTCTTACTTCTGCCCGCGTCTATAGGTTCGCGAATAATTCTGCTCAGCCGTTTTCCTATGAAATTTTTAACACCTTCTCGTAGTAAACTTGTTAACTGCTGTGAAATCGGCTATCCTTATAGCGATGTCGGAAGCAAAGGAACAGGTAATAAGAGGTAAGCAAATGTGATGCCGCGCTTAATACAAGTATTCCTGGACAGGTTCGTGCGTACTTATGAATAGATTGCAATGCAGGCAGTACGCAGACGTAAGAAAAGACGGCATACTGCAGTATATGTCAAAGGACAGCACAGATAGCGCATTTCGTTTGTATTGTTTCGCGTCTGTGTTCTGCCTGTGTTCGCCGCGCATGCACTGCAGTCCGCAAATGGCGGAAACAAGGCACCACCTCAAGGTCTGATGTGGGTGAATGGCGCAAGCCAGACGCAGCCGCCGCGGTGGCTCAGTGGCTATGGTGCTCGGCTGCTGGCCCGAAAGACGCGGGTTCGATCCCGGCCGCGGCGGTTGAATTTCTTTGGAGGAGAAATTCGAGGCCCGTGTACAGTGCGATGTCAGTGCACGTTAAAGAACCCCAGGTGGTCGAAATTTCCGGAGCCTTCCACTACGGCGTCTCTCATAGCCTGAATCGCTTTGGGACGTTAAACCCCATAAACCAAACCAAACCAAACCAAACCAGACGCAGGGAAGAAGCACCAGAAGTGGGAGACTAATTCTACTGAAGCGGCGAAGCTGACTGCTTGAATGCCGCCGCTCATCGCTCGCGCACAGGACTCGAGCTCGAGATTCTGGCGGCTGTCGGTGTATGCCTTCTTCTCTATCGAGGAGAAAAATCTATAGCTATAGAATTTTTCTCTGTCCCAAAGAAGTAAAATTCTCATTTCTCTGTATAGAACAATAAAAATCATGCACGTATAGAACATTTCCTCCGCGGCTGATACGCTTCCCTGAACTTTAAAAACTTTCAACCGGTCGTACACGAGCACTTAGGTTTGACGTCCGAGTAACTACAGGTGTGGAAAGTGCCAGCCACCCCGGTACACTAACCATGTTACCACTGGCCGACCTCTCCACCTTTTCCTCATTAAAATTCCTTTCTCTCTCTGCGAAAGCACCACCATCGTTATAAAGTCTGTTTGGAACTCCGTTGGAGAGGTATACAGCACTAGGAACAGTAAGTTGTGATTGTTTGCTGCAGCAGCGGCCAAGGCTATGAGGTATCAAGTTCGAAATGTCGTGGAAAAAAATGATGGTCGATTTGCGTAGTTAGGCCAAATGCAAATTAGGTGCGCTAACACTGTGTCACCATTGTTTTGTATTGTTTATTCATGATACTGCTATGTGGTTACAGTGGTACACGCAGTATTTCTACGCGTTGTGTGTGTTTGAATGGACGAAGCACAGTCGATGCACGACGCAATGTTTATTACACTCGTTCTATTCGTGCATATCAGTCACGACTTCCGTTTTGAAGAAAATAATGCGTCATCGGCGTTAGGTGGCCCACTTGTCACCTAGGTCACGTGACACTGTGACGTCACAACAACCTGCCCACCGTGACAGGTGGCAGACACCAGATAACGAGAGGACCAGAACTACTAAATGCTTTTCCGTGAATGTGGGCTCGGGTACTACCCCACTAAAAGGTGTCTGAAAACAAACACTTGTATGCAGTAAGTAGGACATTGTCCGAGCGGAGTCGATGGCTTCGCCGCTCCGAAGGCGCGGCGGTTGGGTACCTGAGTCATTTCCGCGTTACTCACGCCACGATTAGCTGGAACGCGGGTTAGTGGCAACTCCACCTGTTTCCTTAAGCAGCAGGTAAATAACGGGGACGCGCGCGTACACACCCACCTCCGTAGCCCCCGGCGCATGTCACGGTTCTGGCTGCCGACCTCACCCGTTCCGGGAATCGGTGGTGATTCAGGCTTCGCCTCGAGTTAACGTACGTCGATATAGCCGCAGTGACCCTGCGGAGAGGCTCGGATGTCGTGGGCACCCATAATCTGTGGAGTCACTGGGATCCTGTTCAGTGTAAAGCATTCCTTCTCTCCCCAGCACTGTTCTTGGAAGGATTGTGGTTGCCTGTTGCCTAGCGTTCCCACCAGAACAAATGCTTTCGTTGCACCCCACCTCTCTGCATTCGCACCGCCGCTTAGCGTTTGCCAAGGACACCTTCGGTGACAAGGGGCGTCGCCATTGAGGATGAAAGAAACAAAAAAGAATCTTCACAGCACATTGGGCAGCTTTGCGCTTTGTGCAACGAAAAAAAGGCATTGGAAAATCGCCATTGCTGTAAAATTCTGTAGTGCTCGTTGCATCGGCAAAATCGGGTGGTGACAGCCATTTCTCTTGCAGGACCGGAGGAGAGTGGAAAATGAATGCGGCGCTTCTTTTTACTTTCGCTGAGTTAACGCAGTAGCGTTAGAGGCCGCGTTCCGCAGAAAAGCCGGTGTTGGCGTTGTCGCCGTATTCGGCTTTGTGAGCGAAAAATCACGACCATGGCTGTGTCTGGTGGTCCCCAGAGAGCAACCAAGGAGGCAGATGGACCACCCAGGTCACGTGACCTTCCGGCGTCATCGCAACCTGCCAACCACATAGTGAGCAAACTGTCCGACGTGGCAGGTGGCAGTTAAATTAATGATTGGCCTCACAAGACCCACTGCTGGGAGCACGTTCACAGGTAAACCTCAGTTTGTTGATTTTCGACCTGTATTTCTTTATCGAACAAAAATGCTGCATAGTCACTAGTCCATTTTGTGCTTCAAATAACTGTAAAGTGAAGACTCAATATACATATTCCAGGTGGCAGCAATTACGTGCTAGATCTTTGTGCATCATCTCCGTACACAGCCCCACCTTGGCAACTTCAAGGGCGCTAAAGTGGTGGTGAAGCTTGAGTCATTTCCGTTTTGCTCAGTGTAGGGTTAGCTGGAATAGAAGGCGGTGGGCACGCCTCTTGTGCTGCGAGTTTCGATCGAAGGACACGTGCTAAGTGCACTGTTTACAGTGCCGTCTGCTTGCAGCCGCTCATGGCGCGTTTGCACTTAGAAGGCAATCTTCCCAGGGCTTATTCAACGGAACCTAGGAGTGTCTCCGAAGAAAGATAGAAAAAAGAAAGAAAGAAATGAAGAAGGGAATGAGCAAAGGCCACAAAGCGCATGACTCGAAATTTTAAAGATTGTTACGAACACTGTTAGTAACTGTATAACCTTCTTCACAAATAATTTTGTTCCAATGTCTTCATATGTGTTCATTCTTGTGTGCATACCTGTGTAGTTAGCTTTCTAATTCTCATTGTGTCCGACATACTTTTAGTGATTCTCTGCCAGCTGTCAGATGTGTACGTCCGGGCTGAAGGCCTCGTCAGGAGACGCAGGAGTCTCCGTTTGCCTTACTTCGTGGACATATTTCACATCGTGTTTTTATGTCCGAAATAAATTGAAATTGATTAATCGCAGCTGACGGCTGCTGAAACTCAGGACCTTCGCGACGACTCCTTCCTCAAAGCAGCTATATCACGTTTTTATGCGAAGCATATTACTAGAGCTACACTACAGCCCGTCGAGCGCGGCGGTTGAGCTACCATTGACCTTTAGCGTGACCACGTGACACCACGTGACAACATGAAGTCACAGCAGAGGAGAGATGGGCTGCCGGCTCGCGCGGTCGGCCGCGGCGGTGGAGGCTCCACATCAGAGGCGCTGCAGCTGACCACGTGACGCTACAGCAGCGGTATTAAGCTGAGCTTGCCTCGCTCTCCGGGCACTTACGAGGCGGCCAGGTGTTGGGATGCCGCCTAGAAGCAGGGCTGATTTGAACGAGAAGCGAAAGCTTCAGCGTGCCACAGAGACCGATGAAGAGCGGGATGAACGTCAACCAAGGAAAGCCATGTATTACCAAGCCTAGCCATCAATATGCTTCGCATCTGACTAGGCTTAACCTTAGCTAAGCCTCAGCCATTTTTTTTCTTACTTTCTGCACATTTTAATTCTAATTGGACTGCTAAGCAGTGTAACAAACAGCGCAGGCAAGAATGAGTGCTCAAGTGTGGTTCGAAAAGGCTGCGCCGTTTACGCACACATAAAATTCGCAGCAGATGCGTAGTAGCAACCGGCAGCAGTGATCCTGTATTGACGGATATGCGTCCAATATTGAAAGAACCTTACGCTACAACATACTACATTTAACTCTGCTTTGTTTTTTGCACAGTGGTTGGCCTTGCTCCTCCCTCCTTCTTTCGCCTCTTTTTCAACTAAGTGCGCAAAGATTCCTCTTTTACAGTTGTAGTAGGGCTTGCCCTTTCGCAGCTTTCGAAGTGTAGAGGATGTAGAGTATAAATGCCATAACTGTGAGAATACGTCAAGCATTCCCCTCTTTATGCGGCTTCTCTTTCGTCTGTATCTTGTGGGTGGTAACTGCAGTTACCACTCACAAGCTCCCGAAGAAAAGGATCGCTCACTGTATTTATTATGCTTAGGCTCATGCATTAATTATCACCAAGAGCCGATGAAGATGTTCCTACATGTAGGAACATCTTCATCGGCTCTTACCTGCAGTTTACCTGCAGGTAAACTAATCTGCCCCATATTGCAATGTTGTGCATGTATGGACAGCGCGGGAAGGGGCATACGGGCCGAAGAAGTAGAAAGTCGAGGCGTCATTTTTACTACTACTGTTTGCCGCTAGATCCCGGTTGTGGGTTTCTACGTGGACACAGGCCACCACCCACCGCGGGTTCGAGCTTCGCGCGAGCCAAGGGCCCCGATCAGCCGTCACCACACACCACTGGGACACCGATGCGGTGCACTCAACCTCCGCTGGGAGGAGAGCGATTCGCCGCAAAGAAATAGGCCTCCAAGTTCACAAAGGAGACGTTTATTCACGTCGTCCTTCAGCAGTACACACGCACTCAATCGTCACCCCGTCCCGGGGGCGCGCGAGGAGCAAGGCTCCGCTGCGCGCACGAAGCGACTCGAGCAATGTGCGCCGCTAGCACGCCGCTGCAGGAGAATGTCCCCGCGGCAGTGCTGTGATCTCTCTCTCGTGTCGACCGTTGGGCCGGTTGCGAGAGAGAGTGGGCATTCAACGCAAGGTACGCCTGTCAGAGGTCGCTGGACCCCGCTGGACAGGCTCGAGTCGCTGCAGGTCAGAGGACACGTGCGGGCGAGCTCGAGTAAGCACTGGTCCGAGCGGCAAAGCCGGCACGGACAAACAGTAACGTACGCACCTTACGCGGTCTCGGAGGGATCTCTCTCTCTCTGGGCCCCGCTCGGACGGTCGCGCGGCGCGCGGCCGCCCAAAGCGGGGTCCCGAATTCCCGCCAAAAGGCGCCAATGGCAAAGGCCCTTGGGGAGCCGGGGCGGAGCTGTGGCTAAATGACAGTGATTAGTCACCCAGCCGCCTCTCCACCGCCTGAGGCGGGGGCAAGGGAAAGAGGAGAAACAACGCGGGAGGCCGGCTAGCCGCGCAAAGGCGACGGCGGAAAGCCAGATTCCCACATCCCCCTCTCCTTAAATGCCCTCCTACCCATCGGCAAAGCACGCGGCCAAATAAAGAAAAATCAATACACAAAAAAATTAGCTACACTTCAGTTCCAAAACTAAAGAAATGAATACACACAAAAAAAACTAGCTCCTCTTCAGTTCCAGCCAGAACAACGTAAAAAAACACACACAAACAAAGGAAAACAAGGCAAACAAACACACTGGCATACGCTTCAGTAAATCAAAACAGCTTGCAGATAATATACACGGTACCCAAGACGATGTGAATTCAACTGTACAACTATGTGACAGGTGGGTGACAGTCCCAAAGTTCGGTGGCGCGGCCCAATGGGCCTGTCGGCGACTCACCGCTCGCAGACTTCAAGTTGAACGGGTTGGGAGGGCCGACGACTGATGGCGGTCTTCTTTCCGTTGATGTAGGGTGCGTTGATGACGACGGGGCCGCGGCAGAGCACTGACCTCGCGCCCTTGGACACGACATCACGTTCGGGCACAAGACAGTTAGTGCACCCCCCTTTCACGCCGGCTGACACGGGCGAGGACGTTCGGCGGCGTCCAGATGTGTAACCTTGGCCACAGCGAGGGGTCCTTCTCATCCTCGCGCTCACGCAGAAGGACACAACGGCACAACTCACAGGCGTCGCCTTGGCTCATGGATACGCGCGCACACAGTCACAGCCACAACCACGCATACACCCGCAAGTGCGCGGACGCTGGTCGGCGACAACGACCCCCCCCCATCAGAAGCGTCCAGAGGCGCCGCGGCGAGGGTCAAAGGGTGCACCTTCCGCCCCAAACGCCCCGCCAACTTCCCCTCCATAAGGGCCGCACAAAACTCGCACCGCGACACACGGCTCCTTAACGAGCCAACCACCCACAGTCGGGCCGGAAATGAGAGAAGGCGCGCTGTACAAACGACACCTAATCCAATCTATTCCTTCTAGAAGATAAGAGCAAGCACGAGCGGGCTGAAGTTTGCCTATGTACATCTCGGTACGTTAGAACAAAAACAGATGTACAAGCGGGAAACGACAGTGGCTAGAAACTGACTCAAACAAAAACAAATAAATAAACTGATAAACACACAAGACTGGAACTGATCATGCTGCCAAAACAACAAAACAAAAAAATAACACACCGTGCTTCACCTGGGTAGGGCCTGACGAGAAAGCTCGCCAGCTAGCTGAGGCTGCGTGCCTTCGGTTGCGGAAAAGTCCGCCGTCCGGCATCAATCACACAGGTGACCGTCGCCTCAGATTGTACCGGTGCTCCGTACGCTTGCGTTCCGCAGCACCAGTTGTGCCTTTACACTTGCCTTTGATACCAATGGGTACCGGCGCAAGCTCATCAGACCGTGACGCGTAGGCCTTCAGGTCAATGAACCCCTGCTTGCTCCTGGGGAAAGGACCCATCAAATCGCAGGTGGCCATCTGCCACGGACGCACACTGTCAATCGGTTTCATCATTCCAGGCGGCTTGCCACCCCGTGACTTCACCGCTTGACAGACATGGCAGGAACGGCAATAGCGGATAATGTCACGCTTCATGCCGGGCCACGTCACCGATTGACTCAGTTTTGCAAAAACTTTGGAGTCACTCAGATGACCGGCCAGTGGTTCGTCATGAGAGAATCGCAAAAGTGCGCCTCTTAGACTTTTGGGGATAACCACCTAGAACGGGTCGATGGACTCGTCATCGGTGGCTATGTACTTCAGCACGAGCCCGTCATGGTCCAGCAAATATGACTCCCCGGGGTTCGCCGCGACACACGCTGGCTTCTGCCCCCCTGCGCCCGCTACAATACAAGTAGCGTCACGGCGCTCCGTCTCCCTGAGACCGTCGCTCACCTCGCGACAAAAGGGGTCATTTTGCTGGGCTTTCAGTAGCTCTTACGGCTGAAAACGATTCCAGTCATCCCAGAGGGGAGCATGGTCTCGTCCCCCACTCAGGTTTGCAGCCAAAATTTCCGTTCGCGTCGGCACCTCCGAGGCGCTCACGAAGAGCTTTGCCTCTCGTCCGCTTTGCGAAGCGCTGCTCGCCTGGTTAGCGGAATGGGTTAACCCGTTTGCGGGTTCCCCCTCCTTGCCGCCCGGCGGCTCGTCCGCTGTTTCGCCCCCTCCGCCTACAGGCGTCAAGGCGCCGCTGGCGAGTGGGGCACGGGATAGCGCGTCAGCTACCACGTTTGTGCTCCCCTTTCGACACTGCACGGAAAAGTCGTAATGCTGTATCAGGAGAGCCCAGCGCGCCAGCCGACCCGCAGGCTCGCGGAGCCGCATCAGCCAACTGAGCGCACTGCACCCCTGCCTCAGTGGAGGCTTGGGCGGGCTACACGAACGAGGGAGGCAAGGCTCCTAGTTCGATGAGCGGCGTGGTTTCCACAGGGAACCGGGCCAGCGCCTCGCCGTTCCCAGAGCAGAATTGACTGCTCGCGGGGCACGGCTGCTGCTGTTCGAAACTGCCGGTTGCGGCAGCGTGACACGAACTGCTTTCGCACTGGGCCGAAAGCTTGCACAGCTGAGGCATGCGACCAGCGGATGCACCGCAGGGTGCTTCCGATACAGCTCCAATGGGAGCCGCGTGGTCGACATTTTGGGTTGTCTCGCCGTGAACCCCACTGGGGGCCGCGGCCAACCACGGTGTCTAGCTATTCGAAGGAACAGCAGCCAGCGGATCAAACGACGCTACAACTCCGTAGGGAGCCGACATGTAGCTGTCGAGTGCCCCGCTGGGGGTGTTAGACACGGAGCGCAAGCGTGATCGTCAAGGCGACCTGCTCGGCTAATGTGCCGTCAAAGGCGTAAGCGCCAGTGACTTAGCACGTTGGGCGCCAGTTGTGGGTTTCTACGTGGACACAGGCCACCACCCACCGCGGGTTCGAGCTTCGCGCGAGCCAAGGGCCCCGATCAGCCGTCACCACACACCACTGGGACACCGATGCGGTGCACTCAACCTCCGCTGGGAGGAGAGCGATTCGCCGCAAAGAAATAGGCCTCCAAGTTCACAAAGGAGACGTTTATTCACGTCGTCCTTCAGCAGTACACACGCACTCAATCGTCACCCCGTCCCGGGGGCGCGCGAGGAGCAAGGCTCCGCTGCGCGCACGAAGCGACTCGAGCAATGTGCGCCGCTAGCACGCCGCTGCAGGAGAATGTCCCCGCGGCAGTGCTGTGATCTCTCTCTCGTGTCGACCGTTGGGCCGGTTGCGAGAGAGAGTGGGCATTCAACGCAAGGTACGCCTGTCAGAGGTCGCTGGACCCCGCTGGACAGGCTCGAGCCGCTGCAGGTCAGAGGACACGTGCGGGCGAGCTCGAGTAAGCACTGGTCCGAGCGGCAAAGCCGGCACGGACAAACAGTAACGTACGCACCTTACGCGGTCTCGGAGGGATCTCTCTCTCTCTGGGCCCCGCTCGGACGGTCGCGCGGCGCGCGGCCGCCCAAAGCGGGGTCCCGAATTCCCGCCAAAAGGCGCCAATGGCAAAGGCCCTTGGGGAGCCGGGGCGGAGCTGTGGCTAAATGACAGTGATTAGTCACCCAGCCGCCTCTCCACCGCCTGAGGCGGGGGCAAGGGAAAGAGGAGAAACAACGCGGGAGGCCGGCTAGCCGCGCAAAGGCGACGGCGGAAAGCCAGATTCCCACATCGTTCAGCTACAGCTATTAATGCCTATATTCGCTGCTGGTATAGCACTCCTCGTACGACATACACATACAATATCCCAGCTCAGCTTTGCAAGCTTCGCGTGAAGAGCATCGGCTTGATTTTCACAATATTCGAAGGCCGTGCAATGCTACGTTGCAGGAGTTAAGCCTTGCAAAGCAGCTGTGCATCGGGCATATCAGTTGCGACAGAGGACTACTTTGCCGTGTTCATGATAGGTTATTACTGAACTTACTGAGATATTACCGCTAATGCTGCGGGCGCAAGAAGTCCTGAGGTCCTGACTTCCGCAGTATCAGGCTAAGTCCCCAGCTGGACTGTACTTCTTCAATAGCCGTTCATACGCTGCTTCCCTGCTTGTTTATCATATTTTAGCACCGTCGTTTTGCGTCACAAGGGAATACAGCTCCAAAGAAATCTTCCCGGCATGCTTCTTTTGCAAGTTATCTAACCGAAGTGAAACAGATGCATGAAGCTGTCGGCGCTGCTACAAATCATTGGCGTTTTACATGAAAGGCATACCTAGAGGAACAATGCCCCCGGAAAGACACTGGATTAGAATTAGGGGTCAGATGGGTGGGCAGAGGGTCAGTATAACAAGGGCTCACGTGCGCGCTCCTCAGAGCGTATAAATGCACCATGGATGCACTAACCTTCCCATGAGAGGAGTTCGGTGGACCACAGGTCATGCGCTATTAGCACGTAACGATTGTTTCGCTTAAAGGAACTGACCGAATTATAGCGAAGCCGCCTCGCATTAACCGAACACGAGAGGAGAATGCAGGATGAGCATCGTTTTGTACGCTCCGTCGTTGCGATCCCTTGTTGATATACGAATCATTACGGCCACCAGCGTTGGAAAATTAAATCGCAGCCATAGCGAATCTCTCAACGCTAATAAGCGAACACGGGCGCGCTCAATGCTCCAACACTACAAGCTAAGGAACCAACATATCAGGAGAGTTGCATTTCACCCGATGCCCGGAAATGCCCGTCGATAACACGCCGTTCGCGACGCTTCTATTCTGGACGCACAGCGTATAGAAAATTGCTTCAAGCACTGGCAATGCATATAGAAACGCACGACCTCATCCTGCAGTCGCCCACGCGTTTCGACATGCGCTGAGCCCTCACTCGTCACCGACCGTGCAGCTTGTTTGCGCCGCGCCTTGCGCTTCGTTAGCGACCCGCATGATTTCACGCGGCGCCGCCATGTGATTCACGCCCGCTTTCATTCGGGTGTATCGTAAGTAAACACAACGCTCTCTGCGAAGGCAGCGGAGCGGAGAGGACTCGAGACAGCGCCGTGCGCCTCGAAGCGTTCTCTCTCGTGAGCACAGATCTGCGTCGCGCCGCCAACGCCGCCTCAGCCTTCACCTTCCCCCCAGTGATCGAGTCGCCTCCTCTCCCTAATTCGCCCACGAGCGCCCAGGGACGCCCTAGAAACGAACGAAAGGCGGCATGCCTGCGTGTGACACCCACTATACACGATGAGGCCACGACGCGGCCGGAAATAGCAAGAAGTGCACGACGGAAGTGACGAAAGACAGACGTAGAGAGAAAGAGAACTAAAACGAGCGAACCAAAAGCAGTCAGGCGCCGCTGAACAGCCCACGAGCCTAGCAAATGAGGTATGCCGAGGTCGAATGCGAGCGTCTGTGGCAGCGGGGTTTTGATTGTGGGTGCCTGTGAGTTGGCGGAAGTGACGACACAACGCCTGCGCACTGACAGAACGTCAGCATGCGTTATTGGTGACGTTTAAAGGACCAGCGTAGATTTTCCCGTTTATGGCAAATATATATAGTTTTGTATGGCTGTGTGGTTCAGTTTGAAAGGGACGATAAGGAGGCACGTGCCTTCTCATGCACATATGCCACTCATGGGAAAGGTATGTTTCACTGCACGGAACAATGCATCTTCACAATCACGCAATAGTAATAAAAAACAGGTTATGGATGGATGGACGAATACCTACTTCCTTTTCATGTAAAGCTAATTAAGTGAGGTCATTCTTTTCTGAAGGTCTGGAACCGGCTCATTTCTGGAAAGCAAATACACTCGAAATAAACGGAATTTGCACGGGGTGTCGTAGTGGTGTTGGCAGCCTACGTACGCGATTTATTTATTGCCTTCCGAGAGGAAAAAAAAGAAACAAGAAGAAAGGATGGAAGGGTAAGTAAGCGAGTAAGTAATGCAAACATACATTCCGATGTACATCTCATAAGCCCGCCAAGAAGGTACTCAAGCGCGCGTTCTACACGACAGACATTGGCGAAAGCAGTAGCAAGAAGCACAAAATGGTCTTCACGAGCCGACCGCTCCTTAATGACAACATTACTCTCCGACACAAGAGAAAAAGGGGAGTCAGAGGGGAGAGTCAAATAAACGAAGAGAGTAAACTCAGAAACCGCAGAGCGACGGCATTCCTGGCGAGCCAGCCAGCTGGTCTGCTGAGATATGTGTGGTGTGTGCGCGGTCGGTAGTGATTGGTGCTTAGAGAACGAGAGAGAGGCTGTCGGATTATAGCGCTTGGCGCCGGCGGCAGCGGAGGAGGCAGCAGTTTCTCAATAGGCGAGTGGGACGCGGTCGCGATGGCCATGGCTTGACGCCTACGGAGTGCCGCGCTGCCGATGACGGCGCGCCCGCAGAACACCGCTGCCCACGTCCCGGCTTACTCGCTCTCGTCGTCTCTCCCCCGAGCTTGGGTTGGGTTGGGTCCCGTAGTGCCGTACTACACTCGAAGCCGCTGCTAAGGGTACCCCGCGAATGCAAAGCGCTCTTGAGCCGCAGTCAACCCCCACATTCCCCCTGTTGTTTTCCCTCCGTTTCCTCGCCATCTGTCTTCTTTCTTCGTGTTATTTGTGAGTGCGCGTGTGTCGCTGTGTTATTTGTGACCGTAGGTTTCCGGGGGACCACTTAGAAGGAACGGTCACCCAGCGTCCACACCCACGTAGGTGTCGGGTGTGCGTTGGACGCGCGGGCGAAGCAGGCTTTCGAAAATTGAGCGAGGGTGGGTCACGTGTCGACCCACGCGTTTTGAAGTATAGAGAAGAGAGCGGGGGTCGTTATTCTCGAATTAGTGTGACGTTCGTTGTGATTGAGAGTTTGGTGATGCGGCGGCTGCTAGCTGGTGGCGAACTGGAACAGACGAAGACTCTATTGTAGCAATGTAGATGGTCTTTGTTAAGGAGTCTGACTCAGACATTTCCAACATTCCTGGACAAAAATTTCGAATATTCAAATATTGTCAGGTATCGCTACGGAAATATTTAAGGTAATGGTCCATTCTTCCGCTGTGCAGCACAATCTTTCTTTTAGAGTGCTTCCATCACTCGCATCCAGCAGTTCAGAATTCTAAATAAAACCAATTGGGGACCCTTTTGACGACCGCAAAGACGCTAATAGCTTAAAAATCCAAGTCTTCCGATGAGAGATCTGCGTATATATTGACTGTTATACTAAAATATTGCTATATATATGTATATATATATATATATATATATATATATATATATATATATATATATATATATATATATATATATATATATATATATATATATATAAATTGCGTGCATAAACTGGTGCCCGTTCAAGAATGCTTTTGTCTAGATTTGTTGGGTATGATAACCTTGAAGTATTACTGCTGGAAAGCGTTGTTTCGCTCACTGCTTGCATTGGGCTGATTTTGTTTAACGCACAGCTCATAATTTTCTATACAGAAGTTGCCCAGCTTCAAGTGGCGTTAACTCCGCTGCATTTACTTTTCGTTTTCTTCGACTGCTTCGCACGCAAGAAACAACTTTAGTTCCTCTTCTTATTGTCTCATCGCGTCTCCCTTCATTTGGCTCTTTCCCATGTTATTAGCGATCCCCACTCCGCTTGGCAACACGAGACGGAAGGGCATTGCGTATTCAAACAAATGGTCATCCAGACGCCCACGCGCACACCGACTCGTCTTGGCAGCGATCGTTTGCCACGTGACAGCATCGAGCACTTGCGCGAACAGCATGGAAGCGATGAGCACCTTGAAATCAACTGCAAACTACCACGCCCCCGGTAGTCAGACGCCAGGGCTCATGCTAGACCTCCGGTATTCTTCCCTCAACCTGCCTTCACCCATGGCTCCTGACCTTGCCTTCGGCCGAGGGTATCAATCAATCAATCAATCAATCAATCAATCAATCAATCAATCAATCAATCAATCAATCAATCAATCAATCAATCAATCAATCAATCAATCAATCAATTGAAAATGCCTCAAAATGTGGTTTACGCCTTTGACCAGCATGCAAGCACTACCGAAGCCTGGGGACCTTCCCGGTGGCCATGTGGCCTGTTAAGCGTGCGTTCGTAGATTGCAATCTCTCTTTCCCTGCCTTGCCTTTTTGTTCATGCGTACGCTGTCTGCTGAGTCAGCAACGAATTCTCGAGTCAGGGCTGCCTTTACCCAGACCTAGCTAACCTCTGTTGGGTCCATTGGTCGGCGTGCGTGCGTGCGTGCGTGCGTGTGTGTGTGTGTGTGTGTGTGTGTGTGTGTGTGTGTGTGTGTGTGTGTGTGTGTGTGTGTGTGTGTGTGTGTGTGTGTGTGTGTGTGTGTGTGTGTGTGTGTGTGTGTGTGTGCGCGCGCGCGCGCGCGCGTGTGTTCCTATGACGACTGTGGTCGGCTTGAGCGTATGACTACGATGAGTGGGAGTGCTTATAAATATGCGGACAATCTGCCAAGGTTAGTTCTAAGACTGCTTTTCTCAATGCTCTGGATACATTGACCGCCTAAGGCAAAAACGCCTGCTTGACTTAGCCAAGAACGAAAAGGAGGGCGGCGACCACAAAGCCATCGTGGTTGATCTGCGAGAGTGCTTTGCCTTGCTGTTACCCGCTGCCTAACGAGCGTGAAACTGAACCCGTAAAGAAAAGAAACTGAGGTTCTCAGAACGAGCGAAAACTATTCCAGCTATCCGTAGCAGTTTTGTCCTTCAAATCTACCGCGCACTTTGCCTTCAGACTGTCCCTGGTACGCCTTAGGAAACGACGGATTGCGGTCGCTCCCCGCTAAGAAGGGCCCGTTGCTCGATCCTCCGTCCTTCTTTGTTTTCTGGGAAGACGGTGGCTCCGGTGCCTTTGTCTCTGCACAGCCGGCGGAGACTGCTTTGGGAGACTCGCGCTTTTGTCCCTTCGTTTCCGCTGTTGTCGACGAGAGACCTTGGTTTAGGCTGCGCATTCGCCGTACTGAGCCCGCGCGGCTCTGATGGACGAACGGGTCTCTTGGTGTGCCCTCGACTGCTGGTGGCTTGCGCCCACAAGTACCTCGTTGGTGTGCAGCCTTGCGCTCAATGGCCTTTCTGTTTCGTTAGTTACGAAGACGCAGGTACGCAAACAACTTTGTGCTGGCTGAGACGTAGCAGTAAACCCGTTCGCCCGCTAAGCCTGGAGTCTGGTTACCAGACATGGTGCGGTTTATAAGAAAAGGAATAAGAGAGTAATTAATCATTCACACACACCCAAGCGCAGCCATACGGCTACAATGAAAAGCTATACAGCTTCCACAGAAACTTCGTAGTTGAAAAAAAAAATGGCTGCGCTCAGGTGGATGTCAGTGAGTAATTACTCCCTTATTACTCCCTATTACTCCATTAGTAATTACTCCCTTATCAAGCGAACTAGCCCGACAACATCTCTTGCTGAAGTTATCACAGATCTACTCCACCTAGGGGGATTCCTGTAAACTTTAGACCAACATAAGGAACAAGAAGAAAATAGGGGTTCTCGTGTAAATCACAGTATTGCGAGCGAGACTATATACCGGGTGTTTTTTTTTAGAAGGTCCAAAATTTAAAAAAAAAGGTTAATTGCTTTAGATTTATTTTAGCACTGGGGATATATTGGAGGCTACGGCGGGCGCCAGGCAAGAGGAAAACTGCTTTAATTAGTTCGCTGATTAACTAAACATGTTAATGAACTTTTCTAATTTTTATTTTACGGGTTATGTTGTAGGCGCAGAATTGGAGATCGTCCTCCAAACAATCCAACCGAGAAAAAACAATTTTAATTAAAAATTTTTCCCGCACGTTACGAGGCGCGAAAAAGTAACCCTGGTAGGCATCTTCACACCGTAACTCAGCGGCGGTGAGCGCCTCTGACGTAGTTCGCTCCGCCCTGCACCTGGCGTCACACGGCTGATATCACCTGAAGCCCGGACGGGCGGCCTGCGCTATCGCTGCTTGTTTCGCTTCGCTCCGCGGCCTCACGGAATGCCGCTTTGGAACAGAAACGCCCTGACACAAAGCGCAGGGCGGAGCGAGCTACATCACAGGCGCTTACAGACGCTGTGTTACAGTGTGAAGCTACTTTCGTAACGCGCGGAAAAAATTTTTTATGAAAATTTTTTATGAAAATTTTTTCTCTTGGCTGGACTGTTTGGAAGACGATCTCCAATTCTGCTAATACAACATATCCCCTAAAATAAAATTTATAAAAGTTAATTAACGCATTCAGTTAATCAGCGAACTAATTAAAGTAGTTTGCCTCTTACCTGGCGTCCGCCGTAGCCCTAAGTATAGCCCCAGGGGTAAAATAAATCTAAAGGAATTTACCTTTCTTTAAAAATTTTGGACCCTCTAAAAAAAACACCCGGTATATAGACAGGCTAATTATATCAAAGAGAAGCTTCCAGCGCGACCCTTTTTTTAGGAAGGAGCTCCCGGATGTGTGCAGCGTATGGCGTAAGTACTGAAGGATCTGCTAGAGTTCGCGAAGGTAACCGACATCACCTGATTCATTCAGTCGTCATTCCAGAACAGCGCCATCCTTCCGCGATTACGTTATGATCTTCTCGCGTACGTTAGGCATGTCCCTTACCCTTCACTTAACGTCTCTGCGAGAGTAACCGCTTGCGTCCTCAGAAAAAAACAAAACAAAACGCTTTCCCCGATCCCCGCACGACTTTCGAATCTTCGTGGTTTCCATCTTCCTTTCTCACGAGTAGTTGGTGTCTTTTGTTGACGATAAGACCGTTTATTTTTGTTCTTCCTTTGGAATAAGATATACAGTCGTGTTCAAAATTAACAGCTCCCTCTTCCTCGTGTTCGAAGCTTGCCGATGTGCATGGGGGTGTCAGGTGGCGCCCCCAGGCACATTGGCATGCTTTGGAATACGAGGGCTTGGGGGCTCCTACTGGATCCGTCGGATGGTGTCCGGAGCTCCAGGACATCGTTTACTCGGTAGGAAGAGCCCTGTCGCAGTAGGATAATATGGACTGAACTGGTTCTTACTGCCACGCATGGGCTGGGAACACTTCGTTTACCAGTTTGGTTTCGTCCACGCCATGGACCCGTCAGCTTTCATCAGCGGTTTCCGCATGCATTCAACAAGATTCTCTCTCCTGTAGGACGACGCAGTATGTTGTTGTCGCAGCAAGCACCGCCCTCACTCAGGCACACGATGGCACACGTCTGCCGTTACCCACCGCTGCCGTTTCGTCGGCCTTCCCGTCTCGGCGCGTGCGTCCCAAATCTGCTGCCATGCGCGCTCGACGGCGCCTCTGCTCTACGAACGGTGCCGTACATACACACTCGACAAATTTTTACGCCCTTAAAGGTGTAACACTGTTGTACCAGGGCTAACACCCTTCGACGACGTTCATCAACAACTTGAGGGTATCTGTCAACAACTTTATCGTGTTAGGGTGTTCATAACACCCTACAGGGTGTTAGCCTTGTGACACCCTGGGACATCTTTTTTACATCTTTAAGGGGGTAAAAAGAGTGACAGCGGGTGTCTGAACCTAACCGCTTCTATTCCGTGTGCGGCGGCCTTTCCTTTTCCGGTCGGCCCTTGTTTCGACACAGGACTCACGCTATGTTGGGCACCATGCGGGAGAGGATCTGCGCAGCCCGAAGTGGGGCCCTCCCGCGCTTTAAGGAGGAGGAGGATGCCGAAGGACGCCGCCTTTAACTGCAGTGGCGCGCAATGCGTGCATGGGCGTCTGGGCGCTGCCTTGCCGTGTTTGTTCTCCTATAGCGCACAGCTGCTTTCTTGTGGGTCTGCTTGCGCTACACAAGTTTGCGCGGTTAGTCCGGCATCTACGTTGGGAGTTGTTGCGAAGACAAAGCGGAACTACTTAGTTCCGGAAGCAGCTTCCTCTGAATGCACACCTTTGTGTCTCGCATCTGAGTCTGAAATTCCTTATTATGAACACACCAGCTGTCGAGGCCTAGCGTCGCCTTTTTGTGTTTCGCCTCCATCGAAACGCGGCCGCCGCGATCGGGTTCGAACCCGGGCGCTCTCGCTCAGGAGACGATCGCCGCTACCCGTGAGCCACCGCGGGGGGTCCACAATTCCGACTTTTCACATTTCCGTTAACTACTCTGAAAAGAATTTAGAGTCGAACCTCGTTATAACGAAAAGGTTTAGAGCGAAATAATGGGCACAACGAAGGAATGACCATTCCCCTTGGAAGCTCGGTCAACACGGGTTATTACGAAGTTACGGCTATAACGAAGTAATCGCTGGGCCCCTCAATTTCGTTATAACGAGGTTCAACTGTATTTTGTGTGCTTTTGTTGTGCCATATGAGTGAGTGAGTGAATGAATGAATGAATGAATGAATGAATGAATGAATGAATGAATGAATGAATGAATGAATGAATGAATGAATGAATGAGGAAGGGAACGAACGAAAAAACGACCAAACCGAGGCACCCCGCAACTTGGCCACTTCTCGAGCCGATTCTTGCGACAGCGAAATCGGTGCCGGCGAGTACAACCGTTCGCTTTCCTCCACAGTAGGAGCAGCAACAAACAACAACAAATAATAGACGGACAACGGGAGAGAGGGACACAACCGTTTTGACCTTTCGCCGGCGAGTGTTGAAAGCCGCTTAGTCACGGCCGTCTCCCTGGTGTGTGCATAAACGCGGTGTTTGTCTCTGAGCGAAGCGTTCGAGTGTGCGAGGAGCGCCGCCGAGTGCGTATTTGTTCCTCTCTCCCCCCCTCCGTGCACTTTCGACAGGAGGCCTTGGCGATGAGGCGACACTTGTCGTGTCCTCATTCTCCAGTGGCAGGGGGAGAGTCGGCCCCCAGCGCTTATGCTCCATGCCTGCCTGTTTTGGTTATCCTCGGGTATGCCAGCCTTCTTCTCCTAAGGGGTCCCCCCTTCTACGCCCAAAGGAAGGGTGAGAGAGAGAGAGAGAAGACTGCGAAAATACTAGCCTTTGCTAGAGAAAGGGAGAAAGAAAATCAGCTGCCCGTCATTGGGCACCGAACTGTGTTCGAATTAATTATGACTGGAGCTTGCAACTCACATATTCACCTTTTGACGGTTAGCGTGGCTTCAAGCACATATGGCGAGCTGTGTGTGAAGGGCGCCTTAACAGACAGTGGTCGATAGTTAACGTGCAAAGCTTTTTACAGAGAAACGTTTGGGCTGTGCATACGTTCTATGGCAGGTATAACCTCAGGTATTTATTTAACTACAAAGTTCTGCTAATTGAAAAACACCGTTACTGCACAAACAGTGGGAAAGTGTTCTGCAGCACAGTGATCGAGAATATTGGAAATGTCGTTTTATGGCTGTGGCCTGAGCAATGTAATAAAACATTTGAATCCGTAACTTGTCTGACATTTGTAATTTTAACATTAAAATGGCATTTCTAACACAATATGGAAATAAACACAATAAACATACAACACAGAGAAATAAACACTCGCTCACATTCATTCATTCATTCATTCATTCATTCATTCATTCATTCATTCATTCATTCATTCATTCATTCATTCATTCATTCATTCATTCAATCAATCAATCAATCAATCAATCAATCAATCAATGAAAGCTGGAAATACAAATTTTTCTGTGCTTCTTAGCTGCGAGGCATGTAGCAGAAAGAAATCACATCCAATGTGATCCGATTGAATGCATTGCTAAGTACTTAATGCGGTTCTTGATCGCATGAGATATTCTGAGTATATACCTCTCCAGCAGGCCGCTAGTACGGCCCATTTCTGACGATAGCAGGAAACACAGAAAAACATAGAGAAGGACATATCTGCGTAGCTCTGTAGTCAGCAGGCGTGAGAGAAGACTGTTTTTCCTGCCGATGAGGGTCGTTCACCGCAGTCACATGCTGTCGCAAGCCGAAGAGCGAGAACATTCCTTTGTGCTTCGCAAACAGAGAGGAGCGTCAACAGCCGGCATAGTTTGTTTTCCTTCCTCGAACAAATGGTGGACTGATGGACGGATTTTCCCTGCTTGCGTCAGCGGTTTCGTCACCGAACGGGGAAAATACGCACCTGTGAGGAATCAAAGAAACAAAAAACGCCAGGAAGACGTGATGTGTGGCAAGATCCGAAAGATCGGAGCTCCAATCTACGATATCTTTTAACGCGTATAAACTGGACCATTCAATTACAGCCCATTTGTTTGAGCAAATGAGAGAGAATAAGTCTACTTTAAAGTCACCAGGCTTTCACAGTCTCCCCTTTCGCCTCCTGTTACACTGTAAGGAACAAACAGCCATGGGCGTCCGGAGGGGGGGGGGCAAGGGGGGGCGGTTGCACCCCCCTGGAAAATCACTCACTCGAACCGTGAGTGATGGCCGCACACCAGGGGCGGTGGTGCGCTCAGTCAAAAGGGTAAAAGCAGCCCCGCATGGTCACATCTGCGAAATGCCGCGTCCGGGCGTGCGTCGTTCCGCCGTTTTCAAACCACGCCATCGTTAGCTCTACTGAAGGGCGACCTGTTCCAGACATACAGCGGCACCGGCGAGCATGTGTTTCGAGCCGCCTTGAGATGGGTGTCTGTTTCTTTGATCTCTAGAGAGATAGCGACACGGAGGCAGACAGTGCACGGGGCATCTTGTTTTCGCCTATGTCGTTACGCCGGTCACCGATGAATTCTTAAGGAGGGAAGGACAAATCAGCCGTGTCCACCCCCGCTTTGTCGGGCTGCTCAGGGGCAAGCGGGCGATGAGTTGGCGCCGCCGCCGCTCGCTGTCTCCTCCGATCCACGTGTAGCGCAGTTCGGTAGAAGCGCCGCTTTCAGAATCTCCGGCAAAGGGGATTAGCTGCTTTTGTTCACGGCGACGCAGTCTCCCGAGGCGCCCCCACACCAGCGTTCTTTGCGTCTTCTGTGAAAACCAGCGCCTTTGGTCAACGCAGCCCGATGGCGCCTGCCTGGCTCGCCTGTCACCTCTGGCTGGGCCTCAAATCACAACAGCGCCCATGTACTGTGCGTGTCAGTGCATGGTAAAGAGACCCAGGTGGTCGACATTACCCGGAACTCTGTACTACTCCATCCCTCATAGCCTGAGTCGTTTTGGGGCTCTGAACCCCATAAAAACACAAAAACAAATTTTCCGACCGGAGTGGCGAGTGTCCCTTCCCCTCGGAAGTTGCGCGGCGTTCCTTTCACCCCCAAAGTGCGCATTCGGGGATACTGCGGCAAGTAAGCCCTCGCACGTGTGCGCGCCTCTGTGTTTGTGCTTGGGTGTTTTTAGTGGCCGGTTGTCAGCGAAGCTGAGAACAACCAAGACAGCGGACGAGAAAACGACGAGCGGCGAGCAGTGTGTGTGGGGTTGCTCGACTGTGCGGATGCGCAAGCAAGATGGAGCGAGGTGTATGAAGCTGCGAGCGTGCATTTATCTTGTAAATAAGTTTTCGTTGTATATATAGTCATCTTTTGTTTTCAACGTACGCGTTCAACAGTTTTTCCAATCAATGTGTATGATGAGTGTGCACCGAGAGCGTGTAATGAAGCACAGAAGTGAATTTATCACACGTGTAATTACGCAATTCGCCCAGAAAAATCCGAGGCGCCTACAGTTGCTGTTCAAGGAAGACTGACTGAGTGACTGTAGTTGCGTGTTTGCGAACATATTGTGCTGTGTGCTGGTCATCAATCCGGGTGAGTCGAGAAACCGTATGCAGGAAGACTGAGCACTCTTCTCCACGAAGTGATATAGCATCTTTTTGCATTTTTTATTAATTTTAGTTGTTTCTTCGTTGATAAACTTTAATTTCCCGCGCTTTAATTTGCTGTTTGTAATTTTTCTTTCATGTGTGCATTTTGTTTAATTTTTATTTATATATAAATAAATAAATTTACTCCGCAAATAGCGCCTTTTTGCTACGAACATACCCCCCCCCCCCCCCCCCCCGGGGCACCAACGGGGCCCCCCCCTGCAAAAAATTCTGCGGACGCCCTTGCAAACAGCTGCAGCTATAGGTCTACTCGTCCGTTATGAGTCGCAAATATTTATTTGGGCGGTCTATAGAAACTCCTTGGACAGGGATCTACGTTCTTAGTGTCCCGCATCTGAAAGTAGGATTTTTCAGTGATTACGCATGACATCGACACCAGCGACGACGCAGTTTACCTTGAACGAGTCCCATGGAGAGCTGTTGTGAAGAGGCCGTTTATTTAACAACACTTAAATTATGAGCACTAAAGAACTGGCAAGTGCTGAGGGTGGCTTCATAGTGGTAAGGCTCTCTCTCTGAACGCAGCTTCGAGGAGTCTTCAGCGATTTTATGGGGTCCCTTTAACCTAGAGTTCTTTCTTAGGCTCTACATTCAGTATATGAGTATATCGGTTTGGTTTGTAGAGGTTTAACGTCCCAAAGCGACTCAGGCTATGAGAGACGCCGTAGTGAAGGTCTCCGGAAATTTCGACCACCTGGGGTTCTTTAACGTGCCCTGACATCGCACAGTACACGGGCCTCTAGAATTTCGCCCTCATCGAAATTCGGCCGCCGCAGCCAGGATCGAACCAGCGTCTTTCGGGCCAGCAGCCGAGTGACGTAACCACTGAGCCACTGCGGCGGGCATATGAGTATATTAATATATTAATTTCATTGCTGATGACGAATTTTTCTGTCCGGACAGTTCTGCCCAGACAGTGCCTTGACACCTCGTGTTTTTCGTCCACGCAAGGTTGTTGTCGTATCATGGCCTTGCCATTTGTCAGTCTTTTTCAGGAGCTTCAGGGGCACAGACGCGTGTGAAATGTATTTTTAAGCCTTTATGTACAGGGTCAATCACACTTAGAGGGAACACGGCTCCGCGTGGCCACGTACCTGCGGAGTTCCACTGCGTCTAACACGTTCATGAATCAATGCAGAGAGGCGCACGAGAAGAGGGACCTCGACTTGTTGCTTCATGTCATCTGCCCCTTTGCACGAGTTTGCTACAGGCTTGGCCGCAATGGTGCTCCGCGTGTGCGCAGCCACGCGAAGCCGTGTTCCCTCTAAGCTTAATTGACCCTGTACGTATAGCTTTAAAACCTGCCTGAGCCGAACCTGCATAACCCACATCGATCTCATAAACCATTAACGCGTCTGTTCTGGGCGTGGTCTCCTCCTTGAATCTTCATTCGAAAATCCGAGTGATGAATACAAGAAGTCAGGATTCCTTCTGAATCCACATCGCAATCAAGCGTTATATCAAGTACGCACGTGACATAGCCTTCTCAAGGAGTCAGTGGTCGGGGCAGAGTTTAGTTTCATGCGTCTGCATATTATTATATTCTCTTCCATCACCGCTTACTTCGATGGGATCAGAGTTCCTCGTAGTCCTTGAACTCTGTCGCAACCTAATCAGGTTTTCGAAACGCTGGCAAACTTGCTCGCATGCCTAGCTCGGTGAATGATGTCCTGGGTCATGTTGCGTGACCCGTAACGCTTCGCCTCTGGCTGTGTCTACAAGAAATGATCAGCTTCACATATTGTGTTAACTAGCAATTAATAATGGAGTGACCATGAAATAACTGAAAGGTAATTAAGAAGTACCTATCTATTTAAGCAGTAAGAGGTAAATACTACTCAGGCATGACACAACGTTTCGCTGTCATCGTTTAATGGCTGGCAACTTGACGCACTAATTTCAACGAGGTTAGCGAAATGAATGTTGGATGAGAGAGAGAGAGAGAGTGGAATTTTCTTTATTTGCGCGTCTGGTTTGTCGTTTTCCTGAAAGTCCCATTCATTATATTGTTTACTGGGACGCCATGGTTATCTTGAAAGCAGTTAAACTTCTTTAAATTAAGTGCATCCTTTTATGGCAGAAGTATCAGTGTACGTAAAGCTGCAAATGGCAGCTCTATCACAGGACAGGTTTGGCTCACCTCAAACCAGCTGGCGAACCTGCTGGCCTTGATGGATCAGGCAGAACATCTACTCCACGCCTAGGGCTGCGTAAAAGCCTCGCTAAAGGATCCAAATACCTACTTATTACTGATACGGGCAACTCTGCGCGCTTTGCGAATATTTTCAGTTGACTATCGCATTATACTTCACAGACCTTTCTGTCTTAGTTCCGATAGAAGGATTCTCGAAATAATGCGAAGAACAAGTATAAAAGAACAAGAATCAGGAAACAAAAATCTAAACTGAGTTTCGAACAAAGTATGACGTCACGACCAATCAACATATGCTGTGACGGATGCTGTCAAGAAACCTGTCTTGTGCACGCTGATTGGTGAAACTTATGACTAAGTGACAGCTTCGATCATTACTAGCCTGAAACGACCAAAAAAATCGTCGCTATTTTTTCCTTCAGAAAACTCAGAACATATACCGACGAGCGTGCAGCTTGTTACGTCATATGGGCAATGTTCTCGGTAGAAATCACCCTGAGTGAGGCCGCGAGATGCAACCATTTAAAATCCATTTTGGCTGTCTGGCGTCGAAAGACTGTGGAGTACCCACTGTGAAAGTTCCAATACAATGCGTGGGACAAAGGAAATCCTACCGTTGCCCTTTAAAGTAAAATATACTGCTTAATAATTTCTTAGTTGCTTCATAACTATTCCGCTATTAATCACAGTTAGGTGCACTATATGCAACCCATAACTTCGTCTCTGAGACTTGACGTAACGCCTTTTTCTCAATGACTTGTTTAAGAAGCCAGGAGCTGCATATGTGGTATTGCGGCTCGTCCCATACGTAACGCACATTTTGTGGACTGAAATACTTTTACTGCATTTGCGCTCTTCAAGCTGATCGATACTGAAGCAGTTTACAGCTTTATTATTGAATATATCTTTCAGCGGCACCAGGTGAGTCATGGGGTGCTATCACGTTTTTTTTTTTTTTTAATAAGGTTCTGAGTCTGCCGAATTGATTTTCGAATTGATTTTCGAATACAGCTGACGGTGGTAATCGTGGTAAACTTGACGTGAATATTTGTTCTTCCAAAATTTATTCTCTCCGCACCATTTCACCCTGTCCTTCATTCCTTACGTTGCAGTGTGTACTGGGTGTCTATCATGTGTGCGTGGGGCACTTACTCTGACTTTCCTGTATGTGAAGACACAATCAGTCATCTCTTGTGCGAGTGCCCTGTCTTTGTGAACGAAAGATGTAAGCTGCATTGTGCTCTGGACCGCCTTGATCCTCGGCCAAGATCCTCGGTCTGTGGCCACAGCAGTCGACTGCCATCAAGGCTTACAAGGCACTGTTTTGTTTTTTTGAGAGAGACTGCCTTGATTGACAGATTGTGACTGTTTCCCGTTCCTTCCCTCTTCCCTCTTTAATCCGCTCATTCCCTTCCCCAGTGCAGGGTAGCCAACCGGATACCTTTCTGGTTAACATCCCTGCATTTCCCACCTCTGTGTATCTATCTATATCCTTACAATGACAGAAGCCAACAGCCACAGAAACCAAGGGGCACAGGGGATTTTTTTTTAAAGTTATTTATTTTGTGGTGTTGATAAATTTAGAATATTACTGAATATGTTATCGTTTTAAAGGTAACTGGCAGATAACATATTCAGTAATATTCTAAATTGATCAACTTAAAAAAAAATCCCCTG